>NW_008824306.1:35538-54977 GCF_000699105.1 Pygoscelis adeliae | reverse complement strand
CGTCCCCATTGTGAGAGAAGCAGAAGAGGTGCATGCACGCCCTGCCGAACATCTCCACTATACAGTTTCACAAACAGCATTTATTAAGCATGAATCAACGTTATTTAATCCCTATACAGTACCTATGCTAACCTCTGGAGCTTGCACAATGACAGAAGTTTGCCAGGAATAAGTACATAATGCTGAAGCACGAGAGCAGCAGCACTGAAGCTGGGAAACAAATACTGGCATTTCTCTGCGGGAGAACTCACCTCAGCAATTTACACAATTCATTTACTGCAAGCTGTCCGCTTCTCCCTCCTTTTGTAGGCAACACTTTTACACTTCCCTGGCTTCAATCCTCCAAGACAAGCCAGCATAACCCTCTACTGTATTGCCACCATGCTCCAGCCTAGGGCTAGCCATCCCCAACCTCAGAGCAAGCAACACTCCCAGCTTCCCTCTCAGTAAGGGCCTAGCAGCATGCAGGAGGCAAGGGTCATCCTACCCAACCCCATCTGGGGACAGAGCTTTTCCACCACAGGCACTTCTGGCTTGTGGCCACTCAGGGAAGTCAGAGGGAACATCTCCCCTCTGATCCTCAACCAAGCAGGCTCTGGAATAAGCCGGAGAAAGCACAGTCACTGTGTCTTCAAGGAGAGGCCGGGAGGCTCAGACAGCAGATTTGCAAGACTCTTGGTGTTACAAGTGTTATTTTTACATTAGAAATTTTTATTTTAATGGAAACACGTTTGATTTATTGCATTATCGACAACTTGGTCATTTGTGAGTTTTAGCCAGGCCCCTTGCAACTATAAGAGGAGCAAGTGAAGTGAGGGGAGGAGCACGGCCTTGAACCCGGACACCACCCTCCCTCTAGGGCAGGCTATGCTGAGGGGCAGCTGCCAAGCAGCATTTCTTAACTCCCCCCAGATGGCTGAAGCAGCAGGGTGTGCATCTGCACCCACTACAGGAAAAGGTCAACCCCCCCAGAAGGCAAAGGGTTCGTCACTTCAAGTTCAGAGCTCTTGCAGGAAAGGAAAGGGAGGTGGTTTGTGAACTCCTCAGAGATGCAGGAGCTCTTCGCATGTGTGTAACATGAAGTCTCATGCTGTACCATAATCCTCAGATCCAGTTGAGCAGTGCCTGGGTTTGGTATTCGTGCAGACAGGAGTCTTTCTGCTTCATGAAAGCAAGAAATACCGAGTTACTGAGAAAAACCCACCATCTGTCATCTATAAAACCGACAGGTGAAGCTTTTTGACACTGGTGAACTGTACTAACATGAAGGTTTATTGCCAAAAATGCAAGAAGCAACCGAGCCCATCACCAGATCAAGTAAAAATTAGAAAAAACCCTCCTGGATGTGTGTTGTGCATCAAATACAAAGGCAGGTGACTAGAACACTTGTGAATCACCTCCTAACAGACTCCTACCTTTACTTGCTGAGTCAAGAAACGTTTAATGTGATGAAATGATCTTTAAGTAGATCAATCAAGGCAAGAAAGGTAACTGATACATACACCATCGTACTTTTTCCAGTTTGAATAAAGCCAATAACTCAATTTTTTAATCAAAGGCCTAGCTGTTGAACTGACAGGAAAGAGAACAAATAGGTCCTCATCAACCAGCTTTGCTGTGGGAGGGAGTCACATCATGGGCCAATATGTTATAAGGATAGGGATGGCACTGACAAGCATTAAAATCTGTAATGAAAAAGGGGAAAAGCTATTCAGTATAAAGACCAAGGAAGAAGGGAAATACCAGTTACTGGGGTTTGAACAATAGTTCTTCCCATGAAGTTATTGAATTTGGTAAAATTTTTTGTTCCGGCCAGCACTGCCACAGGTGTCAATTGAACTGAACACAAAGAAATAGGTGCCATTTTATTAGTTTGCTTAGAATCCATATTGTGATATTTGTAAGTGGGGCAGGGGGATGCTTTCAATAAAGGAGTCATTACCTGGATGTTGGCTTCAGTAACTTTCCAAAGAGAAAGCAAGCCAGCACCTCTGCAAGTTCAGAGCTGACAGTTTCACCAAGATTTAATAAAGCCATCACCAGGGACAGCCAAAACGCTTACATTTCAGTGCACTGGCACTGCAATTGAAGAAATATTTCTCCCTGCTTAATGCACAATACAATGGAATTTCAGTATTTACCAAGCATGCCAAGAACTTCTAATTACCTAATATGAACTTGGGCAAAGAGCCATTATGTCTTAAGTTCTGAATTCAGTAAAACAGATCACTGCATTGTTTCAACCGAGTAGGCATACACTTTATAAAGGAAATGCAATGCATAGCTGAACTCCACAATCATGCAATACACACTACTTAATGAAATGGGAACATTAACGAAGGCAGTAACTTTTTTTTTTAAAGCCCACAGTAATGATACAGAAGGTGAAACCAACATTAAACACAGGTGTCCAATTAAAACACGTTCTTACACACATGAATTCCTCTGCAGTTACATATTATGCAAGAGCCAGGATATCTCTGCAGCAAAGTATGTTTTCAGTGATCCCAGCTCCTGCATACCTCAGACCCTGTGACTCTAGTGGTCAAACCCATTCAGACCAGCTGATGGTCACTTGACTCTCCGCACTATTTATACATTGCTCCATTAAGTGAAGCTTCTGATTGGGCTGAATAGATTTATGAAAATCCTGCCCAAGATATTTTTTTAAATTGCTTTGCCAGAGAACACTAGTATGAGCAAGCCTAGGGAGGTACAGAGTTGGCACAGGCTTCTAAAACAACTTCCTAAAGGCAAAACCACTTTCACTCTCAGAGGCCAACTAACCAGCTTGTTTTTAAAACTTAATTGCTGATAAACGCAGACACGGTTACCTTTAACCAGGACCTATTTTTGAGTTGACTTCACAGACAGTCTTTGAAGGATTTGATACAAATAGATAAGAAACTGGCTTAGTTGTAAAAACCCATAAAGGATGCTGTAAATAATTATTTATTCTAGCATACAAAAAAAAATCCCTACAGACCAACTCAAAATAAGTTATATAGGCATAAACAAAATAGGTTTGATATGTAGTTAAGTAAACTGTTAACTGAAATTGATGAACTAATGAATAACCGAGCCTACAACTTTGAAGAGTGGCACAAAGCTTCCATGGAAGGGTAGAAGCATGAATTAAGGTTCCTAAGCTAGAGGCTTCTGTATGCTAAGAAGTAATGAACTTCCTTTCTATAATGCCTGCATCAGGACCACACTGTTCTGCAAGCAAGTAGCATTCAGCTGTCAGCTATTGTTAGTAAGTGCTCATGCCCCAGTGAGTTGTAACTGTCCACTGAATGGTAATATAATACAAGAAACTGAATTAACTTATTCACCAAATCACAATTTTATGAGCAGTAAGGTAATTTTATATAAAGACAGCAAACAGTGCCAGTGAAGTTTCTGTTTAGGTCCACAGTGTTAAATAAACACTTTGCCAGAGGATTCCAGCTCAGTTCTTTACAAGACATATGGAAGGTAGCTTTCTGCACACTAATGGTGTTACAGAAACACCTACAGCTAGATCTGCTTGCGTGGACACAAACCCAGTGTTTCTAAGCGTAAGGCAGTGTTGCAGTGCAGGAGATTGCCAAAGCAGAAAAGAGGTGGGACGGCGAAGTGAAAAAACACACTCCCACCCAACCTGTATGCCTCTGGGTTCCTCTCTTTAACCCAGACCTATGCAGGGCATGAGTCACAGGCTGTCAGCAGCCCCTGTGCCTGTGCAATAGACTTATGCACACAGGTGTTACGGGCATACATCAGGGTATAGTCCATATATAGAAGAGGCCTACCCAGCCATTTAAGAGACAGATAGTTGGTGCTCACAGCATATCAACATTGTTATAGTAGAGATGCTAAGCAAGATTCAACAAGTGTCAAAGAATTATTTTATCAGATCTTCAGCAAGCTTAATTTTCTTTTTCTAAACAGCATGCGTGCACCTTGCAACAGCGCACCTCCAGTATGCCAAATATTAACAATTTGACTTGCAATCCAACTGAAACATGAGTAGAAACTAAATGGGTTAAGCACAAGATACTGTATTTTTAGTGCAGGTATTATTCAGCTGAGATTTTAAGACTAAATACTACTAAGTTCTGATGCTGGCTGAAGTTACTCAAAAAAGCCTCTCTCAGTACCCCCCCAGCATATAATCTTTGATGGTTGGACTCTGAAAGCCCTACTATGTCCTTACTATGCAATTCAATTCAAGCTACCATGCAGTTCAAGCTCGCATAGTACCCAGTCTGTGTGGAAAATAGGGGCCCTCATCTTTAGTAACACTGTCATTTATTCATGCTGGATACCTATGCACAGAGAATATCGGGGAAAGAAAATACCAGTCTGAAATGGCAACCTAGTGAATAAGTGAGAGCATGCCAGGGATGAGACAAGTTTGATCCAGAAGTCAGATAACAAGCCAAGCGGCAACAACTCCTAAGACTAACTCCCAGTACTGACAGTGTGATCCTTCTGTATAGTCCTCAAGGATCTACTTTAAAGATAATTACTCTTCCTAGTGCAGTTAGTACTTACTTCAGAGGAGAACAGTGTTCCTGTGTTACTTGAACTTTGCAATATAATGCACTTGATTATTCAATTACGGAGATGATGCTACAAAGCCACCCGGTCCTCTATCACACCCTAATACGCAATAGGAGGGTGGTGAATACAAATTCATTTCCTGTCCTGTTCCCCACCCTCTCCCTCCTAATTGCCCTCCTGTGAAATCAACTCAACTGGGGGAGGTAAACACCCCCCACACTCCACTTTCAACCAAACACAACATGAAGTTTACTACATTTATGCTGTGAACTCAAACCGTTTCTGATCACCTTACTATTCTGTACAGAACTCTGCCCCCTGCAAGCGGACCTGGGTAAGCTGGGGAAAGAAGATACAATGACTACCAAGATATGAGTTTTAGACTAACTAGTTGTAAGCCTGTAAGATGGGGAACCAGGACTACAGGTGTGGTTTGGGCATTGTTTTGCCTTACGACTCAGAGGGACTCACTTCCTCCCTCTGAGACATGCAGTAAGATGACAGCCACCTTCCTTCCCCTGATAAATGCTAGAACCGTCCCAACAAAAAGGAGAACAAGTCCACCCAAGGTGTCACACCTGTTATCTTATACAGTAGCAAGCTTTACTCTGGAAATACAAGGAGCAAGTTACACACGTTAAGAAGGTCTGAGTGTTACATTATCTGCATATAAATTAAGAAAATGCAGAGTCTACAACTTCAACAAAAGCATACATCTTAAGTAGCATTAAGGTGGACATCTAAAAAAACCATTTGGGAACATTAAAGACCTCAGAAGCATGGAAATCTGAACATAACTCCCAGATTACAGTACAGATGAAGTTAAGGTCTTCAGAAAATTTGAAATTAAACCAGAATTCGTAATTCTAGATAAGTGTTCTCCAAATTGTTTAGAAGATGAAGCGCCTCACAACAACAAAAAATAAGGATCACAATTCTTTAAGCGTTAAGAAATCTTTACAGGAGAAATCTGAAAGCCAGGGACAAATTTTATCTTGCCTGAAGATTATCACATGACAACAGCATGCTACTATGCCACAGAGACCTAAATGCGTATGTTTATCCCACAGCTCACATGACTTCGCTTCCTTTAGACCATAAATGGTGAAGAGAAATATGCCCAGCAGAAGAGCAACAGGTACAATGTACTAAGAAGCTTCCTAAAATAGACATCCATTCTACAGAACCAGGGCTAATATTTACTGATATTAAACCTGCATGAAGTAATACACACCAGCAAGTCACACACAGGTTACAAACACCAATTCACACAGCTCTAGATAGGCAATATTCTATATTTAACTTGAGAAAGCAGAAATAGCGATGTGCAAGGGACACAGTGGCATCAATGCTGATAAATGCTTTTCAAGAGACTAAATTTCTTACTCCAAGGCATACCGTGGAAGAAGTCACACAGATCTAGCTTTACAAGTTAACCAGCAGAGGACTTAAAATACAGAGGACCGAGGGTCCATAGGGAAACAAGATTGGGTCTTCCCGAAACAACCATATAAATGAAGTTCCCCTGCCCCCTCCCCATATATAAATACACAAACACATACACACACTTGCACTGGAGTGATGAGATTAGGTAAACATGGACAAACAAGTGCATTGGCAGGGGAGAGAGATGGCTGTCAGCACTACTTTACCTTCTTTAAGCATTTAAGCAGAAAGACCTGCTTGGATCTGGGACTGTACTACAGGGCCCATCAGCCGAGTTGTTTAATAAGGCTATTAACATTTGAGCAACACACGCAAGTCAAAGCCAGACCGCCCTCTCATGCTTGACATCATACAGATAATTAAGAGGTAGGCAAAACAAGTGGCTGCATCCATCAATACAAAAGCACTCTGTACGTACCGACCACTAATTGGTAAGTTTTTAGAAAATGTCACAATAACTAAGGTGAAAAGGCACAAGAGTCTGGGGTAAGTCTCAAGGATGCAAGAGATGCTGACAATACAACTACTACTGCTGATAAATTAAAGGCTACTCATAACATACAAAAATGACTTTGGCGTAGTTTAGCAACCTAATACTAGAAGAGGGAGATAAATGGGATACTGAAGAAAAACCATAAAGCCACAAACGTAATAGGTCAAAAAGTATATGTGACCACATTGTAGTATGAGGATTTAACTTTTACTTTACCCCTTTCTCAAAAAGAGAAATACGGAACCTGGAGGAGAAAAGTGAACCTGTGGAAATATTTTGTGCAAGCGATATAACTACCATGAAACAGAATAGAGGAGGCACCAGCTGGAGAAGCATCTTCACCCACAGTAGATACAATCTCCAGGCTGTTCTACCCACTCAGAATCTTGCCAAGATTATCTTCCAGTTTTTTCATAACATGAACTGTTTTTAGACCACCTCCAAGAAAAAGACAAAAATTAGCCAAGGACTATTGTTGTGTAAAATGTAACTGGAAAGAACAAAAGAAGTAGCTCACCTGAGTATCCAATTCATTGGGATGAGATACCTCAAGAATCTGAGGAATATTCAGAGATTCAAAAATATATCCATGACAGGCAAACGGGAAGCAATATTGTCCTTTGCTAAGGTGATCTTCGAATGAAGAAAAATTTATTCAGGGCAGGCAGAGACTATGGCAACAGGAATTCACAGTACTGGAAAAAGACTAAGGACTAGCATGCCGGTGGGTTTGAAAAAGGACTCTTGAAGGGAAATCCTGAATAGTACAAAATATCAGTAATATTTAATCTTGTACTGATTGCTAATAGGTTCAGGTTATGACAGAACAGTAGACTACACCAATCACAAGGTGGCCTCAGTTTTGAACTGTATATTAAGCAATATCTGCTACAAAAACTTTGAGATTAACACTCTGCTACTACAGTGTGTAGTGGTGGACAGTGATTAAACTCATTCGACAATTTGAGAAGCTCTTCAAGAAGAGTTATGAACACTGCATTACAACAGCACATCTCAACTGAAGCTTCTCATGAGGACTCCCAACCTGGTCCAAATAAGCACTACTTCAAGGGTGCGTGAAGTGCCCATGATACACACAGAAAGGATTTCAGCCTCCAAGAGGAGAACTCTGCTGAGAAGCCATTATTCCTGGTTCCTAACACATACTAAAAAAACCCAACTCAAAACAGACTGTGACTACAGGCTATGTTATAGAAACATAGGCTGTACCTGACCTATTTCATCCAGTTTGATTTACTGCAATGCCCACTCATTAGTCATCGTTGACTTCAGCTGCTTAATAGGACATCTTCTCTTAAATGCAAGTATTATCTATTCCTATTTCTAAGAATACCATTGCAGAGCATGAGCAAGTCCTAGGTATTCCTCTGGGAAGTTTTACGAGTTCTGTGGGATTGTTTGCCTTTTTATTCCAAGTATTTTTAAGGTATTCAAGTAGCTGCATTATCCACAGTACGTTAGAGTAAACAAGAAAGGCTTTTTGAATCAGGCCTACTCCAACTCAATAACTTTCTACCCAAAAGGGTTTTTTTTTATTACCAAAGATACAGCATGAAGAAATGATGGCAGAGTATACTCTAAAGGTAGAGTTTTAAAGACCAAGCATCCAAGCAGGACAGTGAGGATGACCAAAGCAAAAACCTATTGTACATCTGAACACCATAAACATTATAAAAACACAAAACTCAAAACCAACTTAAGAGTAAGTATGACTTAGCAAGCAGAGGATACAGACCAACCATTTCACATGTGCATTTGCATCAGTATTGTGAATGAAGATTGTGCTTCAGCGCAGAGATGGTCTAATGAGTGAGGTGGTCTCCATCTCTCTACAGCTGCAAGACATACTGACATAAGTATGTCAGTACACATTTTGTTTGTTTAAAAAAAGTCAGCAGCAAACTCTGTAATAAGCACATAAGTGTCAGAGAGTTCTATACTCATTTACAGTAAAGTAGTTTATCTAAAAGCAAGGTTACCTGAAGAAGGAAAAAGTTACATTCACTGCAAAATAAACTGCACATCAGATCCATTACTGCAACTAAATTTAATCTTTGAAGCAAAACCTTTAGAACTAGATTCCTATTACAGGTCAAGATGACATTAAGAACACTTAAATGTGGCCATATTAAATTCAGATCTCACACTGTATAATTTCATTCTTAATATCAGGTGAAGAGAAGAAAAAGGAAAGCTGTCTTTGTAGTATAGTAGTGGTTTAAAAATCTAACTATTATTAAAGCATAATTTAAAAACACCAGGTAAATTTGTCCCGATAAACCGTTTGGTAAAGTCTAGATACGCCTGATATTTTATAACACACAGCAGTAGCGCAGGAACCACTGTCAAATAGCCAGTCTCATTAATCCTCACTCTTTTCTAAAGGTGAGGGGGGGAAACTCAAAACAAAAACATGCACGTGAACACTTCTGATAGGCAGCAAGGATGACAGGCACCCTTGACTTTCCGTTCTATGTCTGCTAATGGCATGATCAGCTTCAGACTAAGTCTTACTACTTTTTATCTCTCTGCCGATAAGAGATTCACAACTACTGCTGTGAACATGTGAAGTAAGGCATGAAACAATTCCTTTTTCCTGTCAAAAACCATAAGGAAGGCTGAACACCTTACTAATAAAGCAGAGTCACTCATTTACAACCTTTGGAGTTATGGATAATACAGCTTTTCCACTCTGTTTTCTACCTATGCAGCACAGTTAGCACTGTATATAATGCACAGGTTTCAAGATAAGAGACCTGGGAGTTATATTTTCCAACACACATTCAAAACATTTTCCCTATCATCTGTGTAGTAGCATTTTCTTCCAAATGAAGCGTGTTGCCATTTGGAGACTTGCTTTACCATCCCACTGTAGTAGCCTTCCAAAGGCTCTCAGGGGAAACATCTCCCTTTTGTTGGCAGAATGCCTCATGCAACATCACTGGGTAACCAATGGGGAGATCCAGTGCACTATACAAACATCAGCACAAGATAACAAGTAGATGGCAGAGTTGCATGTATCGTTAACTAGAAGTGTATTAAACACAGTCATTTTGGAGATAACGCCATTCAGAGCTTAGATCCTGGTATATCCATAGCTTGCATAACGTATACATAATCACAAGTACAAAAAATCCACTGCGTAAGTCAGGAAGACTATGGTAAAGTTGTTTAAAAACAAGCCATTGTAGATAGGCAAAGATTCAGAGTAAAAGACAAACATTTTCAGTGAAAGTAATCCTTCTAACATCTCAAAAAAGGTACCCCCTTTTAATAATTGATGCCTTCAAGAGAACTTACTCAGCCAAAGCTATATATTAAATCCTAGGAGGTGCAGTACAAGTAAAGTGTTTTGTACCATATCTTGCCATAATAACTGGGAAATAACACTACAGGTTCTAGTGGGTTTAATGGCTTTCAGTATTACTTAAGTGTGCCGAACAATGAGATGTGGCCTAAAATTTGTCAGCAGCTGTTTCTAACTATATGTCTAGCTGACATACCACCAGTGGAGTAGTGAATCAGTCATACACATTACACATCATTGGAAATTCTCCTGAAAAATAACGGAGCGCTTAATCTCAAGGGCAAGAAGTGCAAACTGTGAGTGAAGACGTAGACCAGAGCAAACAAGTATTCCCACCCAGCACTGCTCGAGTTCTGTTAGTGGCAGGACAGAGGAGTTCAAAGTTCACTTTCACAGTTGATGTGGGTTTCCTTTAAGATGCCTGGAAAATGACTATGTTGACCACATCCACATTCTGAAATACTTTTTTGAGAACTCCTAACGAAGCTTCAGCCAAAGGAACAGGAACTGACTCATTTGTACAGTACCCATCCACTGCACAGTTACTCTCAGATGTGTGCCCAAGATGCACGCGGGCAGGGATAAAGCAGTCAAAACTCACACTGTATTTGAGAGACTTCAGTTAGGGATTTTGTATCAACGCGCCAGCGCTCTGCGTGAAGGTGTGCTCACAACGCATCTCTATCACTACAGGCTGCCACTCACTGTCAGTGTCAGCTCTACTATTTCTGTGTCTGAACACGAATTTATGCACAGAAGTGAAGACTGAGCTGAGCTCAAGACCATGAGCTCTCCGCAGTGTATTATCCTATTTGCAACTCAAACTGGCCATGAACAAAAAAGAGATAGAGATAAATGAGCTATTACAATCTGTGTGTAGAGTGCAAAAAAACCAAGTGTACCATTTCAAAGAGACTTGACTGTACATACTGTGTGTGAATCAACTCATTCCTAGTTATGTTTTACTGCAAGATAAAACAGTTCTGAAAGCAAAACTTGAAGGGTCCAACAAATCACTGCAATATTTCCAATTCACTTGGCAATCTTCAGTGCATGGGAAAATAGTACGCAATGAAGGAGGCTCTGTACAGGACATGTACACTACCAAGTATCACCTTGCAGCTGTTAGCTATGTATAGACTTGCAAAAAACAGGCATCCCATTTAGAAGTCAGCTTTCTACAAAATAGGTGTGCCACTAAGCCATTGTTTAAACCCACCGAAACTGCACTGAATCATTTCCCTGAATAGCATCACAATGAAGTGGGTGTGTTGTTTTTAAATCAAGGTGTCTGCTAAGCAAGTTCTTTTAATAATTTTTGATTATCAGCACATCCCAAAAGCATAAGACATATCTCCTAAATTCCATAAAAACTGCACTTACAAAACACAAGATGCCAAAGAAGCAACTCTGCACCAAACAAATTAGGGAAGGTAAATGCTGGATTCCAGGAAGAAGATACCTTCGGTCTGACTACAGAACTACGCTGTTCAGGATATCTGTTAGCATCTTCACTGCTCGTATCTAACTGGGCTTCTGAATGCAACCCATAAGAAAGATTAACCTGACATCCCAGGAATAGTTTTCGCAATGGTTTTGGCTCTCCAGGCTGTCATGAAGCAGCAGCTTTATCTACAATGTAGAAGTGTTTTGGTTTGGTGTGTTCTCCCCCCCTCCCCCCCCCCCCCCACTAAGCTTCCCTACCCATATCTAGGCGCTTTTTAATTGATGTGTACTTATGTGGTATTGAATTGCATACTGCTCCTCCACCACAGAGTTACATGCTCTTAACCTCAGCCAAGAAGCTAGAAAGTTCCAGTGGGCCAATTTATCAGGTGGCAAAAGTATATTGAAAGTACCCAAACCAAACCAGTCATAATCTCTGAAGTTACACATTATCGAGGGGCATTCTGGCTACAACATGCAGCTCTTTGGGCAGAAACTCCTGGGGAAAATAGAGCACTCAGCTTGTCAATACAGCTTTTTTTCCTCCCTACCAGATCAGATAATCTAGCAGCTGTGTTCTGTGCCTTACAGGAGAGCAAGAGACATGCCGTGGTACTTCACAGTTAAGAGGCAATTAGAGGTTTCTTACTCAATTATAAATGCCACCTTCTGTACTGACTTTCTACTATATGATCCACATATCTTTTTCAGAGGAATTTTTGCTATATAACAGTGCTACTAAAACACATCATTTCCAAGAAAGAGATATCTAGATAGGATAACAGTCATAAGAGGTTTCTTTTGTGCTGTAAGAAACAAGTGGTACATTTCAGTTTTTATTACATAAAGGTATCTCCTACAGTAGCCTTGCTGCTGTTACTAATGTAACTACTAGAAGACAAGACATCGCCTTTCACATTCAGAAGTGAACCATTCCTCCCCATCACTCTGCCTACCGAAAATGGCTGAACAAAACCAGGAAGGCAGTTGCAACTTTGAGCATCGTCCTGACATCAGTGTACTTTCACTAAGACTACACGTGGATTTCAGACAGAGTCCCAGAAGTTCATTCTTCCCACAGCCATAAACCAGTTGTGAGAAAGCACTTTGGTCTTCTGAATGTGAAGTGAGATTTTTGCCTTCTCCAGCTGCTGTATTACAGGAGGTCTTAATGAGACCTGTCTGATATTCCTCAACTAACAGTTTCTAAGCAGTTCCAGAGAGGCAGGTAATCACCTAGCTAAAGCAGTGCTATTAAGAGTCTCGCTCACATTGCATCTGTTTGACCAAGGGCAGCATTTTTATGTTCTCTATGTGAAGATGGAGAGCTTGGGTATCAGTCATTTCAACCTCTCAGACAACCAAGCATCACAAAGCGGAGCTAGACTCCTGGAGCTGACAGCAATGGAGGAGACTGGACAACCAGCATCATTTCAAGTGAGCAACTCCCTTAAAAGAAAGAGGGGGGGGGAAATCACAGACAACTTCCACCAAAAGATTGCCTACACTAGGCAGCAGAGTGGAAAGAAACCAGCCACTTGACTTCCAGTTCCTCACCCCAGCCACAGAGCACATCCTCTTGTCTGCTTGCACTAACAGTTACTCCCAAGTGTTAACGATGCTGCAGTGCAGCATGGGGTAGTCGACACCTACTAACTGAAGGTCAAAAACCTTTTAAGGCTGCTCAGAAACCAGAAGAAAAATTCCCTTGAACAAGGATCAGGGCAGTTCCCTGATAAAGCAGTTCAATACTTTCATAGCCCACACTGCAGTTTTTCCCCCTCCGAGAGCATCAGAGTTTAACACCTCGCCCTCCTTGCGCCCTGCTCAGGCTCTCCCTATCACGACTGCAAATACTATTATGCAACTTACATGAGCACTACACTTCCTATAGTTTCCGGAAGAAAGAATAAACATTGGATTTCATTCTCATTCCACAGCTGCTTGTGGGGAGGGAGGCCTCCCATCCACTCCTTCCTCCCCTGAGGAATTTCGGCGGAGGGGCAGAGCTCTCCCAGCCAGGGCTCCAGCTCAGCTGCAGGAGCCCGTGCCGCAGCATGCCTACTCCAGCTGCCGCCCGCCAAACCTCACCAGGCACATCAGGCACTTTGCCTGCGCGTCATTTCGTACGACAAAATACCTGCCCGTTTAAGGAGCTGGCATCCTGAAGGCTGGTTTTGCTATTGTTAGAGGTAAGTTGGAAACACCAATTATTGATAATTTTTTTTCATTCACTAGGGACTACGTCAAGTGTAGACTTCATTTTTGAGGCTCATTAGAAACCACAGTGCAAACTGATTACTACTAGCACATATACTCAAAGCACAAACAGTATCCAGCAGAACACTATTACTCTCATTTACTTACTGAGAAATCAGCGCTTTTTCAAGTACCCAAAGAAATACCCTCAAGCTTTTGAAGAGACATTCAACTGATTTAGAAAGAATTATGCACTGATAAGTGATTAGCGGTACTACAAATGTAGCCATTAGTGATGAGTATTTACATATTATAACTCTCATGAATTCGTTCAGCAACTTAACTAAGGCCATAGGTTTGAGGAGTTAAATATTTGTTGATGTTACATGAGGATCTCCTCCTCCATGCAAAGGTTGTCATCTTACTAACTAGTGAATTTGGTTAGAACTTTTCCAACTTGCAAGATTTGCCTGAAAGTTTAATCTTCCCATGTGTTAAGTAATTTAAGGAAATAGCTCAGAAAAACAGATTCTCAATTCTTTTAATTTCTTTAGATGCCTCCTGAAACAATCAGGATGGTCAAGTATCCCATCTCATCATATTCCTGAATTTTTCACCCTTTTTTTGCCAATTTGCTAGCACGCAAACTTCCCCTTTGTGCTTGCAGGTGGATACTGGCAAGTATCGCCTGTTCTTGTATAAAAACAGGAATGTTATCATGTGTTCATATTCACATGATCATCTCCTATTCAAAGCATTCAAATCCCATTCTGTAAAGCACACCTCCAAATGCCAAACCTTCCTTATCACAATATCATACCTTTTAACTAAGCCTGAAATTTGAAGTGAGATTGTGTATAAACATTATAAAAGTATAAGTCTGTTCTTTTAAATTTTTTCAATGGTGTTATTCAGGGGTTTATTGTCTGTCCCCCCCCATTACAAATTAAAAAGACAAAGCAAAACAGGCCCCTCAAAACCACAGCTACTCCAAGTATTTTCAGTGAAGATACAGACAACATTTGCTAATAGAAATCATTTCATATTTATTGCCCAACCACCCACTCGTTAGGCAAGGGCCACAAAAGATTAGTAAAATTACAAATATTTAATTATTCACAAGCCATCCAGACCTGTGACATTTTCCTTAAGGTGTGAACAGCTGGCTGCAAAATTTAGACCAGATGTTGCTCTCAAAATGAACACTGATTTATAAACACACAGTTTCACCATGACCAAGACAGCTACAAAACTGCACAGAACTATGCACCTATTTATAGTAGATACTTCTGATGGGGAAGAAAAGTGAAACACCTGGTTCAAGATGATTACGAAACAGATAAATCTCATCACATAGTAACTACGGAGCATAACTTTTCAATAGCACAAGCCAATGGGCAAGAAGGAACCCAAAAGCCTGCAGAAAACTACACTAATGCATGTGAGTATCTATTGAAAAGATGTAGTTTAGAATGACCGTTAGAAGGCCAACATAATTCTTTTCAAGCTGTTGACTTTAACTTCACATTATGTAGAGAATAACTCCAATTTGCAGATTTCACTGGGAGAGTTCCATCCCTGTCTGGTACTAAAAGCAAGTATGTATTGCTGTAACAAATAAGCATTCACACATTCAGAACTAAGGGGTTTTTTTCCTCCCTCATCTACAAAGATCTTTGTAGATACCAAGAAATTATCAACATGGATGCATGCACTAATAAGAGTTTGGCGTGGCTGGATGTCACGCAAAAATATTTTAAGTTATGCACATATAACACTAGGGTAAAAGCATGGCTTCTGAACACGATCAGTAAGATAACAGCAAAAACCTGCAACAGAACTACTCTGGCCTAGAAAACTTACTTTATTTCTTGAGTAAACATTAGAACTGATCAGCCATGATGTGCTCTAACAGAGAAATAAAGCACATTTTAGGAGTAGGTAAGAACCTGAACAGGGGTATACAAAAAGTAGGCGAGTATTTCCGTTTCAGAAAAATACCGCCTGCTCAGAGTTTCTAGGCAATAATTCTGTCAGATCAGTTTCCTTGGTTCAGTACCCCATCTGATAATACATAGTACAAGCTGTGCCAAAATAGTATACTTTTTTAAAAGAACAGCTACAGCTTCTTCCCTAAACTTAGATGCATGTTATCCAGCTGTCGTACACTGTAGTCAAAGATGAAAATTTTCATCTTTAAAAAGAAATCAGACTCTCTAGAAACAGAATAATTTCTAGGAGATTGCAGACCATGCTCTCCTGTGAACCATACCCAATCCCACCTCTCCCAAGCTCTATTTAAGCAACAAGATGATCTGACTCTTTGAGACAGTGGGGGGATATAACAGTGCACGAGCATATCAGCATGAAAAGGAAGTATGAACTGTCCTTCTTGGGCAAATAGTTGCAGTTCAAACTTACCACTAGGAATAGTCAGGCTAGGCAGTATCTTTATTGTTAGGCAAGCCTACAGAAGGCAAGCTTTCCTGCAGGGAACTGCACAATATGCCCGTGTCAGATATCTTTAAGAACAGGTAGGAAATACAGCCACCAGGATTTGCTTAAAAACAGTTAGCCTAACCCTTTGGGCAGGATTATGGTCCAGAGAACCTCTTACATGCCATATAGTTTCTTCATTTTCACACCTTCTATTTGTAGGTCATCACTCCATCATCACCTTCAAAGCCATGCAGCAACTCTGTAAGGTTTCTTGAGTCAATTCATTCTTAAACTTTGCTTCATCCATCTGAGCCGTAAAAGCAGATCTTCTGTACTCTGACTGCTGAACTTCTAAGATACTGCTCTTCGTATCAGTAAATCACTTATTGAAATCTTTACTGCTTGTCAGCTTTTAAGAGCAATACAAGATATTCACAGAAATGAGTTGATGATGTTTTGGCATTATGAACTGAAGCCACTATAATTACATTTATCATGTGTGTAGGAGACAGAAGTCTTTAGATATACACTCCACCTCAGCCTGCCCATTCAGCAGCTTAGGTTTAACTTGTTTTAGGTGCTGAGAATTTTCAATAAGATATTTAAAGCAATATGAACAGCCTATCACAAGCCTATACACATGCCATATCTCTTACGCATGTATTTTGAGAGGTGTTTCCTCTTTCTCACAAATCCCAAGGAAACAAGTAACATCAGTTCAACTTTTCAGCTCTTGCTGTAGTAAGTAATTTGTAAGAACAAATCAAGTCAGACATAATAGCCTGATCACCCACTCAGGAAAACTACTTCAGTCATATTACACTGCATTTCTAAGGTACAGGTGCAGAAAAACTATCTGCAGTACTAAAGTTACAGACGGGTAAACAAAATGCTTCTGCATTTTTATAGAATGGCTTCCACGTAAAGAATCCAGTTTTCAAACCTCAGCACGGGAAGAATATAAAGGGGAAAAAAATATCTTGCTGCCCAAAGAACTGCAGTCAAGATAAGTAAACTAAGGGGCAACTTATTCTTCCCTTTACTATATAATAAATGTAACATATCCTCAGAGAGTGGAAAGAAGTATCCTTGCCTATTAAAAGCTTTCCCTAAGTTAAGGCTATTGAGAGGTATAACAGCTAATCCAAAACCCCGTTCCTGGGCAGGGGAAAGAATAATATTCTAAGATCCAGTAAACCATAGTACTACCAAAAGCAGTTCCCCACTGCCATATATATTTTTTTTGGTGCGTGTGTGGGGTCTTTTCAGACATTGAAGTGACCTGTGTAATCTAACCAGTTCAAGATGCTACAGGGGGCACACCATGCACTGGAAGTTTCCATAGGTCATTGTAGCTATTAGAATGATTTCTGATCTCCTTCACTCGAAACCCATTTGGTTGGAAAAAGCTATCTGTATCCAGGAGGTGGGTGTGTGTATGTGTGAAAGAGGAGAGAAGCGTGACATTCTTAAACAATGTGCTGGTGCATATCAGAATTAATAAGGAGTCCAGAATTTGCTGTTATCTGACAATTCTGGGTAACACTGTTCAGCGCTGTTGTATCACACAGGCTAGCATCTCCATGCATATGTCTTTCCATCCACACAATCAAAGTATTTTACAGAATCCATCCACCACTGAAGTGCTACTAAACAACTGAATAAGCCAGGGACAGAAGTGAGCCAGCCACTTTCAGCATCTAAGATGCCAGCTGACACAGACTACAACTGTCACTGTAAAAAAAAAAAAAGCCGGTTTTATGCATTTCTCACATCTGCCCTTCTCTACATCAGTCATCAAGCACCACCACTTGCAATAATTAATAAAAACAGTCATTATGATACATAGCAAGATTTACTTGTGGCAGTTTTAATTTCAGATTTTTCCCCCTCCCAGCATTTTGTAATTCCAAGTGTTTTCTTTTTAGAACAAATATTTTCATTACATACATTCACAAAAATCAGAGAGCAAAAACATACTAACAGAAAGAGCAAAAAATGTGGTTTTACATGAGATCATATACTACAAAATGTAAGGGTTTTTTTTAATGAATAAACTAGAACAGTCAACAGTATGACACAAACCAAAATAGAAGTAACAGACATGATCTAAACAGAATTAGACTGGAACATGTTTATTTAATTCCCGAAATGTCAGTTTATACTTAAATCAGTCAGCCTTCACCTCATACAAGTATTTCAAAACAGGTGAGTGAAACCCAGTGGGAGGTGGCCGATCATTTTATTAATAGACAACAAATCGACTACAGTTACATTTTTTCAAGCTTTGACTATTTAAGCTGAGTAGTATATGCTTTTTATTTTCGGGAGAGCGGGGGGAAGGGAGCGGGGGGACCTCTGGCAAGAATGCTAACCTTATGAATTCTTCCTCTGGAATTTTAATTGGTAAATCTATAAGTAAAAACGTACCCAGCTGCAGGGAGCTGCTCCCCAGCCCCACCACAATCGCAGAACCTCGGAGCCGTTTGCTCAAGCCTGAAAACAGAGCACTTTCCTTCTCAGGTGGCGTCCAGCCACACCTGAGCCAAGAAGGAGACTCCGATAGCAGAAGTTGGGTTACCCTCTTCCCGATCTGCAAAGGCATAGTACCTCTAGAAGACATGCTTATCTCGAAATCTATTCTTTTTATTGCTTCTCTTATTAGACATTTCCTACTCGTTTTTGCAATAAATTTAGCTACACAACAACCTTGAACTCTATTTTTATATACAGCATTGTTCAAAGAGCTTCCGAAAATTGTATTAGGAAAGAGAGAAAGGCCTTTGAACAATGAAGACAAGCCCCATAACAGAAATGTAATCTCAACGCTAGCTACTTTCTTTTTTTTCCCTTTTTGGAAAAATCTTCATATGGGGAATTGAGACAGATGAAAGCAAGAGATTTAAAAGTAAGAAAACCAGTGTTTTACGCATCAGAACCAACAGAGAAGAGCATACTCTGGATGACACCTTTTAACCTGTCACCGAAGCGCTTTCTAAATGCATCTTGAAGAAGTTACAGCCAAAAAGAAGGTAAAATAAAGCTCACAAAGTTAACAGCAGATTTGAAACATAAGTTACCGTTTCCACATAATGTAGCCACACTTTATTGACCAATACGCAAGGTCTACAATATGTTACAGGCACTACTGTTTCCCATCTGACTTGCAGGCAGTTTTCACAGCAACAATTAACGTACCATATTCAAATGCAATGGAAAGAAACGTTTTCATATGGACTCACACGCTAACTTGGTTTCTTTAGAGTTTCTAGGATCACACTATATTCAGGCGTCCAGCAAAACCCAACATTCTGAGTATCCCCGTATTTCTACCTTGAAGAGAGTAATGTCTCTGAACTATATTACCTTTTTTTTTTTCTAAATACTTAAGAGGAAACTAAGTAACAGGCACGTGGGAAGTTATATCTAGTTTTAACATGCAGAAAAGCAAGCGATTTCGCCACGGATGTGCCTAGCTAGCGATTTAAAGTCACTCCAGCTTCCACATACGAAAAACAATAGCCCAGCAAACTTCGCGCA
>NW_008824306.1:20823-33491 GCF_000699105.1 Pygoscelis adeliae | reverse complement strand
CATCAATTAAGCACCCAACGACTGTCGTGAGGTAATAAATGCAATAAAGACAAAGAAATCTGGTTCTACCGCAAGATAAGTTTACTGAGGTCAAACCCGAGGGAAAACTAATCTAACCACATTTTCAAATTGTTTGTAATATTCCATAGCCCAATGAAACCATAAAATGACAAAAACATCCTACCCTAGAATAGCATGAGGATAACAAAAAAACGTTATGTTTAATTAAAGGCAGATGACCTAATAAAAATTTCACACTCACACTGTGTGCATATAAAACTCGGTATCGGGCTTTCATCTATCGCAGTTTTTTTTTTTTTAAGAAATTGACCCTACGTTTTAACATTTAGGTGGTATCTTTTATCTTTGATTAAAGTGATTTGATTAGAATAAAGATATCAGAATACTTCAAATTTTTAACCTTCATCCTGTCACGAGCGTTAAGCCGGCAAGTGATTTTAAGTAACAGATAGTCAGATTAGTTTATGGAGAGTTACATCTTCCATCTTCTTGAGGGACAGTGAATAAATCTCTCGCAAAATGGCCATGGTTTTTCTATTACCATAAAAAAATGGGTACTGGGAACTGCCAGCTCTTACTGAAAGTTTAATGACAGATAACAGAACTGAAGAAGAGACCAAGGACAACAAGCGTAGCTGAAGAAATTGGGGACTGGAAGGCAAACCAGCCAACACCTCTTTGATGATTTTTTTGAACATGACCGTATCTCCATCTTGAAAAAAGCTGCAGCTTCTCCTCAGCGCCTGCAATTGGAAGGTTGTTCCAGAAGACGCTTCTGATGGTTTGGAACTTTTTTCAAAATTTCCATCCTAAACTTATTCAGGGCCAGCTGTTGGCACAACATCAAATGATCAGCACTGTCCTCTCTTTGCTAAAACAGTTCTTTTCCTTTTCCTGTGCTACACCACAAATGCCCTCAGTCTGCCATTCTGCAGCTTGTTGGTAGACAGCAGTCATATCTGCCTTCGACCCTGATGAGATATTTAAACCTAACAATTTTATCACGCTTTGTCTCTGAGTTCTTCCCAAAGCATTTATTATGAGGTTCTTCATGAAAATATTGTAAATTAAAACAATCGAATTATTTCACTGCTCTTTTTGAATGGAAACCGTGACTCAGATGAGCCAAACACAAAATATTCCACCGAAGCATTCTATTTATAGCATTTGTGTGAATTCGTGTGGCTGAAGCCAGCCAAATAACATAAGGACTCCATAATGGAAAAGCTGATTAACCATTATAAATACCTCAGAAGTACATTCGAAGGTAAATCCTCATAATATCCCTGTGAAATGGTAGACTTTAGACTCCTTTAGAAAATGAGAAAACAGAGGCCAGGAAAACTTAAAATGACTTGACCAACATCACAGAAGTTTCCATCAGGAATCGGGTTGCACCTAAGGAGCTCTTGGCTCCCTGTCCCACGCCGCACAGTCCCGGAGTCCACTGTGCATCTCATTCCAACCTAGTGCCGAGCTGGATGATCTGGAGTCACCTTCTACGTGGCTAAAACACAACATTCAAAAACGATAGCAGCTGGTGTCTGATGGGAAGAGAGATGCTTGCATTGTTGACCTCATTGTTGAGAAAGATTTTTTAGGTAAAGTCAGTATATTTTACGGTGACAGCATTTTAGCTTTTGTTAGAGGGGTTAGGGTCAGAGGCTGAGACTTTCGTCTACTGCAGAAAAGGAACACAGAAAGGTGCATCACTGAATTGCTGGCAGCGATGGTCTAATTTCAGCAACTTGGCTACGCGAGCATGACTGAAGTTCAGATGGATTCTGTCTGTTGTACTTTTTGGGAGAGGGGTACTTAATTTTAACACAGAAACCCAATTAGACCAGGAAGGGGGAGAATGAGGAACGTGAGAGGGAAGGCACTGCTCTCTTCATCCTACTCCGCGCATCCTCACAGACAAAAGCGCCCACCTATTCTCCTATGTTTTTCTCTGTTGACTATTTCCTCAGTAGACCTGTTTTTCTTTATTGTTCCAGCAGAGCCTGTTTCCTGCCGTACTCGGCAATTCTCCTCTCCCAGTAGGGAAGTTTCCCTATTTTTCCCTTTGACTTTCTCACCTTTGTGTCTTGGTCCAAACACGAGGGGTGAATTGCCTGATTCCTTTTAAGATGCTCATCGTTGGTGTCGGGGCCATCCAGTTGACGACACAGGCAAGAGAGCCCGATCCAGTCGAGGTTTCAGAGCCCTGGGAAGGGAGCGAGCTCCACAGTAAACTGACACCACCCTTAATGCCAATTGCACTGAAGGCCCTCCTCTGCCGGAGGGGAAGAGCCCAGCCCACAGGGAAGCACCCAGCATCACTGGGACCTGTGAACTAGGAACATAGTCACAGACCATGGATGTGTGTGTATATATATCCAGTTTCCTTACAGTACCTACACAGAAGCAGAGGATGTTAGGGAGAGGAGGAAGAAATGAATTTTCTCTTTTCTCCCCTGTGGATCCCCTTTCCTTTTCTTGGGATATCTCTTGCCTTTATTGAAAAAGTAAAGCTTGTAAGCACAGAGCTAATGAAACATGCATCATTTAACTAGTAAGTTAATAAGTTAATCTTTTCTGGCTAAACAAGCGATCTAGGCTCTGAGAATCTTTTTATTTTAAATCCCTTTTGATACCTACCCTTAAGGTACCACCTATTTGTCTCTTTTAGTAAGAGTGGAAGGGCCGCGTTAGCATGCGTGTTAAAAATACACTTTCCCACCAATTTATGCAAGTTGTGGTACCTACTGTGACTGATTCATAGCATCAGTGTGCATGAAGTCCTCTGTGCTCAGTGTTATACACATAAACACACATGTCAACTTTCAGAGGCACTGCGGTTCTTCTCATTTCCACTGGGATTGTTTGACTGCATCACCTCTACATACCAAATCTCCATACACATCTCTTTTTCATGTATAAAGCATCTCCTTTGAATGTTTCTAGTGTCTGATCACAGAACTTGGGCTGTGTTCAGCCTTCAGCTCGTAGGAACCACGGCTTGTCAGATACAATGGCGAGCTGAACCTCAACATTCGTACTTCCAGCACTAGGTGAAGACAGAAGATTGCCATCACCCACACAAAGAGGTATCTGACACAAGCTGTAGGAAACAGGACACGCTGCTATGAATTTGTGTAATGAAAGCAGTGCAGCTTTTATCTCTTCTTGCGGAAAAGCTTGTTAAGGTCTAAAAATGAGATCATTACAACTAACTAAGAAAAAGACAAAAATAATATTAAAGTAAACTCTTCTGGTACTCTGTGCCAACAAGAGTCCCTATATACGGTCTCCTCAAAAAAACTTTTTTTTTTTTTTAAGAGACACTCACGGATACAAGAACTTGAGCAATTTTTAGCATCGTTTGCTGTAGCTTTGCTAAACTGCTAAAAGCAAGCACGTCTCAAGACCAATGCAGTACTGTTGTCTGTTAAAGTAACATGAAAAACAGAGTACTGCTGCTGCCGCCATACCACTTCTGAAAAGGAAGTCTTATTAGACTCGTATCAACATAAGTAATACGGCAGCTTGAAGAAGGATTTCATTTGCTCTGTTTTTAAAGAGCTATTCAACTTTTTCAGACTACAGTGACATAAATATACAGTGGGTGAGGGTGGGGGTGGTTTGGGTGGGAGAAGGGGAGGATGGAGGAGGACAGGGTTTTATGCCAAGAGCTGAATCATAACCATGTGAGTAATTTTGCTTTTTTTTTTTCTTAAGGGTATGAATCAAATTAAATTTGTTTTGCTGTGGGTGAAGGAAGAGAGAATATAATAGCATGAATCAGAGCTATCATCAAATATGTGGCACAGACTAAAAATTAATTACAATTACTGCCTTCTTCTAAAAAGTTTCTGCCATAAGATGCAGCAATTTTGTTAATCAATATAATCCATTAAAAAAATTCTCAGGAATGAAAACCTTTCAATTACTTCCCTCTTCCTTTTATTTTTTTTCCTATTGTAACAGGAAAAGATTAGCATATTTAAACAAAACCTTGCTTAATCTGTTAGATGCCCTTTTGCTCCAGTGGCAAAAGAACCGCTGCTAATAATGAAAAGTAGGTATTAGACCACATGTAATTTCATCAGTTGGGGCTAGCTTGAGGATGAAAGTCCACGGAGTACATGCTTTACCACTTTAGCATGGACAGTTTATTAGGCATTCTAATGAAGACAACTTATTTAATGAAAAATACAAACAGAAAAACACTCAATAGCCCTTTAGGTGTCTTTTCCTGTAAGAGAGAGAAAGTCTTGGAAAAGTGTGTGTTAGACACTGGACTTTTTTCACTTTGGAATAGCCATTTAAGTACACGATACTGGGAAAACTGTAAGGGGCTCAGAACATAAAACTTCTTTCTAGAGGCCAACATAGATACTTGGAAACAAAGCCATGCATTCTTAATTATTAGCTAGATAGCTAACCAAGGACATATGTTTTTCTTGTACTAGGTAAGAAACCACCGATTTTGAGAACTAAAAAGGTAGAGAGTCTTTGTCTCCAAGTTCCTAGTATGGAGAAAACGGTATTTAATTCATTGTCTGAAAAACACAATAAAGCTACAGCAAGACATCATTTGGAATCAATTCCTCCCCCTAAACAACTCCAGATCTTTCCCATAGTAATTCTCTTGCACGTGCCCAGCCAAAATCTATGTAGAAAGGACTGGTATACAGCGTGTTCGGGAAGTCAGCTGAACCACGAGCCTTAAAGACGCGATTCCCAGACAGACAGAAAACTTCTGTGGAGACCTTCGCAGCTGCCGTGACTTTCCAGTGGTGTATGTGGGGGAAGGAAGAAAATGGAAGATCTCTTGGGTAACCTGAGCCAAGCCCCAAGAGGAATAACGTGTGCATGCATGTGTTTTACAATCCCCATTCAAACTGGCTTGTGAACAGGAAGCCAACACCCGCTCTGGAGCGAGGTCTTACCCTCACCCTGCTCTTACACCAGCCGAAGGTCACAAGCTCTGGCAGAAGCTATGGCTGGGGTTCCTGCCTGCTGCCAGCCGACGCCACCCCATCGATGTTCATGCCAACGTGCAAGCCAGCTTCCTTCCTGTTGATGTCTCCTAGTGGTCTTCAAGAACAGTCAAGCTGTCACTTAAAAACCAAAACTAAATGGGCGCTTTAGAGACCTGGCGGACAGACGGTCTGCCCACAGGTGGTCAAGAAGTTTCATGGCCGACAGCACGTGAGAATTCCCTTGACTCTCCTGCTGGAAGGCCCCCTTTGACCGTGGCAAACATTAAGTTTGCTGGCCAAACAACCTCCTTGCTATCTTGTGAAAGTTGTCCCTCCCTTTTTCAATATCACTCAGTACCCAGTTTCATCCAAGCCTCGGTCAGTTGCCAGGTAGTAGAAAAGCCCAGCCAACTTATCAGTGCTTGGTGAGACATATTCGAACACGTCTCACACGGATTATCACAGCCTTAAAAGCATCTCACAGTCTTACCTCACATGCAGGACATATGCAAGGGGGAACAAAATAACTCAGAAGACTGCTTTGCAGTAAAACACCCAGGGCTCAAGACTTATTAGACAACATCATCCACTGGAATCACTCGGTAAAACATAGAAATAGAAACTCTCCAACAAAACTCCAAAGCCCCTCAAAACATAGCAATAGAAACTCTCCTGCAAAGAAATCAGTGCCATTCTGTAGCCACCAGTATTTTGAGACTGCTTACTGGTGTGGTAGTATAATAAGCATATAAGAAAATTTTTCTTTATATTCACAGTCTCAAGGAAGGTCAATTCTCCCCCGCTTTCCCCAAGACAAAAATCACTGATATTGCCTAATTATAGCTTTTACTTGCAATGAAGAATAAGTTCCAAGTAGCCATAAAATACAAGTTGTCAGAAGTTAGCCAGAGAAGATGTTGACTATCTCGTACTCATGGATAAATGAGCATCTTCACCATTATCTGTGCCTCATCAGTGGTCATCGTTATTTATAACACAACAGTATAGATTACCACGGGTGGGTTTCCTTTACATTTCTGGTTAAATTATTTCGCAGCTACTGCGCATAAACCAAACTCCTCAAATGCTCCCGCTCTGTATTTTGGCATACAATGGCAGAGCTTAGCAGGACTGCTAACTTTCCTCCAGAAGATAAACACCGCTTGTTAAAGTTAATTCCCAGCTTTCCATAGCAAATAGCTGCCATTTCTTGCAGGTGTTAGGCAGATAGCTTCAGAAAGGAAAATAACACTTTTCTTTGGCAAAAAATCACTCTATATCAATATAGCTCAGAGCAGTAACATTCCCAGCCACTAAGCAGAAAGCTCTCACACCCCAGTCCAAGATGTTAATAATGTTTTGAATAATAGTATTATTATTATATATAATATAACTTTGTATATTTTAGCTATGAGGCTTTAAACTAGTTGCTAGAAAGTATCTTTGCTACCCGCTCTTCTCAACTGTCTCAGTGTCAAATTCAAAAGGGAGCCTGCTATCTAGCCACTTTGACTACAAAACCAGATTAAGGGTAGAGGGTAGTTTTTCTCCAAGTACAGAAAAAAACATATTTATGCACTTGGGAAAATCATTAGGGATCTATCTAAACACCACAGATTTTGGCAGAAAACCTCCTGTAAACTTAATGGCTTTAAATTAGTACATACATTACTAATACTTATTTACTTCAATGATCAATTTAAGAGATATTTCTGAAAGTATTTATTGAAATTCTGTTTTGCTTTCAAAAAAATCACACATCCTGTACATTTCTCGAATTGCTGAAACAGTTCGAGAAAAACTGATGGGAAATTCCATTTGAAAATGCCAACACTTGCAAACACAATTTGAAGCATGGGATGGGAACATGATCAAAAGCAAAGCGCAAACAGTTCTCCATGATTAAATATTTTGTTTCTCCAGTCCTATGAAGGAAAACTATAGGAAGGTTGGGGGGCGGGGGTGTGTGTGCCGTGAGTGAATGACTGTAAGGAAATTGCAGTTGTAGTCAAGAACATAATACACCACTAAACTAATAATAAAATATAGAGCTTTTTTCCTTCAAAACTCATAGGCACAGTACAGCTTTGGGTACACACTATTGCTTGCCCTCCACTGCAAATTTTTTTTCCTGGCCTATTAACTTTAAAAGCCGGTCCGGGACTATGATTTTTTGGTGATTTAGGAATGAATTTAAATTACCCCATGATTCCCGAAACCTGTTACTTGAAAATTGTTTTAAGACATGTTCCAGGAGAGGTCTTAAAATGGAAGAGAGGCAATTCTGATCTTGCACCTTACACACAGCTAACAGGAGGTGTTTGATTTGCATGGATTAGTGAAGCCACTGCAGGCTAATTCACGCGTGTGCAACGGCTTCTGTACCCCAGAATTACATCCAGAGGATGGTCACAATACTAATAAACACAAAATTAATTTCACACCTCCTAAATTACAAGGCAAGTCTTATCAGCGTTAGACTGTAAGCTTCTTGGGGCTGAGACAGTCTTGTCTGTCTCTCTTGTAGAGCATTAATCATGTTGTGGGTGCTTACAGCTAATAAGATGCGTGTAAATCTATTCTGATGTGGTTTTTTTGCCACTTCAGACTAGAGGAGAGTCACACACACAGGCATACTCTTACCTCTCTACCTAGTGATACACTAATGTGCCTAATTGAAGAAACAAGTCCTGATAGGAACAGAAAGACTTTGTTTTTGTTTATGCCACCCAGACAGTCTGTGGCTATACATTGCAAATAGTTGGCAAAACCTAAACCGCAAGTATGCAGCAGCACTGTGAGTAATAAAGATAATGTTTGTATTTTGTTTATGAAGAGCCCTAACCAACACACTAAAGCAAGCGTACTGAAACCAAACAATACTCAGATCTTTAGAAAAACTTCAGAGGATCCAAATCATGTAATTTAATCACTTTGTTCTTTAACAATCTAAACATCACTTAAAATTTACAAGCAGTAATTCCATATAAGTTCTCTAAGCTGAAAAATGGGATGTAGCCAGTTGCCCTTGTCTATCCCAACTATTAAAGTTCAAACAAATCAAGCTCTATTACTAAGGGAAAAATAAAAAAACCCTTACAAAATTCCCTTGCCCCAAAGGTTGAGAAAGGTTATATTGCTCGGCCAACATGGAATTCCTCCATATCTGGAGTCACGTGAAATGTACAGGTATCTCATAGTTACTTCATTGTGAGTTTGACAACGCACCAGTACTTTTGCATAGAGTGCATGGGTAAGAAATGCATTTTATTCTTCTCATAAAAACTAGAACTCAAAAGGTTTTCACGCTGAAAAAAAAAGAGTAATATGAAAGGGAGAGCTGCTAAGGTAAGACTTCTTCCTAAAAGATAAATTTCCAATTTGGCTCAATATTAGATGCTAGATCAAAATGTTATTATTGACAAGCATGTTGTTTTTATTTAGGACAATTTAAATAAATTTTCATTCCAGATTTACAGAGCGTTCTCACTTGCCAAAAGCTAGTGAGAGAGCGCTTCATGTCACATCAAAAATAACAGCAGGCTTCCCATCTTTCTCTTCATCCATCCTTCTACTTACTGCAGCAGGTAATTCTGGAGCCCCTCTGAGAACGGGGGCATATTCAAGTCTCGGTGGCTCTAGCCACCTGTACGGGGCTCAGCTGACAGGGACTTCAGAAGGGGATCCCCTTCCTGCATGCAGAATTTGCAGGGTTAGGAGGCAGGGTTATAGCTCCCCCCAAGTAATTCATCAGTTCATTCATCCAACAACCTATTTTGGACTGCGAGCAGATTGCACTGAAGAGCAACTGCAGGGTGGCAGAGTTTCGTTCACTATGATCAGGTAACTAACAACAGTCACATCCTGCTAAGCAGGGCTGCATTTTCACTACCCTGTTAACATGCTCCCAGCAACTTTGTCAAGGCTGAATTCCTTGACCATACACAATCAGAGACCTGAAAGTGCCCCAACTGGAAGACAGATGGAAAGTCAAGGATCTGACCAGTTCCTCCCCACAGGGCGCACCAGAGGCCGTCTGGACAGCTGCGCATCACAGACTGTCCCTGAAAAATGTTCACAAAACTGCCAACACATATCTTACAAGGCAGTGAAACAGAGCCTGGTCTATAATACCACTCTCTCCAACCCCTATGTGTTATGGAAGTAGTCAAAAGAGCTGCAAGAAGTTGCCCAACAAAATGTGGGGAGCCTGGCTCGGAGAACTCCCAACCAGACTTCACCTAGAAGAGAGACGTACAGCCTTAATCCAAGCCACAGACAGCCTCCTCCAGCACAGAGCTGAGACGCTCAGTTTCCCAGTCTATGGTCCTTAGCTTCCACAAGCAGCCCAGACTCTTCTGCAGATGCTGCCAACCGAGAATCAAAACCAGGGTTGCCAGGTGACCCAGACCTGCCCAGCAATCAGGCGCTTAACCAGGGACAATACTGGCTTACTGTTACCTGCCCAAACAGCCAGCCCTGGGTACATCTCACCATTTTATGCCTTGATGGCTATGACACATGACTATGGCTAAAAATCTGCCCTGGTAGAACCTCTTCGCTAGCAAAAAATGACCACAAATGACATCTTGAAGAGCTACTCCGCAAATATGCAGAAAAGCCAATCAGAAATCTTCACTTCCAAACAAAAAGCACTCCAGCAGTACTAACTCTTCTGCTCTAAGTCAGCTACCTTGTCCTAAGGAAAATCTTCTGGAGATCTGGCTAGGAAGGGCTTGGAAAAAGAGCAGAGATTGCCTTATCCTCATGCTGTCTGTTCTGCAATCACCACTGTATGGGAAGTTGGGTTGGCTAGGTCCTTGCTTACTGGTTTTCTCAGGGAGAGCCTTGGCAAATATGGCACTGGAAGATAACATCCCTTGTCTGAGTATCACCCCCACACACAGAGAGACAATTGTGAAACACTCCTATGGAAATCCTATCAACCTGTAGCTGGAGAGGAAGGACCAGCACGGGATGTGTGTGTGTGTGTGTAGGAACAGCATGAACAGCAGAGCAGCAGCTAAAGACAAAAAAAGAAAGCTCCAGGAGTAACTAACAGGTTTGCAAGGATGACTTCCCTGCTTCTGTACCCCTAACTTTTCCTTTCTCTTATGCACCCACCCCCTTTTTAAAGGGAGCCATGACCCAACCGTTACTGCAATTAAATTAACAAACCTGAATCCCTTCTTAAGCCGCTGGGAACTCTGTACAAACTTTGCAGCGTTTGTCTGGCCGGTACTCCCAAAAGCGCCACCTTGGTAACATCTCAAAGCTCTTTAAGCTCCCTGTTTGCTCAACTGCCTAAAGATCTCATTCACAGACCTCCACCGGGAAGACGCGTGCAAACAGTTACTAAACCCTTCAAAAGCAGGCGAAGAGCGACCAGCGTATCTTCTTTCCTTCATGTTAAGGACATCACCAGTTCTGTTACTGAACGCCCCCCTGCCCCCAACGCCCAAATGACTCTCTCTCAGAAGGGAAATCCTTCAGTTAAATCCCTCCCAAAGCCAACTCCAGGCGTCACTGCACATGCAGTATCAACACTTGGTGCTCACCCACGCCGGTGGCCATGAAGGGCATGCTGGCTACAGATTCAAAACCTGCACATAAAGAAAGGTTGCACGTTTAGGTAGACCAAGAGTTCCGCTTCCACCTTCCTGCCCTGCAGCAGTCCCCCCACAATACAGATGCAGCGAAGTTTGGCAAGAGTACACCCCACGCCCAGGAATCTTTTGATTTCCTGCAAGCTCCAACTGTCCTGCATTTAAGTGCAGGACAGCTAACCACTTACACGCCTCCGCAAATAAACGTTCTCGGAAGCAGGTTAGATTAAAAATATACTATAACAAACTTATTTTGAAATAGGTCTGCTCAGTCAGGTCTGAAAGGCAAGCGGTGCTGGTACATTAAAGTATTCCCGTTCACACAGCAGCTTAAAAATACCTGATGTATTGCTATTTTGCAACATTGTGTCTAGAGCCAATGCTGATCACTCTTACCTCTCACACACTGAATGGACTGCACAACGCTGTTCTCAGAGAAAAAATACTTCATTTTTAGATATATATATATTTTTTTTTTTAAGTCTTATTCAAAGTATGAATGGTTAGGTTATTTTCTCATCTTAATAAATGACGTAAAACCTCCGGACATATGGTAGCATTTGTATACTTCCAGGCAAGCGGTGATAACTTTCAAATGTTACTTCCCCTCCTCCTCCACTACATGAAAGAAATATACTGGAGCCCATTTAAGTCTTAGTGACAAACACATTTAAGAGAGACTAATTTCAGTTAAAGCTTCCAAATGTCAGATGTATGTGTTAAATAATTATATTAAAAAATAAAGAGCAGATGAATTCTCATTCTCATCATTGGTTGATAAAGTGCCTATATTTTTCCAATAAGGATTAAACATACCTACAAGACAACGCATGTGCTTAAATTAGCAAGGAATAAACAAATTTCAGCTCATACTTATAGGGACATATGACAAGCATCATTCATACTAGCTCAACAGCTACAAGATTAGAGGATTGCTGCTGCCTCGTTCAGTTCTGTAAGTATCAATCCACAGCTGCTTCACTTTTCTTTTTCTAGTGTAAGATCCATAGCAGGGCTCAATTTTTGAATAAGGTAATGGTTACAAAATGGCTAAAGACTAAGGGTAAGGTTTTTCAGAAGCAGAAAGCCGACAAATCTCAAAATGAAGGTATGGTATAACACGTACCAAGGCACTTAATTAGGAGGAGAAGCCATCTCTTAAGACTTTGCCTGTTGTTTTCCTTGGAAAAACAATGCTGCATTCCCCCAGCAGCTTTTTGCATTTACCAGATTCTTTCCGATTTTTGAGAAACGCCTATGTCCTCCCCAAAAGTCCTCAGCAGAGTCCTACTGGAACGGTTCAGGCGTCCGCTCTGGTTGAATGTTATACTGTCATCCATTATTACCCAAGGCTGGTCATAACGCGCATTAACATTTGTGAAGCTGGAATCTATTCAGCCCGTCCACCCAGTAGCTGACTAACTGGACGTTATTACTTGGAGAATAAGCCTAATAAAATTTCATCTGTAACAGCTTCTAAGCTTTTTACAGAACAAAAAGAGCGAAGAGCAGGCAATTAATATTATTTTGCACTTTCAAAACTGAAAGGAGAACTTTAAATAGGCAAATGTTTTCTACTAGTTAGAGGCAAATTCCTGTTATTCCTTTAAATTGAAAAAATGCTGTGCGCTTCGGGGGGAAACAGGCACCAGTAACAACAAGCTGTTCACCACTGTTGAGCCAAATGCTTGCAAAAATACTGAACACGGAATACATTCGTAGCTGCAGCAAGACAGAAGAAGAGCTAAGAAAATCAAGAGGGAAAGAAACACATCTTTCTCCACCTTGGCCGAGACTAAAGAGAACAATTCTTACCCCAAGACGTTACTTACAAGGCTCCGCTTCCAGAAAGCACTTTTACATAGATTTGTGTGAAGTTAATGGGGACTCAAAAGCATCCGACCAAAGAAACGCTCCACTGCTGCACGGGAGCTGGGGGGTGGCGGGTTAATGCGGAGAACCTTTAGATTTTGCCCGGCGTTACTCCTATTTTTACAGCGAGGCGAGCTATAGATTTCGAGCTCGGCTGCGAGATGACTCTAGCAGCGCTTGGCAGGAGCCCCCGAGGAGCGTC
>NW_008824306.1:13899-20559 GCF_000699105.1 Pygoscelis adeliae | reverse complement strand
CCCCGGCCCCGGCCCCCGGCCCCCGGGCACCGCCGGGGCTGCCCCGCTGACAGGGGGCTCGCGGGGGCAGCGTGGAAGTTTCCCTTCCCGTGGGTTGGGTGCACGGCAAGGGCCTGCGTTAAAGCCTCTCACAGAACAGAAGAAAACCAAATAAACCCCAGAACACACGAGAGCCGCCACCCCCAACCAGTACATTCCCACCTTACCTTGCTGGGCTAAACTCTTTTTCCAGCAGGAGAGTTTGGGTTTTGTTTGGGTTTTTTGGGGGGGTACAGGGGGTCCCCCCCTATTCTCAGGAAACATTTACTTCAGTATCTACAAGGCATTTTTCGGAGACCCACGAGACGTTCTGAAAAGAACTTTGTCTCCAACCAAAGAGAATATTCAGCTTCAGCACGTAACGTCTGTCCCGTACCAGACGACAGTTTGCAGGGCGACTACCCACCGTGCAAGATGTCCAGTGGAAAAGCTGTAACTCTAGGGCTCGTTCTTCTTCAAAGGAAGAGGAACTCTGTGAGAAGGCTGGGCTATGGTAAAATTGAAAGGCTCTTTCAACTACATCAACTACATCTTCCGAGTTCTCACAACAGCACTCAGTAAAGAATTCATCCTATAGGAGACCTTTTAAATTTAGTGAACCACTGAAATTATGTTCTTTAATATTCTTTGGAAAAATACAGTCTTACAAATTTTTCATATGAAGCAGTCAATAAGAGCCCATGTAGCCATTGCTCAGAACCAACCGTACAGTTTGAGCATGCATGGATTGAAATACAATTAAACCCATAATTGCCTACCCGCAAGATTTATTACAACACTTCAGATCTGGCCTCTCCCCATGAGCAAACTTCCTGTAGGCTTAGAGAGAACAGGACTGCGTACCCCGCTCCGAAGAGCTGCGATTCCTACCCAGTAGCTCCTAAGCAGTGGGCAGTCCTACTTGGAAAAGAGCGATGAATTTGTATCACGGATGAAACGTAGAGCTTAGAGGAGTAAAACTTTTCTATCATGCAGTGCACACTCAGATAATTAATAATTACAGAAACGAGGAGAAAACATTTGGAAAAGTGGGTCTTGAGCTTCTATTACTATGACAGAGGAGAAGATGTGCAATAAAAACAGGCCTCTTTTTAAGGAAAAAAAATCCTTAGGAAAACAACATCTTGAGCAGTGGCTCTGCACAGTACAAACTATATTAACTTGTCATAATATGTTGCTTCTGTTGGTATGAATTTTGATTGAACAACAAACTGAGTATGAACTTCAGAATATACAGTAATACCAAAGAGCTTGGAATACAGCCCCTGGGAAAGTGCCCCTAAAGTGGATTTTCTGATTACTCTTGTTAAGATGTAAATGATTGTCAAACTCAGTTGCAGGTCACCATTTTGGGGCTTACCCATATTCTCCTCTTATAAATGACAAATCGTAACACACTTCTAAGAAAGCGCACACACAGATAAATTCCTCAGAAAAGGTGATTCACCATAAAGCTAGCTATGATCTGAAAGAACAGGGAAAAAAACCACAAAAACCAAAAAACTTAAAGATCCAGTTTGCTTCATTTAAATTGCCACATTTTTTTCTTCGTTTCAGTCTTATTTTGCTTTCCGTGAGCAAGTACTGAGCCCTGATTTTGCTGAAGAACTTTGCACACCATTAGCATCACTTACTAACTCTTTTCGTACTTCCTCGTCTTCAGTAATTTTATAATATGGGACATTTATGGTGCTTGTTATGGCACCTTCTGTGTTCTGGCTCAGAAAAATCCTTCTCATGAGCTTCCACAGAGCGCAGTCGCTGACAATCGCTGGTCAAAGTGGTACATGTGGTGGCAGGGGGGAAAAGCGGCAAGCTGCAAGCGACAAGTCCCGTGCAAGCAGTTCCCTACATCTAGCTCCTGCATTTCAAAGAGTATCCACTTTATTCTTAGGATGCTCCAAAAGTACAGAGGCATTTTAATACCAAATGCAGTTTCTTGCTTATTCCTTTCCCATGGTGAACTTGCTGGATATTCAGTCCATGCAACTGAGGTTTAGAGCATGTGCTGCAACGACCCCTTTCAATTGAAATATAAGCATGTTGTGGCAGGACTTTCACTTCTGAGTAATCGTTCATCAGAAACAGTGATTAAGTGTCAGAGCTCATGGCTATTTTAGAAGCTTGTTACTTCTATCAATGCATATAGTCGTAAGAATTTTTTTTTCTTCTTCTTCTCAACTGCTAAGAGGGAAAGCAAAATTGATTTGGGAAATAGCTCACGTATATTGATGTTAAATACTAACATGAAACACTTGATTTAGGAAGCTGTAGGTATTTCTAACATTTTGTCGTCGTCCAACAGATTCTGGGAAGTTTACAAAGAGCACTTCCCAGTTATCCAGCCGTACTAAAAATGATTCTGCTGGTATGCTTTTGCATCCAGACTAAATTTGGTTTGCTAAGAGTCATGTCACATTTCAGTAAATAGAGAGACCTCCTAAGAGTCTTCTCCCATTGTTTCGGAAAAATACCGTTTTTCCTTGAGGCGGATTTTTTTTAAGTATGACTTTGCACACAGTTAATCACCGCTCGCAGTATATTATATCACGTAATCTGCGCTAATAGAGAAAATGTGCATAAAATATCGGGGAGAAGTGAGAAACTAGAGGCATGTCAAACTTGACAGAGCTGCCTCTAACAGCCTCTTTTTTCTATTTTCGGGGGGCGGAGGGGGGGAAGGCACTGAAGCCCAGCACACGACTCTCCAGTTGTACAGCCACCAGCTTACGGGAGCTGCCGGCCGGGGGCGGGGGGGGGGGGAGGCCGGGGGGGAGGCCGAGCCCCATCCCCATCCCGGGGCGGTGCGGGGGGGTGCAGTACCGCCGGCCCTCCGCCGGGTGGCGACCCCCCGGCTCCGCTGCGAGCCCCGGGGTGCGGCGAGTGCCGCGGGAGCCTCAGGGCCGGTCGGGAGGGCCAGTAATCGCACCGCTCCGTTCGCTGCGGTAACGACGACTTACAGCGGTAAGCCTTCGGACTACTTTAAAATTAAAACAGCGCCACGACCTACCAAATAATACGACTAGGAGGATCTTAAAGACACAAGAAGGATTTTGCCTGGCAATAGTAAGATTTCACGAGGTCAGCTGAGTCCTGGTACGCAAGTGAAGCCGTGAGAGATTCACGTGAATAATGCCAAAAAGGTCTAAGCTCCTGAGTTCCTCAGAAGCAGGCAATCCTATTCCAGATTTCTGATGTCGGCACTCGTAAGTCTGCTCATAACGAGGAAAGAGGGGAAAGAAGAGTTTTGGTTTTAAGTGACTAAAACACTGTCCAACTAAAATAGAAGTGGGACGTAACACTTAAGTAATGGCTGTTTTGGTGTCAAATTAAGCCCTGAAATACGTGTATAGAGATCTTACTAAAATGAGTAACAGCATGGTCTGCCCTTTATCTAGTAATAAAAACAAACAAACAAAACCCTAATCTGTGGTCTTCCCTCTCCAAAGTTAAAAAAACAAACTATGAGAAAATGTATAGTAAAACACTTCATTATAAGAAATACTTCATTAAAGTAACGTGATTCAGCTATTCTTTCTTGAGATTGTTTCTTGACATTCTTAAACTGATTTTATTTATGAAAGTAAGCGTCTCTGTATTTAAAGGTGTTAAGAGCGGATGTTCTTGCAAGTTTGCTCAGTACAGCTGTTGAACTCCATTCTTCTTCCACTACTCTAAGGAAAATTAAATACTGCAGATGTTATCCTTTATAATGCCTTTATATACACAGAATCAGTTCCTCATTTGCAGGCAAGTTATTTATTTTTTCCTACTTAGCTTCAAGGCAATCATGATCATTAGGCAATGCCAGGGTTAAATAAACGTGACCAAAAGTGATCACAAGTCAGAAGTTATTTGAAAGGGATATTCTCACATCAGTAAGTCGAAATGTAGGAACTGCACTTGAAATATTTCAAACAAACCCCTCTCTTCAGATGCAAACATATTAAAAACACCGATGAAAAGGCAGAAATACACCTGAAATTAAAATATTTCCTATCTTTGAGACATATTTGAACTAGACAGGCTACCTTGCCAGGAGTTTAAAGATGCTAGTGCTCATAGACAATCAATAAATTAAAGAAACCCCGTAGATAAAAAAAAAACCACAACAACAACAAACTAGATGAAAAAAAAATGAGGAAAAGAAATCAGTACTCTCTGAAATAGATTTATATTTACCCATTCCAGTTTTACACGCCCGATCCTCTCTCACGCCACATATGTAAGATATGTAGTAGCGCCCATATGTAAGAATATGAACTGTCTTGTTTATGCGCGTGCACCGACAGCATTTCTGCAGCGCGCAGCCCGGACAAGCCCACCTGCCAGGAATTCCCCTAAGGACAACTGCACGAAACGTAAGAAGATTTGCATCCATTCATAAAAGATCACTTCGCTTAAGATGAAGCCAATGTGGAATGGCTTACAGGAACCTGGGGTACTTTCAGACTTGATACCTAATTTCTCCAGAGCCCCAAGCCTATGCAATTCCCAATTCTCACTGAGAAGGGGAACACTGAAGAGCAAGTGCCTCGTTGCTGGCCCTCGTGGCAAGTAGACCAGTGTTTTCAGAGCAATCTCTGCTAACCAGAGTCATTATCGCCTGACAGTGTTTCACTTCACTTATCTTTCCTCACCTCAGGAAACCTCTCCTCCTCCCATGCCATAAAAAGGGAAAAATAAGTCTTCAAATGCTTTAGTAGAGAACTATTGCCAGAGTATGTGAAACCTAAGAATGCTCTCTGTGCCATGATCTAGTACGAAAGCCAACTTCACAGCTCTTATCCCTTTCTGTAAACACACTGTTACCACTATCAACCTCCTCAATGCTTCCCATGCTTCTTGCAGTTATCCTCCCAGTCTGTCTGTCACTCGAAGCTGGGTGCTTCCTCAGGCTTGCATGTGATGAAGGTCCACTGAAGTCAACAGAAATAGTCCTCCACCTATCCCACTACCCCATTCCAGGGTCTCCTTCCCCCAGATTAAACTGCAGTACGTCTGAGGATCTAAGCATCAGCTGTTGTTATAAGACAATACCAACATCCCACAGCCAGCTTGTCATGAGTAGAGACGTTTTTAACAATGAGAAAAGAGAAACATCGCAAAATTAAAAGTAATTGGAAAGTCATGCATCTCTATTCCTCTTGCGTACAGCATCAGCATCTTATGAAACACTGCATATACTGATAGGAAAAAGTATGTCTCAAATAGTTTTTATTTAAATACTGCAAAGTAGTAGACAGGAATAAGGTTACCAGTGAAATATGGAAATATGTATGACAGCTTTTCAAAAGTCGTCTTCAACCCTAGACCACAAGGAGTTTTTCAGAACTACAGGTTCTGTAGTTCTGCTACTTCAGCTGCAGGTGGGAGCTGGGAACACTTGTCTTTTTCATCTTAAAAACTCTTGAACGCATCTTTTTATACGAGTCATTCAAAATTTCAGAGAGTATCTGAGATCTTTTAGTAAAGAGAAGCAATGGTAAGGAAGAACACGTTACATCGTTATGTTTAAAGAGAAGGGAGTGTGGCACAATAGCCAGGCACACAACCAGCTGAAAACCACTTTTATCTGTCACAGTCACTAGGTATTTTTATTTTGTAATTTTTCACTTAAGTGAAATAGTAAGTGTACTTATTACTGGTTTTCTGGTTTGTTTTCTTTCTAAGACATTACATAAAAGGAATTAGGGAGTCAGAGCCCTTTGAAGTACCCTCAGCATGTGAGAAGACTCTTTCACCAGGTTCTTAGATACCAACAATGAAAGAAAAGATGCATGAAACCGAGAGTGCTTGAACAACCATCCTCCCCAGTCATCTGTTTAGCCGCTGCTACCTATGTTTTGGGTTATGGTCAGCAGAGTTGTAACTGCTTCAGCTTTTTCACATCTCTGTTTTTTTTTAAAGACATATTTAACTACCAACACATACAAAAGCAGCTACTCAAGGCTGAACGGAGTTTTTATTCTGAGCTGTTGTACTGGTCCTTTAATTTTTTATGACTCATAGTTTAAGTATTTGGGAATTCCCCTCTAAATATGAGTTTGACACACTTGCATTATGGAAAGTTATTTTATTCAAAAAGTAACAGAATGCAACATTCATGCAATACCCAGGACTATATTTAGCAACACACAATTGGTCTTTTTTTTCCAATAAAGCTTCTAATTAAAGACAGATTTAAAAAAAAAAAAAAAAAAAACAAAAATGCAAGAACAAGACTGAATAGCAAAAGTAGCAGCATTGAAGGAGACAATCACAGTGTTACACACCCAAGCAAGTCAGGAATATATTTTTTTTAAACTATTCAAACAATGTTAGGGCTGGTTACCTCTCCCCCACCCCCAGACCCCCCAGTTGCACGTAAGAGTATACAGCGTCTCTCTTACCTGTGTGCTGAAGTCCCTTCTTGGTGGGCTGACTAGTCATCAGCGATCACCTGACTAAAGCCTGGAAAAAAAATAAAATAAAATCAGCTGACCACCCTTGCTCACTGGCTTGCAGCTTAAATACTCCTCTCCACAGCACTTTGTCATGTGAGGTAGGACAGAACCAGCTGTCATTGCTTCAGAAAAAGGGAAACGGGCCCCTCCGTTTCCACCTCCTTCCTTCCTCCTC
>NW_008824306.1:0-13884 GCF_000699105.1 Pygoscelis adeliae | reverse complement strand
CATTCACTGCCCGCCCGGCCGGGGTCTCCCAGGGGAAGCCGCATTCCACAAAGTACAAGCATTTCCCCTGCATCTCGAGGTTTCTCAACAAGCTGCCTACACACTTCTACTGGAGGAGAAAAAAAAAAAAAAAATCAGAGAGAAACAGAGAAAAGGCACCACATTCCACAACCCTCAGTCAGCCCTGGCAGACTACGAGGCATTTTCAGTCACACAGCACAAAATGCATTAGTCAGAGCTGAAAGACCACACACTTTGTACCACTACCATGCTAACAGAGAATGGTCTGAGCAGAGCTGCAGGAAAAAGGAAAGGAGGGGTTCCTATCGGTGCTTCCATTTTACGTGGGGTAGCCACCTAAATGTATGAAAAATTTGCAGGAAAAGGCCCAAAGTTGACATTCCCGGCAGAAACAATGTGAACGTGGGCAGCGGGGAAAGCTCTCCGCTCACGGAGCGCGACCTTTGCCAGAAGGACTCCCCCTCCAGCAGAATGTGTTCTTCCAAAGACTGCAAGACATTATCTAAATCAGAACTTCTATCTCCCCGATGGTTTGTTCATAGGAAATACAAGCCTAGAAAAAGTGAAAGTAATACTGCATGATTCAGATTCCCCGAAACCACATATACTTTCAATTCAAACTTTTCTCTTCTTCAGTGCTCCTTATAGTTCTGCAACTATATCCATCTATGGAGTTTTCTTTTCTCTACTTACGCAGTTTCAACCCTCCGTGTATGCGGTGAATCTGATCAGCAAGGAATGAGAAGAGAGTTCAGCGTAAAAAACCCTCCGTCCTAATCCAAATGACCTAATCGCTCATCTATCTGCTCACTGCTTCCGTCCCCCACACGCACTTATCTATTGCTTGAAGGCATTTTAGGAGTACATATATGGCTTAGGAGAAAACACCCCTTTTTAAAATCACATCAGAGAGAGCGAGCGCCCTGTACTGGAGCACATGCGTCTGCCCACCGAGACCAGTACCACGGAGTCCCCAGTCCCGAATTCCCCGCCCTGCGCGGGGACCGTCCCTAATGCACCCTGCAAGACTCAGGGGCTAAAGTCAGCATCAGAAAAGTGTAGGGAGGCGGGGGGAAAGAGGTGGGGAGAACCCTTAACTGTCTGCACTGGAATTTCTCTTTAGGAAAGTCCATGCTTTAATGAAAGACTGATACTAGATACCACAAAGAAACTTTTATTTCTGTATGCACATGACTCAGATACATTTTCTGTGTGGGTTATGTGGTTATGTTATGTTTCGTCTTTAAAAACTGTTTCAAAGAGACCTTTAAACATTAGTTTTAAGAAAAACTTGAGGTGTTTATGTACAATGAGTGTTTTTAAACTGCCCTTTATTGCACAATGCTATACAGAGCAGAGACACTAATGTCTGTTTTCATTATAGATATAATTTGCACCTAGTACTAAACACAATAATCTGTAAAAATACTTATTTTAAATGATTTCCCTAAATAGTTCCCAGAAAAGTAAACAAACGGAACCCTTCAGGAAAACAGACCCTCTTAGTTATAATATCGTTTTCTCGATCATGAAAATACATTTAGTCACTATGTTATTGACTTAGATGCATTAGTTTATAAAACAAATGGTAGCTGCTGGTGTGCGGTATTTCAGCAGAGGAAGGCTATCCAGAACTGCCCCAGAGACTGAACACTGTCGCCATTATAACAAAAGCATTAAAATGAATAATTCATGAGCAGAGGGAGTACCCTACCATTAAAAGGCACCGACTATTTCACGAATTGTCCAAAAGCTACCCCTTTTACTGCCCAGTTCCTCTAACTACTTAACTACTCTTCGTTTTTCTAAAATGTCATCGAGTAGTAATTAGCAGAAACACATGGACCAGTTTTAGGAGATTTTCCCGAGGAGTAAGAAATGAAAGCTGAAAAGTGAGCCGGGGGGAAAAAAAGATGTTTATGTTTGATGATGGATGTATTAAGGAAACACGACTTCAAACTTCAAGAGGCTTTTCCAAACTGCGCTTTCGAATCTTGAAAAGGAAGAACGTAGCAATCTGTCCTTTGCCTTTATCTGCTACCTTCCTTTTCAGGATCCCAAAGCACCATGACAACGCTCAGGAATTAAACGGCCTCATTAGTGAGCACTTGCAGAACTTTTCTCCTGTTTATAGGTGCAGAACATAAGGCCTCAAGAAGACTAAATGACTTTCTCCGGGTCATACAGGAAGGCTTGGAGGCTGAGGCAAGAACAGAGCTTCATCCCCCGGTTACCAGTCCCGTGCCCAACAAAAAGACTAACTTCCTTGCTTTATACTAACAAGCATCACAAGGTTCAATAGTCCTGCAAGTTTTAACCTCATAAAATGAGCTGTGGTGTACAGGTATTTCCTGCAGGGACAGGGAAACAATGTGATCCAGTAACCCAACTTTACACCAGAATAATTTACAAACTTAGGTTTTGAATAACATTTTTAAAGGAATTCAGGTTAGAATAGCAAAGGACATCTGTTCATGTTTCACTGCTGCAGGAAAATCACATACTGTGTCTGGAAAGAGATTTATTTATAACATACTTTTTCAAACTTTTCAAGACATTAAAATTTGGTACACTAACATCAGTAAAGTTCTCAGATTTCATTTGAAGCAACACCTACTTCTTAAAACAGCAAAATTCAAGAAATTGTATCTCTAAGTCATTTTGCCAAAGGGACGGCATTCTATAATGTTGAGCAAAAGCCATCCTAAATATCTTTATATACGTGGGTCCCTTTTAGGTGTCCTACTGTCTTGCACTATTGGGATGAACTCAGATGCAATTCTTATTCCAAGGCTCTTGCTGCAACAAGTTCACTGATTATGTGGTAGCAAGCCTATTAATACTGAGATACAAAAACACGTCCCCAGGGTAGAACATTATGGATGGAATGATAACATTAGAAGTAATTTTGCAAGACCAGACACTGTCACTGGTCAACATACTGATGTTCCTGGGCTCTTTATTTTTAAACCAGTCAGCTTGTTTGCAGAGCCTTGGTAGCCACTTTTCTGATTGTGACTTTCAAACTTCTAATTCTCAAAAGGACATTTTTTGATTCCAATAGCATCTGTCTGAGAAAGACTGTCTGCTGATCTGGTATTAGATGGCAGACTTTTGTTCTGCCAAAAATTTGCCCTTCAGTCAACTCAGAGCGGCTCCCACAGCAAGTCCTTACAGGAATAAGGAAATGCTCTTTAGCAACTAGAACAATCTGTACAGTTAAACATATTTTTAGTTTGCAGTCCCCAAGGAACTGTGAGGAGAACTGAACTATAAAACAAATATAAAAAACCCCGCACTTGGCTGTTAGATATAATTAATATAGCCCAGCTCACACCAAGCAGGTTTATTGTAACTAATAGACTATTTCAACACAAATGACCATTAATGGTTTGATAAGTTGTAGCAGGAAGAGAGAGGAGGAAAAGCCACAAAATACTTATGAAAACTCTCCCAAAGACAGCATTAGAGTTCACTTTTAAAAAAAAATTCCTCCCCAAAAAGCAGTAAAAGAAAGAAGAAATGTTACGAACATTTCTAAGTTCATCTTCTTCAAAATAGCTGTCTTGAATCAACATACCGGAAAAATTCTCTGTTGAGGTAAACTAGCATGAATATGTCTACCAAACTAGCAACAAGGGCATCCAGACTACTGAGTCACTACCTAAACATGGGTGTTCTGGAGAACAAACAGCATCAAATTAAATTGTTTCAGAGAAAACAGTGTCAGAAGAGAAAGATTACCACTACTTCTACCTGGAGGTAGGTAAAAAAAGTAAAGAAAACAAAAAGTCTTAATGTCCATAAGCAGGATGAAATTTCCAAGCGCAAGGAACTTAATCAGCATTTTGCTACTTAGCCAAGCAAGGAAAGCTGGATGGGAAGAGAGAGGAGTAGCATTGTACCAAAGGAGACTTTGGTACAGTAATAATGATCAGATTGGTACATTGTTCAGTACACATGACTGTCTCAAAACTACATTATGGCCCTAAGCAAGAATGAATGGAATTATATATAAATACACATCAAAATAATGGTAAGGTAACAATCAAGTGCAAAAGAAAAATTTAAAGAAATCAGAGGGAAAAGAACTGTCCGACTGCCCAAGAATAATCCGTCTGATCACAGTATGCCAAAAGTCTAGTCAGACAATGTATACAAATTTGTATCTAGGAGCTTAGATATGTTTAGAGAGTTTTGGTATTTGTTTTGCCTCCAATCATAGCTGCTTTCTAAGAGTCTATAAATTGAGTAGACTTACGTTCCACAGAGCAGTGGTGTTCTGCCATATTAGCTGTTGTTTACTTGTATCAGCAAGCAACAGTCATGTAGACTGTGCAAAGCCACACAAACACAGGAACTATTCACAGAGCTTTCAGTACTACAGAGGAACAGTAGAACTATTAACTACGGCTTCTGAAAGAAATAATAACTTTTAGACATTAATATAATGTTATAAATTAAAAATAACTTTCAGAAAACATTTTGAGGGCTAAATAAACAGAGGCAAATGCAACAGTAGTAAAGGGCAGCAGAATGGTAATTTCCACCTTCTTTATTGTTATAGAAATACGGTAGAGGAGGCGTCTCACCACAACTACAAGATCACACAATGGTTGAGGTTGGAAGGCATCTCTGGAGGTCATCTGGTCCAACCCCCCTGCTCAAGCAGGACCACCTAGAGCACACTGCCAAGGATCGGGTCCAGGCAGCTTTTGAATACCTCCAAGAATGGAGACTCTACAACCTCTCTGGGCAACCTGTGCCAGCGCTCAGTCACCCTCACAGTGAAAAAGTGACTCCTGACGTTCAGATGGAGCCTCCTGTGTTTGTTTGTGCCCATTGCCTCTGGTCCTGTCACTGGGCACCACTGAAAAGAGCCTGGCTCTGTCCTCTTTGCAACGTCCCTTCAGGTATTTGAATGCATTGATGAGATCCCCCCTGAGCCTTCCCTTCTCCAGGCTGAGCAGTCCCAGATATCTCAGCCTCATCATCTTAGTGGCACTTCACTCAAGTCTCTCCAGTAGCTCCGTGTCTCTCCTGTACTGGGCAGCCCATAGCTGGACCCAGCACTCCATGTGTGGCCTCATCAGTGCTGAGGAGAGGGGAAGGATCACCTCCTTCCACCTGCTAGCAGCACTCCTCCTAATGCAGCCCAGTATACCGTTAGCCTTTTTCAAGGCCAGGGCACATTGCTGGCTCACGTTCAACTTGGTGTCCACCAGGACCCCTGGGCCTTTTCTGCAAAGCTGCTTTCCAGCCAGGCAGCCCCCAGCATGTAGTGGTGCATGGGGTCCTTCCTCCCCAGGTGCAGGACTTGGCACTTGCTCATGCAGGTCTTTCAGATGTCCAGGTCTTTCAAGAAGTTATGAAGAGTTGCATACTTTGACTAAGGTGCACACTGCTTTCATTAACACCATTGTTTCTTACTTTCAACTACAGGCTGGACTTTATGAAAGAGGTTTTACTTTCCTTCCCTCCTTGACAAGGAATCCCTCAGGCTCATCGTTCTCTCCTTTTCTCTCTCAAATACCAGAGTTATTCCCTGGAGTAGAAGAGGTGAGATTTCAGTGACAGTTCATTTTTGTTACCTTGACATTTTCTGCCTCTTACTTCTACAGTTTTTCAGCATTTTGGGAGACTGGGCAAAAAGGGGGGGGGGGGGGGGGGGGGGCAGAGAGTAAAACATTTACATAATTAAAAGTAGCAAAGTTGTTCAGGTATTTGTTTTTAGGATATTCTCGTGGTGCTTTTAAACAGAACAGAAGCAGCAAGAGCACTCTCTTTCAGTTTGACTGATGAACTAGTAGCATCCCATTGCAGTCTCTGAAATGTCAAACTGTCATAGGCAGCTAAAGAGAGTAGAAAACGTTTTCTTTTGGGTATCATTATCAGACAATCTACTGCCAAATGGGCTAGCTAGTTACAAAACAAAAAACCACTGATACAAAAAGGGTAACAACAAATTCTCTTCAGATTTTATGGGTGTGGTTCAGTTCCTCCAGTCCAGGTCTCTGGTGCCATGTCTCCCCCGACCTCCTGCAGCCAGTCCTCCAAACTCTAAAGGGCTCAAGATCTGCACCAGACCTGCACGCCCCATGCAAAGGCCCAAGACATGCTGCAGCATGTCGAAGAGCACTAGACAGTGACGTGTAGGCAACCGAAACCCACCCTAAGCACCCAAATGACAACGTGACTCTTGTTCATGCACATAGTTAAAAGTAAGTTGGGTGAGACGTGTGTGTAAAGTGACACTCAGTCCTCTGCGCTGTTAATCAACAACAAAACAGTCCAGGGAAGACAGAAACTGAGAGCAATAGGAAGAAGAATCAGCTGACTCAAGCTTTGTGCTCTAATTTGCAACCAACTTCCTCCTTTCCTCCTTACTGCAGTAATCCTTCCCTTCATAAAAGACAACAAAATCTCTTTATTCACATAAGTGTATACATTGTCTGTCCAAGAGCAATTATGTTCAGCAATAAACTAGAAGCTACTTATAATTCAATAAAGAACGGGGGCAAATCTAGGCCATCTTACCACTACATAAGAAGGGAAACAAACTAGAAGACTTAGTGTCTTTTCTTATAGCGCAACGTTCACTCTTCAGACACTGGCAGCACAAGCAAATCAGCCAAAACATAACAGGGTCCCACACCTGTGCCTCATATCACCAATGACATTTCGCAGAATCGGTCACACAAAAATAATTACATCACCAGTGCTTGGATTTTCCTCGCATCTTTTCCAGTGTCCTCCATATTTTCAATTCCTGTTTTATACTCTGAAATATTTAAAGATCCGTGACTTTTTCAATTTTAAAAAAAGAGGGAAAGATATCCTCAAATATTTTTTCTTTACCATCAATAAACAGATGAAAAATACAATACAAAAACAATGAAAAGCAGCTCCAGATGAACACATCTAATGAAAAGACAAACTTGATCACTTGGCTCAGAGGTGCAGGGATACTGGAGCTCTGAACTGACTCCTCAGGGAATATTCTGCTTCTTCAGAAAGGCCAGTCAAGAGACACAGTACCGACGATTACTCTAATTTCTTCTGCAGCGTTATCATGGCATGCTGTACTTTCAGGCTTTTGGTGTTGTGATCTTCTGTTTGATACACAATACTAATTTTGTGACTGTGGCATGAATGGATATCATTAAAGCCTCCTTTTGGGGCTTAATGGCTATTATGTGACATGCCTGTGAATAATCTCATTCTGCTGTACGTAAGCACACAAACAGGAGGACAAAAATATCTCATACCTGGACTGTTCCTATGCAAGTGAATATTTGTTCCATGTATACAAAAACAGGAAGAATGTGTCTTGTATTTGTCTGTAGGAACATCTGTTCAGTATTTTTCAGCATACTAGTATCTTGTTATGAAATCTGAAGCAATGATTATACTCAATGAAAAGTCCTGCAGTGATTCCCAGTAGAAGAGAAGGTGGAGGATTTCAGGGGCTCCCTATCTATCCTTCTTGTTCAGTGTTATCTCACCAGGTTTACTGAGGACATCAAAAACTTAACAGCATAAACACAGACTAATGACCACCAATCAAGCACCCTAGTCTCTGGACTTGTTAGATCAAGCTGTCTTATAGCTATTCAATGCTATAATTAATAAGCAGTGATGTCCTGCACAAGAACTACACTTGCTTTTATTAGTGCTGTATCAAAAAATTGAAGTATGTTACTTAATATCAAAAAAGTTGACTTTAAAAAAAAAAAGAAATGAGAGTTGAAGTTCTCTGGTCTTCAAGAAACTGCCATTAATTTTTTCCCTCTAAAAAGTTTCAACAGCTTATTTTAAAAACTTATTCTCTACAGATGTGAGGCATTAATTAAAATTCAAATAGCTTGTTCACAGCTTTCATGGCTAGAAGCCTGACTTTTCAATAGCATGTCATTAGTTAAATCAAGTCCTCTTTAATTTGAGAATCACAGAAAAACAAAAGAAAGGGGGGTCCTTGGCAAATGGGATGAAAGCTAGCTTTCAAGCAAGGGTGTAGAGGAAGAACAGGACAGAGAGAAAGGAAGGAGGTTTTCAGTCCTGCCAAATGTAAAGTTTGCTTACGCTAGTCTTCCATTGCACCTAACAATAGGATTGAAACCCATGATTTTTACAGAGATTAGATCAATTACTTTCTAAATCTGCCTTTCAGGTTGTTAGCCAGATGGAGGTACACATGGACTGGCCCGATGACCAGCTTTTAAGAACTCTTTTTAATAAGTTATATCAGGTAAACTTTGTCACTGAATTAGTATTCCCAGTTACCTAATGTTCTTATGGAATCATTAACAAGGTAAAGAGGCATACAGGTCTGTAAAATACTAGCATTTCTACAAATGCATGATGCACAAAAAGCTTTCTTAAACAGCATGAAGTTGCGCACTCAAAAGGTAGTGGGGCCAGACTGAAGGACAATTGTGCAGCCTTAAGTCCATCTTCCTTTATGTGTGCACACACCATGATAACAGTCTTCAGTTATTGTTCAAAACCTAGAGCTATTTTTCTTGTACAGGTCTATCCCATTCAGTGCACAAGATCATTAGCTGTTTGTTCAGTGAGCAAAACGATATTTTTTATTTACTCTGCCATTCACCGCATGGCCATAGACTTTCCTGCTGCATCCTATTCAACTCCAGCTTTGAGAGAGCACACGCAAATTTCTTCATGGGCTTATCACCACTGTATGTATACTGTGAAAATGACTTCCATAATATTTATAAGCACCATCTCCCTATGAAAAAAGGAATAAGAATTATCTTCATTTCATACTTGGGGAACTGAGGTGTAAAGAGAGTAAGGCTGAAAGCACCACTGACTGTGGTCATCCAATTTAAGCTATAGCAAAGAAAATGAGGAACTGTACCAGGTGACCTAACAGGCTGAGCTGTAAACCGCAATGGTCCAGCAGCTGCTTCAAAACCACCTCAGCCATCCCCAGAGCAAGACACTCCGATGGCTCTTGGCTAAGGGGCAATCATCTCTGAGTAAGTTGTCTCCAGCCAGGAGTCAGACACCTTCAAAATACAGCTACCACTGACCCCACTGAAGGAAAAGACTGCTCCGCACTGCCCACAGTCAAGCAGTCAGACACTCTGAAGACTGCATAGATGAGTAGGGAAACCAGCTTTTCAACAACGGTGAAGGACTCGACAGAGGGTGTCTCTCAGACCTCTATGATAGAGGCAGGAAGAGAGTCCCAGGGCAGCACTCAGTTGCCCACCCCTTAAGTCATTCTTTCTTTGCAAACTTCTCTCATTCACCAGACATCTTCCAGGGTCTGTAGCTATCAAGTTTGATGCATCCCCATGCAAATCCACCTGAAGTAGTGAGTGAAGGAAGAAGTCCCTTGGAATAAGCAATATGTGAATGTGTAATTAGAGCCTTTAGCATACAATCAGAATTAGAGAGAGCCAAGATAGCATTGCCAAAACTAATTCCGATTTTGGTTAATTTTTAGCACCTGATTTTACTATCTTATTATTCAATGAATTTTAATTCAGTATATTTTTAAAGCCCGGGGGAAAAAAAACGTATAAAAAAAGAGGGAAAGATATCCTCAAATATTTTTTCTTTACCATCAATAAACAGATGAAAAATACAATACAAAAACAATGAAAAGCAGCTCCAGATGAACACATCTAATGAAAAGACAAACTTGATCACTTGGCTCAGAGGTGCAGGGATACTGGAGCTCTGAACTGACTCCTCAGGGAATATTCTGCTTCTTCAGAAAGGCCAGTCAAGAGACACAGTACCGACGATTACTCTAATTTCTTCTGCAGCGTTATCATGGCATGCTGTACTTTCAGGCTTTTGGTGTTGTGATCTTCTGTTTGATACACAATACTAATTTTGTGACTGTGGCATGAATGGATATCATTAAAGCCTCCTTTTGGGGCTTAATGGCTATTATGTGACATGCCTGTGAATAATCTCATTCTGCTGTACGTAAGCACACAAACAGGAGGACAAAAATATCTCATACCTGGACTGTTCCTATGCAAGTGAATATTTGTTCCATGTATACAAAAACAGGAAGAATGTGTCTTGTATTTGTCTGTAGGAACATCTGTTCAGTATTTTTCAGCATACTAGTATCTTGTTATGAAATCTGAAGCAATGATTATACTCAATGAAAAGTCCTGCAGTGATTCCCAGTAGAAGAGAAGGTGGAGGATTTCAGGGGCTCCCTATCTATCCTTCTTGTTCAGTGTTATCTCACCAGGTTTACTGAGGACATCAAAAACTTAACAGCATAAACACAGACTAATGACCACCAATCAAGCACCCTAGTCTCTGGACTTGTTAGATCAAGCTGTCTTATAGCTATTCAATGCTATAATTAATAAGCAGTGATGTCCTGCACAAGAACTACACTTGCTTTTATTAGTGCTGTATCAAAAAATTGAAGTATGTTACTTAATATCAAAAAAGTTGACTTTAAAAAAAAAAAGAAATGAGAGTTGAAGTTCTCTGGTCTTCAAGAAACTGCCATTAATTTTTTCCCTCTAAAAAGTTTCAACAGCTTATTTCAAAAACTTATTCTCTACAGATGTGAGGCATTAATTAAAATTCAAATAGCTTGTTCACAGCTTTCATGACTAGAAGCCTGACTTTTCAATAGCATGTCATTAGTTAAATCAAGTCCTCTTTAATTTGAGAATCACAGAAAAACAAAAGAAAGGGGGGTCCTTGGCAAATGGGATGAAAGCTAGCTTTCAAGCAAGGGTGTAGAGGAAGAACAGGACAGAGAGAAAGGAAGGAGGTTTTCAGTCCTGCCAAATGTAAAGTTTGCTTACGCTAGTCTTCCATTGCACCTAACAATAGGATTGAAACCCATGATTTTTACAGAGATTAGATCAATTACTTTCTAAATCTGCCTTTCAGGTTGTTAGCCAGATGGAGGTACACATGGACTGGCCCGATGACCAGCTTTTAAGAACTCTTTTTAATAAGTTATATCAGGTAAACTTTGTCACTGAATTAGTATTCCCAGTTACCTAATGTTCTTATGGAATCATTAACAAGGTAAAGAGGCATACAGGTCTGTAAAATACTAGCATTTCTACAAATGCATGATGCACAAAAAGCTTTCTTAAACAGCATGAAGTTGCGCACTCAAAAGGTAGTGGGGCCAGACTGAAGGACAATTGTGCAGCCTTAAGTCCATCTTCCTTTATGTGTGCACACACCATGATAACAGTCTTCAGTTATTGTTCAAAACCTAGAGCTATTTTTCTTGTACAGGTCTATCCCATTCAGTGCACAAGATCATTAGCTGTTTGTTCAGTGAGCAAAACAATATTTTTTATTTACTCTGCCATTCACCGCATGGCCATAGACTTTCCTGCTGCATCCTATTCAACTCCAGCTTTGAGAGAGCACACGCAAATTTCTTCATGGGCTTATCACCACTGTATGTATACTGTGAAAATGACTTCCATAATATTTATAAGCACCATCTCCCTATGAAAAAAGGAATAAGAATTATCTTCATTTCATACTTGGGGAACTGAGGTGTAAAGAGAGTAAGGCTGAAAGCACCACTGACTGTGGTCATCCAATTTAAGCTATAGCAAAGAAAATGAGGAACTGTACCAGGTGACCTAACAGGCTGAGCTGTAAACCGCAATTGCTTCAAAACCACCTCAGCCATCCCCAGAGCAAGACACTCCGATGGCTCTTGGCTAAGGGGCAATCATCTCTGAGTAAGTTGTCTCCAGCCAGGAGTCAGACACCTTCAAAATACAGCTACCACTGACCCCACTGAAGGAAAAGACTGCTCTGCACTGCCCACAGTCAAGCACAGTCAGACACTCTGAAGACTGCATAGATGAGTAGGGAAACCAGCTTTTCAACAACGGTGAAGGACTCGACAGAGGGTGTCTCTCAGACCTCTATGATAGAGGCAGGAAGAGAGTCCCAGGGCAGCACTCAGTTGCCCACCCCTTAAGTCATTCTTTCTTTGCAAACTTCTCTCATTCACCAGACATCTTCCAGGGTCTGTAGCTATCAAGTTTGATGCATCCCCATGCAAATCCACCTGAAGTAGTGAGTGAAGGAAGAAGTCCCTTGGAATAAGCAATATGTGAATGTGTAATTAGAGCCTTTAGCATACAATCAGAATTAGAGAGAGCCAAGATAGCATTGCCAAAACTAATTCCGATTTTGGTTAATTTTTAGCACCTGATTTTACTATCTTATTATTCAATGTATTTTTATTCAGTATATTTTTAAAGCCCAGGGGAAAAAAAACGTAGAACAAATACTTTCATAGAAAAGCAGCCTGACCACAGCGTGGAATGGTTGGATCCACAGTACAAACCTCTATCATTTGCACTAATGGAGGGAGTAACCACAGCAGTAAGATGCTCTCTTCCATATAAGCCATTATTTTGACGGTGGATCAGCTACAAATGACATCTGACAAATAAGAAGAGATAGTAGGCCATGCTCAGAAATCTTTGACTCTTCACAACAGTGTACTTGAGTTACACGCAACTTTTGATCCATTTCCTCAGCCTTGATGTCTTCTGCTTTCACACCCTTTGTTTTTTCCTTACAAGAGTTGTTCTGCATTTACTCTTAAGCTTCCAAGCACTGGCCCTCATCACTATTATGCTCTTCCACTGTCTCCAGTTCCTCATTTCATCCCAGTCTCGAGTCCATCAAGTTTCCAAATCCCAGTTCCCATATCCTTCTTGGGACTTCTTGCTTAAATTCCTTATTTTCCTGCCCAAGTGGCCACCCCCCATCTCCCCAGTTGATCTCGGTTCCCTTTCTCAGGTCTTTGTCCTGGACTTCTCTCCTCAAGGCTCTTGTCTCAGTGTTCTTACACAGAAGAACTCTAGCCCCTGTATACTCGGTCCCCATCAGGACCATTCTTTCCTCAATTTGTACTTCACAGCCCATCTTATGTGTCCGCTGCATAAAAGTCAGGATTTCTCCGGCAAAGCAATAAGATTATCTCAAAGAGGTTCTTTGATCTCAGTTGAAATATCCAGGGTCTGCACTACCAGGTACAGCAGGTTATTTCCATGTTTAGGTATACTTGTCAAGAGCAAAGTGAAAGGGCTGTGCCCCACCTCCAAGTTTCAAATGCCTATCTCATAGTAAAAACCATGGAAAACAGTCACAAGTAGCTGAACATATTTCACCTGACAATTTAAATCCTCCCCCTTCTTACCTTCAACAAAATGTGCCCAAGGCAGAGATGTGACATGGACAATTTATGTGGTGTGGTGGAGTCATGCGCTAAAGGAGAACAGGCTCCTGTGAGCAGAGATATTGTCTGCCTCTGCCTCTTTCCACCCTGTACCCCCCAGCTTGATCAATTCTGCTCCATGCCCTCCAGCACAGACAAGAAATGAAACTGGCACATTAGCCAAGGTCAGGCGTAGGCCTTCCGTACAGTTAGGCGGCTCAGGAGTTTTGTCACATACGTCTGGTTCCATCAGCCAGACTCAAGTGAACGGCAGCAATGGGCCTCAAAGTGCAGTCGAGCAGTACAGCTTTCAGAGGCATGGCTATTAGAGAGTGACGGATAAATGTACTACAGTAGCCATGAAAAAAAAAGCCACTTCTTACAGTTTCCCTTTTCCTGGTCCTAGAGCATGGACCTGTCCTGTCCCTCTCACCAGACTGCTCGGTCCCCAGCCCCACCTTTCCCAGCAGAGTGTTTCTGAACGGCTGGTGGGACAAAGTGAGCTGGGCACAGTCCAGCCCATGCCATCTAGATGCTTCACACCATACCTCTTGATAAACATGGCAGAGGAGAAGAGAAGATCTTCCCAAATATCAAAAATGGGAAGATTTTGGGCAGCACTCAGTTGCCCACCCCTTAAG
>NW_008824305.1:34805-39353 GCF_000699105.1 Pygoscelis adeliae | reverse complement strand
ACCTGTGGGTCCTGCTAGACCCAGCCCCAGAGCCTTCATATGCGTCAGGAATGGCAAATCTTAGGAGAAGCTTGTGATCCCAAATTTTACAGCCTTTAATATTTTCTATAAATCTTTTATTCTGTTGGTCTTAATTATTTACTTTGACTCCAGTTTCACTGATCTCTTCCCTAATATGCTGTTTTGTATATTTTTTGTTTTACATTTTCAGAGTTCTTTCACTCTATAATTATCTTTATTGTTTATGTCGTGAACCTTTTGGAAAATATTCTACTTATTTATCTGTTGTTTATTATTTAATCTTGACAACTGTAAGAGTGGACTTTTTTAGCTTCATATTTTCATTTCTTGTTGTTCCTCTTGTCTTCCTATGTTTTGTTTTGTATACTCTGTCTGATTTATTCAACATGTATTTCCAATAAATCTTTTATGCATCACATCTGTAGTGTTTTTTTAATTCTTTTTTATTCTAAACATTTTTGAGGATTCACCTGACTTTATACTCTTTATAATACAGGTGACGTTCTGCTCCACTGCCATGATCCATATTCTCTGTTTCCTTTCAATGATGTTGTACATTCCTGTTTGTTATATTTTTTCTTCTATTGATTATTTTGAGTAGTACTTTTCATTCATGGCCAATTTAGTATACATTTACTGGAGAGAGCAACAAAGTTAAAGGTTAAAAATAGCTGTTTCCATCCTGTACGTATTTTCTTTCTCTTAAGTTTTTTCTTTAACTTCAAAGATTATCTCCTGCACCTTACTCCTGTAAGTTTTTTTTTTCTTGTCTCTTTTGCTTAGTTGACATTCATTAGCATATGATTATCAATATATTTTAAAATACATAATGAATTTTCCCTGGTTGATGCTGTTACTATTCACTTTCTTTATCTTCCATGAAAATACATTCTAAATTCTCTCCTATGATAAATTTTGTCACACTTCTCTAGTTTTAAGAGGTACTTTAAGACACTAATATATCTCCAGACCAGTGAAATACTCCTCTCTTTCATTGAAAATGCAGAAATTATGATTAATTTTGAAAATACCACCTTTCAACTCTTCATCTCCTGTCTTTAACATCCAGCTTTTCAACTCCACTTTTTCTGGTTGCTTAAAGTTCTAGGGAGACACTGGAAAGAACAAGGAAGTTTTTATCGCAGTCCACCAGGCTCCGGCTGAAGACAGCGTAGACACGCTGTGAAAGGAGCAGACTACCCTGGATGACACAAAAGGGAAAGTAGGGCAGGGACAGAGCTGGCCAGGCCCAGCGGCTATGAACCGCAATCTGATTAGGCGAGTGATACGACTGACAGTGGCTCCCGGTTTAGACTGATGTTATTACTCATCATTGGGACATGCAAGTCACATTATAACAACAAAACGTCATGCATAAATCATTAGTCAGTGTTTCTAAAGTTCTTTGATATCCCTTGTTCCTAAGTTGCTTGAGAAAATCTGCAATAAGCACTTTTTTCCCCACAGGAACCCCCAAAAGACATTTTGTAATTCGGAAAGCATTTAAATCACAATATTATTAAATACAAAAAGTAATGCTATCAAGTGGAGAGAGGAAATAGAGGACTTTGATGTGGAGAGGGTTTGTTGCCCTGAGACAGAGTAATGAGGCACAACTTGCTCTGACTTGCAGACTTTGCGATAAAATGTAAATCTGGGCAAGGAAGTCACCCCCAAGCTGGGAGATGTGGATTGCAGTAATTCACTTTCTACACCTGGAGAGTGTTTTTGTCTTCCCCTGCAATAAATACAGGGCAGTTTTTGTTGGGCAAACAATCACTTTAGCCAGCTGTTGCTTCCACTTTCCTCCCAGCCACAGCTCCTCCCAAACCACAACAATACATGCCAGAATAAAAAAATAAAACCAGAAATCTAAACAGAATTCCTTCATCACCTGAAGAGAAAAGGAAAATATCGGGGTGAAGCTGTATCACAACAAGAAATACTCAGCTTAGGCATTGCAGGATTTAAGACCAGATATTTCAGCTCTGGGGGTCTTCGCAGGGATGACAATAAGAAGGGTCTGTAAAATGCCTTGGACATGGGTAAAAACCAAAAAGTTAGAATAAAAGATACTGACTGTCCTCTGAAAAAGCACAGAAAAAGCATAAATGATCACAAATGTATGTAGAATTTTTTCTGGAAAGTATAGTTTGAAATAATGACATTTTCACCTGATATACAGCAAATGTGACATCTTACGCTAACAGAGGAATGGACCAAGAATGTTGAAAGGATTTTTTTTTTAATGAAAGAAAAGAAAAGCTACATTAATATTGACCCACGACTTCCAATGGCACAGATCATGATTTAATTAAAGTAATGGCGTGCACCACCTTGTTTCCTGTACATTAAAGCAAATGTGATTGTGTAACACTGAAGCGTCTAAATCGCTCACGCATTTTCATACATTAACACAACACCACACATTAGCTGGGTTGAACACCAACTAATGAATGTTTGTGAAATTATTACAAAGTACTTTTTTCTCAAGAAGCCCCAGAACATACTTGATAAGAGTTAACGCCCACAACATCTAACAAAAAAATCTTTATCTGCTTCTTTGATTTTTCCTCAAAACTGTACCTGTTTTGGTGAATCATAGGCAGGGATGGGATTTCATACATTTCTGGATGGTGACTTCTTTGACTTCCTAGCTCAATTCACTGTCAGCAGAACCATGGGCCCCTTTAAAGCTGAATTTCAGTTCCCAGTTAAACTCTTCTGGTGAAACAAAATGATTTTTACATAGGGTTGAGTTGCCACTCAAAAGACTGTTCTTCTCAATTAAAAGCTGTTGGGGAATTGGCATGTGTATTGTATGATCTCAGCTGATATTCATGACCACTTGAAATCCATCTTAGGTCAATGAGGTTTATTTAATTTAGGGATGGAAAAGACAAATTCCTGGGTAGTCCTAGGATAAGCTGCACTCTGTCTCCAATTAATTTACCAGATACATTTAAAAGACTGTTAAGAAAAAATGTACACGTCAGCCAATGATGAGTCTTATGAAATGTCTGAGCAGACAAGCTTATGGCGACTTTGTAAAGGGAGAAGTAACATGTGGAGTCAGCTTAATGCACATGGTAATTCCAGTGAGGTCACTATAATGATACCAGGAATTACACTAGCCAATTAAGACCCAAGATTAAAGAAATCATGATGGTGTAACATGGACATCACACGGTATGAGAATTTGAATAAAATCATAACCACGACAAACACAAAACTTTCATCACTCAAAGCTATTAAACAATTTCTGTTAGGCAGCCAAACGCAACCCCCAGCACCAAGCGAGTTTCAAATCCTACAGGAATGCTGAGAAACTCTATATAAGCTCCAGCCCCTGAGTTCGTCCAGATACTTCGTTTGGCTTATTCGCCTTGGTGAGCTTAGTGAGTATTATTTTTTTTATTTCTTTCTATATACTTAATCGGAACCTGTATCAGAGTAGATGCAGAAGATTCCTATAGGTATGCTCAGATTTTGAGCAGCATTAGATTGTTTCTGTGTGTAACTACTCTTAGTGAAAGCAGTAGTAAATGCAGGATTTGGGAGGCTCAGTGTGAGTGCAGAAACTCTGAGAAATTGTTTTCAGTGTTCTAAGCCAATTAGAAGCTTAAAAATCACAGATGAAAATGCTGTTATTTCAGATAATTATTTTAATATTTTATAAAATTTAAGATAAATGTATAAGATGGCCACATTTTCAGCTGTGTTCAGTGGCATTCTGGGAGACATAAATAAACCCTCCTATTTCAAGCAATGCCACATCTAACTTGGGTCTGTTTCCCCACTTTGGGGAACTCTGTGGTAGATGAGACTGAAGTTCTCACATTGTTCTTCAGGGTATGTGTTTGCAGGAAGCGTAAGACACATCCATGCAAGGCCAGAAGAAAGATCCATCTGTGGGGTCTGGTCATTCCTGGGGTAGACTTAATAAAGTTAGAAAGTCTGAATCCAGGTGCTCAGCTAGTGTTAATCAAGTTGATCAAGGCTGCACATAAAACATATGCTAGAGCACAGGAAAGAACAACATCATAATTTTGCTCATCTCAGCATTTTGAAATTTATCTCATAAACCTTATTCCTTTGTGTTAGTCTTTTCCATCTCTATCAGTGGCAAACAGATCTCCACCCCTGCAAGATGTCTTGCTACGACCTGTGCCCACCGAAAACCAGCGTCGCCGTCCCGCAGCCCATCGCTGACAGCTGCAACGAGCTGTGCGCCCGGCAGTGCCCCGACTCAACGGCCTTCATCCAGCCGCCCCCCGTCGTCGTCACCTTCCCCGGCCCCATCCTCAGCTCCTTCCCCCAGCAAGCCGTGGTGGGCTCCTCCGGAGCACCCGCCTTTGGGGGCTCCCTGGGGCTGGGGGGCCTCTACGGTGCCGGGGCCACGCTGGGCTCGGGGGGCCTCTGCACCTTTGGCAGACCCTACGCTTCTCCCGCCTGCAGCCCTTACCTCTTGCCCCGCTACAGCAAGAAGCTGTGGGACACCTGTGGGTCCTGCTAGACCCAGCCCCA
>NW_008824305.1:33883-34287 GCF_000699105.1 Pygoscelis adeliae | reverse complement strand
CAGGCAGCGGGCAGGGGAGACAGAGCCTTTTGGCGGGGCTTGCAGGAGCTGGGGAAAGGGCAGAGGGCAGAGAGCGGGCCAGGCCCTGGCAGTGCTCCTTTGCCTGGTCTTCTCAGCCCGGGAGCGGCACCAGCTCCACCAGGTCCCCCTGCCCTTTTGCTTGTGGGCAATACCTTGGATTGGAGAGCCCCTTCCACTACCTGTATGACTCCAGGGCCCGTCCTGGCCATGAGATTTCAGCCTTCTCCACGCTCAGCAGCAGGTACTGCAGCCCATACTCCTCATGCCAGCACAGCCAGTTCCTCCGCAGCAGCTGCGGGCCATGCTAAATGTAGCAGGAGCATCCCCAGTTAATCTCCTGAAAGTGTTAATCTCTTTTTTCTTTGGATTAATGATCTACACTC
>NW_008824305.1:24257-33873 GCF_000699105.1 Pygoscelis adeliae | reverse complement strand
GTTTCTCATTTTATGCTGGTTGAGGATATTTGTCATGGACTAATTTAAGAAATGTGGGGATTATAAACTCTGTCAATGAAGGAGAGGTTTGTGTTGTTTTCCTCTAACTTTCATTCTTATTAAAGTTCTACTGCATAATACAATCAGATTCTGCCCCCCTTCTGCCCCCACCCCCCTTTAAATGTGTCATTCTTAACAGTCTTACAGGTTGTGAAGTTCAGCTTTTAGTATCAGGTTTCCATCCTCACCACCGGCAGACAAAAGCAGTTCATAAACCCTGCAGAAATCCCACTCCTACCTTTCATGAGGCTTTCCCCTTGTTCCCTTGGCTACTGTTGTTTTATGGTAACAAGAACATTTAGAGCTAAGAAAAAAACCCACATTTTCTTCATTATTTAATTGAGCTCATCTACCAAGGAGAGCAGAGTCTGCAAAATCATCTGAGCTCAGTGCTCAATTCACACTATACATCCCATCATGGCATCTGTGAAGGATGGCTCAGGAAACCACCCCTTCAAAGGAAAATGTACAAGACATGTCAATGAGAAGTAGGAATGAATTTCAAATACCACAAAGTATTTCCTGCTCAGGAAAGAAACTTCTCCTCATCACTGGAAAATTTTCATTTTCCCATAATAAGGTATTTTGATTTTTTAATTTAGTTGTAGAATTAAACTGAAAGCAAATCTGTGCATGCAATGTGTTTCAACATAATGGCAGGAATACAGAAAAGTATTTTCAAGCCATTTTTAGATCACTGTGCACTGACAGAAAGCTTCCGCAGACTACCTATTGAATAAAGTCCTGCAAAAACAAAAAAATTAAACAGACCCACTTAAGAACTGCATAAAGGGCTGAAACAAAGTTCATTTTTTGTCATGACACTTGGACTGCTGAGGGACTCAAGGCATTTTGTCCCTGCACAAGGGTGAATATTGCTCCCCAAGGAAGCTAAAGGACAAATGAAAACCAGAGAAGTTCTTGTGCAACACCACAGGGTTTTAATGTGAAAGAGAAGCATAGCAGCCAATTACAGAAAGAGCAAGGCAATACAAGGGGAAGCACGTGATGCAGGTATCACGCTCTGGTAGCAGTGCCCAGGACCCAGGGGACAGCCAAGGTGATGGAGGGATGCAGGGGATACCAAGGCTCAGCCATGCAGCCAGGGCACATGGTGGCACGGGGTAGTGGGCTGCTGGGCACACACAGCCTCCTCCTGTCCCCATGCCAGGGCAGCTGACGCATGCTGCTCGTCCCCATGGCTCTTGCTCCATGTCCTTGTGCCACGGTCCTTGCTTCAGGACTGTTGCTGGTTCTGGGCACCATCCTGGGGGCTTTAGAAAGCCCCACAGCTCCCGCGGTGGGACATGCCCCACCTCTGGGCGCCAGGGAGGTAATACCCTGTGCCATAGGAAGAGAAGCCAGAGCTGTAGGACCTCCCACAACTGCCAAAGCCGCTGGACCCATATTGGCCTCCATAGCCCACGGAGCCCACGTCACCCATGTTGTCTCCATAACCTAGGGAACGGCCGTACCCAGAGGAGCCCCCATAGCCTCCCAAACCAAAGGAGCTCCCATAGCCCCGGGAACCCCTATAGCCAGAGGAGCCCCCCAAGCCCAGGGAGCTCCCAGAGCCCCCCAGACCAAAGGACCCCCCATAACTCTGTGTGTTCCCATAACCCAAGGAGCCCCTGTAGCCAGAGGAGCTCCCCAAGCCCAGGGAGCTCCCATAGCCCCGGGAACGCCCATACCCAGAGGAGCCCCCATAGCCTCCCAAACCAAAGGAGCCCCCATAACTCCGCGAACTCCCATAGCCCAATGAACCCCCATAGCCCCCCAGACCAAAGGAGCCCCCATAGCCCTGGGAGCTTTGGGAACTGAAGGAACTCCCCAACCAGGCTGGGCCTGACGATCCCACAACGCTCTCCTGAGGAAAAGAGCTGAGTATTGGGCCCGGGACTGTCACCACAGCCGGCGGCGGGAAGATCACTGCTCTGGAGTCAGGGCATTGCTGCACACACGGCTCATTGTAGCTCTCGGCAATCGGCTGAGGGCAGGTCACCTCGCAGGGTCTGCAGGACTCACTGTAGCAAGACATCCTTCTTGTGATGGCTGAGAGTCTGCAATGCACAGCAGTAGGGAGTTTTAAGTTAAATGAGCAAATACCAGAGCTGGACTGGGAGGACGTGAACCAAGATTATTAAGCAATGACTCTGTGTCTGAAATATCAGAAGTTAACAGGGAAACAGATAAATTTATACATGCTAACAAATAAAACTCATTCTTGTATCAACTCAACTTTTATCCTTTCTTTCTTTTCATCATGATCACCTTTGTAAATAATTTGATGTGAAACAGAGATTCAGTTCTGGATAAGTTAGACAGACAGATCTGTCTGTAGCAACTTGGACTGGCGAGGATGCACTCATAAGGTGTAAGAACCAGTGAAAGAGAAGCTAACAGGAATAGGAGAATATGACTATATGTATTAATTCAAACTTTATGAGGTGTAAGTCACCCCAAGTATTTCTATAGCTTGGAGATCTACTTCCTATCCTAATGCAGTGACTCCTGATGCTGCGCCTGGACAAAAACACATTTTCGGAAGGATACAAAGGACATAAGTCTGTAAAAACACATGCAGGAATCGTCTCTGTGACAAAAGCATTGTTAAAGTAAGTACTAACAGTAGTAGAAAGAATGAGTGAAACTACGCTTACCTTGTTCACTGCAGAGACTGAGACAAGAGAAGTGGATAGAAGGGCTACAGGTGATACGAGCTTTTATATGCTTCTTTAAGCCACCCTTTGTGCCTCTGGTCCTAATTCGTTACAAAATGAACGTGATAGTGGGAGCTTTGATTTTGCCACCTCAGCACTGTCCCTCCCAAATGCTAGTGTGGGTGTGATGCAACTGCTGATGACAATTTTGGGAACTTGCAGCTGAAGGGTTGCCATACAGTCATCGACTGAAAGCCAGAACAAGAGTCATGCGTCATGGTAGTCCCATTTTAATGTTCAAGGTAGTACTTACATGGTCTGGAGCCCTTTTTGGTGCCACATGCACAAACCAGGTGAAGGTCATCCAACATGTGAAGTTTGGCTCTGAGAGGACCCAAGTTCTCCTTGTGGCTGGCTAGGGATATATAAATGTTGTTATACAGCAGAGCAAAGAGCTGACACGATGCAGGTGCACTCCTGATGGGATATCACTATTGCTAGTAACAGCATGAAAGCAGTAAGCCCTGGAAAAGTTTTTAGCTTGTGCTCTAAGCTTTCCATTTTACCTACAATTAACCCAGGCAGGGAGAGCAAAAAACAGATGCAGGCACCTGTCAGTGCAGGTGAATGATACAGTCCCATCATACAGGGGAATGATACAGTCCCATCATCACTAGCAATATTAACTACAACCCAAGTGGAGCTAGCATCGGTCCATTGAAACCTCTCCCAACATCCTTCTCTCAAGTCTTCTGAGAAAATTCAGATGACACTAGGTTAACAGAGGAATGGCTGGGCTAAGTGACACCTTCAAAGAGGCAGAAAAGGCCTTACTGATATAGCCAGAACTGTTGACAGGGTCTCTGTCTAAAGTTAATAACAAACATTTCAAAATTTCATTTGAAATCTCTACTTCTAGAAGTTCAGTTAAAAATTCATTTAAAAACAATCCTAATTTTCTTCCCCCCCACCTGTGAAGTACTGACCACTTAAGAAAAAGTGGGAAATTAAAGTAGTATTAAAAAGGAGATATTTTAATGGGATAAGTCTGTGGCACCATAGAGTTATTTGCAAATCTGTTGTTTTCTAATTTTACAATATTGCAAAAGATAGGCTATAAACTACCTCTCAATTGTAAGATAGCTGTGCCTTTGAAGTGTCATCAGGATTTGCTGATAATAATGACAGGCACCTGGAAGATAATGACCTTAAGCTGCTTCACAAATACTCGTTAATACTTAGTGCTCGCAATTTCTGTTATTATCATATTAAATGAAGAAGGGCAGGATTTAGAAGCTCCCTTGTTATGAAACAGCATCGCTTAAAATATATGCCAACCAATGTCACTCCTTTTGATTCTCTTACCAGACTGTGATTTATAACTTCAATGCTTGCAATGATTTGATTTTCATTCATGATATCAAGTTCTTCATTTTACTAAGTATTAATATGTTTGGGGAGATTATGACATGTCCGTGCTACAGCCTATAGATAGTAGTTTCATCTCCCTTTATGAGCCAGTATTTTGCTAATATGCCTGAAATATCTATTGCCTTAAATTCTAGGTCGGGGGGGGAAGAGCCCCATTAAAAATTATCTGAATTTTCAGGCTTAAATGGCTATCTCTCCATGTTCTGAAAAACAAGGGGTCTCAAGCTAATGTCCTAAAATCTCTACTCCTAGACTTTCCAAATCGTTTGCTCTCACTTCTAAATGACCCCCTCTCTTATGCATGAAGCTGTACCTTGTGTACAGCTGTAATGACCCAGAGCGCTTCGTTCACACATCTCTAAATTGATGCTCTTGCACAAGATTTGTGTGCTGATAGTTGCATGTTTGTGTATAACTATAGTACAACACATCAAATATGAATTTTTAGTGGGTGTTTGTAAAGCCTCTTGTTGTTCCTAGGAGGATCTGGAACATCTCTGAAGTGTCACTGCCTCAATGACATTTCAGACAGCAGTAAAAATAACAATGGAATCCACCTTATAATTCATGAGTGATTAATGGTATTTGATCTGCAAATACAGTTGTTAAAACCCCCGTGTTTCTAAACCAGATGCAGATACCCGAAATTCTCCCTTTTCTATTACCTCTCTCCCTCTTTTTATCCAGCTTGCATGTATTTTCATAGTATTCACTTAAATGGCACTATTCGTAAAAGACAGGTAACTTTAATTGATCCTTACTCATCTACCCTAAAAATCAAACTTATTATCTTAAAACTTAAAGTGGAATTAAATAGCAGATGGCCCAATGCTGGTGCTGGGTATTAGATGTCTGAAAGATCTCATCATTCACCAGACCAATGCCCACAAGTTGGTAGTGACATTGTATCACACCTGTTTTTGACGGTGGGGAGTGGCAGTGCAAAGTAAGCAAAATTAAATCCCTCAATGTGAAGGTTGTTTTGTTACTATGTAGGACCTGAGGCACAAAGGGTGTTTCATATCTGTAAGCAGTTTGAGAAATGTATAAAAGCTGTCTCCACTCCAAGCCTCTCTATACACATCTCCTGGCTTATTCTCCTTGGTGAACAGGGTAAGTCTGATTTGGCTCAACCTCTATCCTCCTCAAGCTTTTTTCTGTTGCTGCTAAATTCTACATGATGCTATGGATTGGCAGGTTAGAGAACTGCGGGTGTCTGAAGGTGTGATCCTTAGAACAAAATGGGAAGTTTTACTATGCCACTTTGAATAACCATTTCCCAGGCATTTCAGCTCCAATTCAGGATCTACATGCATTATAAAATCTAAAAATATCAGAGTGATCATGGTATCTACCACCTTGTGGTAGTACTTGCCCCATAAGAGTAAATATTCCTCTTTGGAAGTTGAGTGTTACTGGGGAAGCAATATGAAACTATAGAAATAACTGGCTATATCTGATACTTTTTTTCTTAACTTGCTGTAAATACCTTACCAAACTTCAGTCTGTTTCAGCTGGTCTTAATAAGTTAGATTCATCATACTACAAGCAAGAGCAGTGATATCAAGTGTGGGATTCACCATACGTGACATTAGATGTCTGCATCTGTGCATGACATCTAGGGGATCTTAACCATAAACAGGTGATTTATGTGACCAGATGTAGGTATACTTTACAAAGTAATGAACTCTGGGCTGTCACAATTTCCACTGACTATAAAGCAAGCGCAGGCATCTAGAGTCAGGTCAAAATTTCTGCATGTGAAACCTCCCTACTGCTGTGTATTGCAGACTCTCAGCCATCACAAGAAGGATGTCTTGCTACAGTGAGTCCTGCAGACCCTGCGAGGTGACCTGCCCTCAGCCGATTGCCGAGAGCTACAATGAGCCGTGTGTGCAGCAATGCCCTGACTCCAGAGCAGTGATCTTCCCGCCGCCGGCTGTGGTGACAGTCCCGGGCCCAATACTCAGCTCTTTTCCTCAGGAGAGCGTTGTGGGATCGTCAGGCCCAGCCTGGTTGGGGAGTTCCTTCAGTTCCCAAAGCTCCCAGGGCTATGGGGGCTCCTTTGGTCTGGGGGGCTATGGGGGTTCATTGGGCTATGGGAGCTCGCGGAGTTATGGGGGCTCCTTTGGTTTGGGAGGCTATGGGGGCTCCTCTGGGTATGGGCGTTCCCGGGGCTATGGGAGCTCCCTGGGCTTGGGGAGCTCCTCTGGCTACAGGGGCTCCTTGGGTTATGGGAACTCACAGAGTTATGGGGGCTCCTTTGGTCTGGGGGGCTCTGGGAGCTCCCTGGGCTTGGGGGGCTCCTCTGGCTATAGGGGTTCCCGGGGCTATGGGAGCTCCTTTGGTTTGGGAGGCTATGGGGGCTCCTCTGGGTACGGCCGTTCCCTAGGTTATGGAGACAACATGGGTGACGTGGGCTCCGTGGGCTATGGAGGCCAATATGGGTCCAGCGGCTTTGGCAGTTGTGGGAGGTCCTACAGCTCTGGCTTCTCTTCCTATGGCACAGGGTATTACCTCCCTGGCGCCCAGAGGTGGGGCATGTCCCGCCGCGGGAGCTGTGGGGCTTTCTAAAGCCCCCAGGATGGTGCCCAGAACCAGCAACAGTCCTGAAGCAAGGACCGTGGCACAAGGACATGGAGCAAGAGCCATGGGGACGAGCAGCATGCGTCAGCTGCCCTGGCATGGGGACAGGAGGAGGCTGTGTGTGCCCAGCAGCCCACTACCCCGTGCCACCATGTGCCCTGGCTGCATGGCTGAGCCTTGGTATCCCCTGCATCCCTCCATCACCTTGGCTGTCCCCTGGGTCCTGGGCACTGCTACCAGAGCGTGATACCTGCATCACGTGCTTCCCCTTGTATTGCCTTGATCTTTCTGTAATTGGCTGCTATGCTTCTCTTTCACATTAAAACCCTGTGGTGTTGCACAAGAACTTCTCTGGTTTTCATTTGTCCTTTAGCTTCCTCGGGGAGCAAAAGTCCCTGTTGTGCTGAGTTATCAAACAATCTGCCCTGCTCAATCTCCCTTTAAAATGTGGAATGAAAGTTTAATTGGGATCCTTAAGGCATCAACAGCATTGTGTTAATGAACGTTTGTTTAGCAATTTAGTAGTCATTATCTTCCCCAAGGTTCAGAACAGGCAGGGTAATTGTTATTGCTCTGAGGATTTCTGGTGACAACCCAAAGGGCTGCCAAATCATCACATAAATTAGCAATAAATTACCACGTTAATTGCAGCATTCCTAAACTAGCAAGCCAACAAAGGAAGAATCATACATAGTTTTTTCTTTAATTTGTTGATTTTTAAATGTTCTTCCTGATATTTACTGCCATTCTTTGTTAATGGCAGAATGTTCTTCATAATCTAAAAAGTGAGTATGAAAATAATACCAGAGATTGCTGGGATTTTATGAGCTCCAAGGAATTGGAATGCCAAGAGATGAAATGATATACTGCCTGTAAGACAGCATTAGCTTTCCCACCTCTTCTCCCCCCCCCCGCCCCCCCCCCCTGTTAGCCAGGAATGATTATTTCATATTGTACTTAAAGAAGTGTGACTAAGGGAAAAGATACCCTGTCAAAAAAGGGTATTACTTATTGCTTGCATTTGTCTGTGATTACCTCCTTTCTAATTGCTATGGTATGAGTTAAATGAAGATCTGGCCAGTACTGACAATTTATGCACAGGCAAATTTTTCCCACAGAAGGCTCCGAAGAGGAAGAGAAAGGAAGAACATTGCAAGACACATATTATGATGCACCATACATTTAATGAGTGAGAAGCAGAATTTAAAAAAATGTACAGCATAAGAAAGCAGTAGGGTTGAATATGGATAAGACTAATCATCCATTTCAAGGGAATGCTTTACAGCTGGACACCCAGCTCCTACATGGAACAATAAAAGTTACATTTTTCACCTCATTGATAACAGAGAAAGGCATTAAATCAGAAATGCCAAGCTCCTGCAGTCCCATTAGCTTAGGGAAAAGCTGAGGTTGGTCAGCAAGCATATGGCCACGGTCATGAGCTCAGTCCTGCACCCGGATCATGCCTTTAAGCTTCTGGTTGTTCCTTTGTGGTTTTTTCCCAAGCCTTTATCATGGCCCACACCGGTTGTAACGACGGTAGGACCTCCCATAAAGGCCACCTAGACCTGAATGCCCAAGGCTCCCAAGTCCCAAGGAGCTGCCAGAGGAGATAGGGACCCCCCCAGCATTGAGAGCATCCCCTACAGCTGCAGATGCTGAGGATCCCACCGTGGTATTTTGTGGGAAGGAGCTGAGGATCGGGCCGGGCAGGGTCACCACCACAGGAGAGGGCTGGATCACATATGTCGAGTCCTGGCACTGCCTGACGCAGGGCTCGTTGCAGCTATTCGCCAGCGGGGTTGGGCCACAGGTGGTGGGAGGACACAGGTCGTAGCAGGACATGTCTGCAGGATGGAACTAAGTCTGAAACACAGGGAAGGAGGTAAATACAAGGAAGAAATTGTAATTATAGTCATGTAATTAAGCTGCTGAGATTATGGAGAGTGCAACAAACTAACTAGACACTATGTGCAGAATGGAATAATGTGTTAGTCTTAGGTTGAAAGGAGGCTTCAATGAAACCCAAACTCCTCTACACTACAGAGGACAGCTCAAGGGGTAGCTCTACCTGCTCCTGAGCAGTCTTTGATAGCTCATTTCCCACAACACTCCTCCAGGATGCCTGTAGCCCTGCAATAGGTGGGAAGTGAGGGACAAGGCTTACGATCTCCTGTATGACACAACTAGAAGAAACTTTGCCCACAACAGAGGGAAGAAGAAAAAATTCCTCAGCAGGTAGAAGTGAGGAGCATAACCTGGTAATGTGACACTTACCTGTGAAAGGGAGCTGTTATCCTCCCCATTGATGGGCTTGTCTCTTAGACAGCAAAAGAACAAATATTCTGCCTAATTCTTATTTAATCATCCCCTTTTCTTTGTGCATATTTCCTCTTACATGACTCTTACAGAGAAAGCAGCTTTCTGCCTGTTTCTGAAGGGGAGGGAAATGGAAGTTGACAGTGTCCAAAATCATTTGATAAGTAAATAGAACAGATGGAAGTTTTACTATTGATATTTTAGTTTCAGGTTACTGAGGTGCTGCAATGGAGATCTAGTGCCAAAGTATTCAGAGCATTTTAGAAGGAGACGATTGAAATATTTCTGGTCCCAAAGTGCTTAGGAATGGAGAAGGATTATTTTCATGGTATCCTAGTGCAAGAAGGGATATACTTTCAATATTGTTCAGCACACTTGAAAATTTGAGCCCACTTACTTGTGGGCTACAGAAAAAGCTCTGAGAAAGTCAAAATCTCTGTACAGATTCTCCACATCCACTTCTAGTTGCTGAGCAATTCACACACAGAGATTTGAACATCTTAGAACTGAATGATCCAGTGACACAAATGAAAAATGAGTCTGAAGTCCTGTATCCAGCC
>NW_008824305.1:20981-24215 GCF_000699105.1 Pygoscelis adeliae | reverse complement strand
GACCTCCCACACACACTGATAAAGAGCATGAACCTTAGACTGCTATAGACAAGATAGTGTAAAAATAAAATACGATGAAGGCAACAATTCAGGACATTGAAAGATAGCAAGCAGGTTCAGACTTACCCTTTTCACCAAGGAGAATAAAGCAGAAGAAGTGGATGGCAGCAACTCTCACTGTGCTGGCTTTTATACTGTGTCCTAGAGTGCCTGAGGACCTGAGACATACTTTGTGCATGTAGCTTTACCAGCCAATTGCTAAAGACTACTTGTATGCAAAATATTCCCAGCTGATGATTTACTTTCTCCTCACTGTTTGTATTTATTGCCTTGATCTAATTTCCTCACCATAATGTATGCATTCCACTATAGAGGTTTCTTTTATCTTAAAGTCTTATGAGCCCAGTTAATTCCTGGTCAAATCAACTGATTCATCTGAGTTACTAAAGAAATTCTTTTGCATCCTGAGGACAATATATGCAATGTATGTCATTTGACACAGATGAATACATATATTAGGAAAGACACATGTGAACTCCCCTGCGAAATCCCCCTTCCCTCTTCATGGAGAGCACAAGTTTTTGACACATCTCACTCTGAAAGAGCCAGCAGTTACTATTTCTAACTCTGAGTTGGACTGTAGGTTTGCCGAATTCCTCCCAAACAGCCACACAGCCACACAAATTCAGAAAATAAAATTGTTACAGAAAGCATTTAGCGGAGCTGATTGCACTTTATCAGCCTCAAAGGTACTTAGTGGGAAAGAGATTATTTGAGGGAACATATTGTTTTACTTTCTTGACTCAGGAGACAAGATGAAAGAGTATCAGCAGTCTGATCTACTCATTTAATATTAAACTACTACACTTCCATGAAGGAATTTGAGACACAGCTCTTCAATTTGGGAACTGAGCGTCAAAGTCCTTAATCTAAGGAGTCTGCAGTTTTATCTTTCTTCCTACATCAAACTCCAGGAAAACAATTCAGGTCAGCTTGAGGATGCATGTGAATTTTAGGCTAGTCAGAGACACTGGTACTCAGAGTCTTGCACAAGCTTACCTATGGGGTCATTAATGACGCCAAACAGTTCTACATTTGCCATTAAATTATTCTTTACCCCTACTGTGTCTTGCACTATTATACAAAATTATACTCCAAATTAATGGTAGCTACTTCAGAAGTGTATAATATTCTTGTTCTTTTTTTCTCTTTTGAAAGCAAATAATGTTGTCTTCATTTTGCATGGTCTTAAAGAACATTGCAATGTGCAACAATTCCATTTCTTTTTCAAAGACAATTTCTAGATTAAAAAGTAATCGCATACAATGCATAAGCAGACTTTAGGGCAGGGATCAGTATTCCAATCTCTCCTCTCCTAGTGTTTAAATCACTTAGCTAGAGACATGCAAATTATCTCTGAACTGTGAGTATCTTCATTAAGATCTCCTGGGAAATAAATGCTGATTGTACACTTCAGAAGAACAAAAGTCTTCAAAGTTCACAACACATTTTCATCAATGGCTCAGACATGCAAATAATGCATTATCAGAAAATGTGAAGGTATGTGACACTATTTGAACATGATCAGCATGTAAAGTTTGTGACCAGGATTACTAATGAATTTCACAAACTTCCGCGCATTATACGGTGTCACAAACTGGAGTCCTTCCATTTTTTACTTAAAATATAGATAAGTATTTGCACAAAATCATGTGTTAAAAATCCCATTCCAATCATCAGTCACTGGATGTCCTTAGGTATGTGAGGACCCCCATCAGTGACACTACTGACTGAAGCTCTCTTGTCCCTTGAGATTTACCAGCCTTTCCCCAATGCTCTTACCAACACACACACACAGACACACTGCTGCAGTATCAGAATGTTAAAAAACATAATCCTTTATAGGAGTAACTATCTATTGACCATAAGAGAAGCATGTGGGTTTGAAAACAAACTCATCAAAAGGTATAGTGATGATAAAAAGAATCACAAGTCCTCTCCTGAAGGTGATCATATGTTGAGTTAGCCTGGCTGGCTCAATCTTCTCATCCCAGGAGCTGAAAGCTTTGGGGTATTGCTCATTGGAGTATTACAAAGAGTAGTGATTCTAAATCTCACAGTCACTTATCAGGGATGAAATTACACACTCAGGGCTTAAATTACAAGCTCTTGCTGTGACAGCAGAAGGTACTCCCATGGGCCAATGTGACCAAAATGCTAAAGAGCAGACAAAATTCCTAACCAAATTGAATTTTGACTCATCCACATTTTGGGAAGGTGGAGTCAGTATATTTGGAGCCAGGCATTTTTAGTAGATGCAAACCAAAAAGATGAAAGAGGCACTATGGATTGTGGTTTTCATCCAATGCCAGGATAAGTCCAGGCAATAAACACAAACAGTAAACAAAATTTCACTAGTGGGCAACCAGCCATATGCAAAAAAACAAACCAAAACAAAAACAATTAATGCAGGAACTAGTTAGTAAATGTGCAAGAATGTCTTAGATCTTCCAGGCAGCCTGAGAAAGCTATAAAAGCTCTTGCTCTTCAGGGCCTTCCTGCCTCTTCCCTTATCCTTGTATGCACAGCAGACGCTACAATTCTGGTTTCAGCTTTACAAAATTTGGTATTGAAATACATTTTCACAGCAGTAGCAAATACTTAGCGTCCTGCAAAAACAGCTCATGTTATTCTTTTTTCTATGGGACCAACTTGTTCCAGCTATTCAGTGATAGATATTAACAGATGCAAGTTTATAAATCGAGAAAGAGAAGATACAGACAGTTCTTCTGTTCAGAGCATGTGTACTCTACCATGCACTGTTTCTTATGCTGCTGTTTTATTGTCTAGTACTACGTGTTATTGCATACGTGCTGCCTGATTATGTAGAACCCAGTCTAATACAGGATTACATTTCCAAAGCAAACACAATAACAACTTGAGAGGCAGTGCCTGACCTCGTCTTCCTAGAAAATTTTCTCTGTAACATGATAATCTAGCTCATATTCTGCAGCAGTGAATAAAATACTTTCTGATGAACTACAAAACCAGAGAAGCCTTTTACTTTGGGACTGTGCTATAATTGTTGCTACGATAAGTTTTAACCCAAAGAAGGGAGTTTGGGACAGAAATGAAGGGGGAAATTAATGCTTGAGGATTGGTTTTGCTTTTTGTTTTGAAGAAGCGAGCTGCATACCAGACCTTTCTGCTACAATTTCTGAATGCTTGAAGGAA
>NW_008824305.1:0-20912 GCF_000699105.1 Pygoscelis adeliae | reverse complement strand
GGAGTTACCTCTGTGGAGAGGTTTGGTGACGTTGATCAGAAGAAAGCTTAACAGAGAATTGCAGAAGGGGATTGCAAGGGTAGGAAAATGTACTTTGTGATGAGAAATGTCATTTATCTGTCCACCTGAATATGTTAAAGATACCTTCAAAGCGGTGCCTCAGCCATAACTCTTTCCAGCCATACCGATACTGTGGAATTGTAACTTCTCTGCTGTGTTAGATGCGCAGGTCGAACTCCACAAGAGAAAGCTATTTTGCCAGAACTGCAAATGAATGATGACTTCTTTGGAATGCACCCCCTTTGATCAAGCAATAGCTTCAGTTGAGATGGCAAAAAATATATTACACATTTAATTCAGACCAATGTTCTGCTGTACTATAATATCAAACTGCTAACTTTCCATTCTCTTCTGTTGTTTATTAAGAAAACCTACTCCTTAAAATTATTAATTCTTTCATGGAACTGCTGTACCTCCTTTAATTTAGCTCCACTAATGACTGTAGTCAATATAACTTTGTCAACATCTTTCCCTTGCTTTACAGTTCAACATCAGACTGTACAGACGCAGACAAAGACTCCAAGCAAGAAACTTCACTGATATCAGGCTGTGAGTTGTATAGGCTGACAGGACATTGAATCATCCAAAGCCTTCAGGTAGAGCTTTTCAAACCTTCTTCCTTTAGGGACCAAAGCTCCCAGTCTCTAAACACTACCTTTATTACAACACAGATGATCGAGCTAGAACAAAACAATGCCTGATAAAGTTCATGTCTACCAGGCACAACAGGTAGGAGTCAGTTTATAGACACACTGAGAAAGGGTTAGAACTTAAAATCTTTTAATCTCTTTCTCCCAGATGTGCTTCCCAGGCCAGCAGATTTTAAAGGCCAATTCCCTTGCAAAAACACCACAAAGCCTTCTCTTCCTCTCCTCCAAGACTTACCAGGGCCTGACCTCAGCTGCCAAGAGGTGCTGCACCCATCGGAAAGCTCTGGGCTGCACCAGCTTGCTGCCTCTCTCCCACCACCTCTGCCCTGAGCAAGCTCAGCTGTACTCAGGCAAAGCATAATCTCTCCCTTCTTTTAAAGGGGTCTTCCTAAGTATCACAGATAGGCTAAAGAAAACCACAGTCTTCTTCCAGGTTGCCCAGGTAATAGCACATACATCCTATTTGTGCAGCAAGCTGAGAACAGATGAGTGGAGGTAGCGTTTCAGAAAAAGGTTTATCCCTATAATTTCTAGTGTTCCTCGTGCCCCTGTAGATTTTCCTGCTCCATCTCTCTCTCTCCTCTTTTCTATGTAGACACTCTTTGTCTGTTACATCTACAGAAGGATAAGGAGAAACAGTATTCCCCTCAGTGAGCTTTCCCCTGAAATTAGGCTATTCCACTTCTCTTTGAAGGGGAGCTAACCCCCCTTCTCAAATCAGCTTACTGCCCCATTCGCATCCCTCTTCAAAGACATCCATCTCAAAACAAACATGTTCTCATAAAAGAGCAGTATTAAAACAGTTAAAGGGCCTTTTTCGATCTCCGTGGTACAGTAGGTAAAGGGTCTTTAAAATGTAAACAGAAGCAGCTCCCTTACTTTAAGATTTCCTGCTTATGCAACAACAGGAGACACACCTATTGCAGGTGAACATCATCTCTTTCTAGCCTTTGATAAATTGCCTTGGCCTTGATTTACCATGTATAGACAAAAGAAAAACTTTTTCCACAGCTGAAACCTGACTCGTTCTCCTTTGCAATTGGCATGAAGTTATTTGCACAGCGTTTTCTGGAACTGACGACTTGCAAAGGGAACTGTTTCACCACAGACAAGCTGGAAAAGGGGCTGGGAGAAGAAAGAAGCACAAGCAGACTCAGAGTGTGATGCAGCACAAATTTAATGAGGCTGAGGAATAGAAGGAAGCAACGTAAAGTGTAAGGAATAAATTTCCATGGTCCGCTAAGGACAGTACCCACTCATCCCTCTCACAATGACACACTCAGCAAAATGAGATCTTCCTTCTTCATTGTTTAAGTGGACTGTACTAATTCAGTCATGCAGAACAATTTCTAATAATTACATATTTTACCTAGTCATTGTCAAATACAAAAAAGCATAAGAGAACAAGACATTTGATCAGAAATATAAAGTAAAGCATAACAAAAGCAAGACAAGCAAAGGCCTGATTTTAGGAGATGCCAAGCTCCCACAGCTCCATTAACTGCAGGTTGTGGGTGTTTAACATCACATCTGAAAACCATGGCCATGAGCTCAGTCCTGCGTCGGGTCGTGCTTCAGCATTCCTGGTCATTTCTTCCTGCTTGCTCCTCACGCTTTAGCACGGCCCATAGAAGCCACTGCGGTAGGTGTTGTAGCGACGGTAGGGCCGGCTGTACCCACTGCCCAGGCCTGGATAGCCAAAGCTCCCAAATCCCAAGGAGCTGCCAGAGGAGATGGGGACCCCTCCAGCACTGAGCGCGCTCCCGACAGCCGCAGATGCTGAGGATCCCACAGCGGTGTTCTGGGGGAAGGAGCTGAGGATGGGTCCGGGCAGGGTCACCACCACGGGAGAGGGCTGGATCACCACTGTCGAGTCCTGGCACTGCCTGACGCAGGGCTCATTGCAGCTATTCGCCAACGGGGTTGGGCCACAGGGGGTGGGTGGACACAGGTCATAGCAAGACATGTCTGTGGGATGGAGGTAAATCTGAAGCACAAAAAAAGAAAGAAATGCAATACAAGAATTTAAATAAAACTCTCTTTGTACAGCTGAAATTCTCTGATAAGGGGAGTATATAACAAACTAACGAGAGATTCCATGGGGAGCAAGATGACGTTTTTCACCAGATCCAGAGGAAGTACTTTGAAAACAGGGTTAAGCTTGCATTGTCTTTAAGGAGACTGCTAGGGAAGCAGTGGTGCATCTGGTGCATCTCAGTCAGGAACTTACCCTGAAGCCTCTGTGGTTAGTCAACTCACCCAGGAACCAGGGTACATGTTGGTGCTGAAAGCCTCTTCATTCACGTTGCAGACAGTGCCCTAACCACACGGCTGTAACACTACCCTGGGAAAAGGCACTTTCAACACTTCCTCCTGCAGTTGTGGCTGCACACAGGAAAACTATTAGGGCTTTGTGTGTCCTAGAGAAATGGAGGTTGACTCTGTAGCCTTCAGATGAAGGTGCTCTGCTGGAACGGGTAAGACTCAGCTTGTTATTCCTGATCCAAGGCTTGCCTCTTTGCTAAACAGTCAATGATGACAAACCACCTACTTAATGCTAATACAGCAAATAACCTTTTCCATTTCATTCCTATCGCTTCCTCTCATGTGTGTTCCATCTTGGAGGTCCCTTCTCCCAGTTTTAGAAAGTGGAAAAATAGAAGCTTAAGCACTTAAAATCTGTTCAATAAGACATGGAAGGACAGGCAGCTGAATTCAGGAGCACTTCTATTTTTGTGTATTGCTATTAAAATCATCATCAGATCTCAGAAGCTACAGTGCAAATCTGTCCACAGCTGTTTGGAGGATGGAGCAGCAACTGGTTAAAGGTCATTCCTTGCCTGTGGAAGAACTACAAACTGAGTTTCAAAGGCAAGCATGGACTGATGATTGCTTTCTATGTGGAGAGCTGGTGACCCAGGACTACCAGTATCGGTCAGCATCCCCGTGTGCTCCTGATCTTCTGGCCTTAGCTGCATTTTCCACAGATCAGCACATTACTCTGAACAGATCCAAGAATTCACTGCAGATATTTTAGGTTCAGCTGCAGGACCTGAAAACTTGTTTGGATCCCAAAGTTGAATAAACAGACCTAGCTGGCTAACTTGTGGCTAATTGCCCCATTCAATGATTTTTATAACTGACCACCAACAGAAAACTTCCTCTTTCATATGAAAACCCCTTCCTCCCTCAGAGAAAAAAGTTGAATGTACTACAACATTAGTGAGGAAAAGATACAAAATCATCCAGGCAACAGTTCAACATATAAAGAGAGAATAAATGGGTTCAGACTTACCTTATTCACCAAGGCAAAGAAGGCAAGAGAAATGGATGGAAGAGCCTTGAGTTGCTCAGGTTTTTATACTGAGTCCTAAGTTGTTAGGCAACTTGGGACATTCTTTGTGCATGAAGTTGTTTATGAGCCACTACTGATTACATGTTTTTTTGCCTCAGTATTTGTGTTTATTACTGCTTCACTTCCTTATCTTGTGGCATGTATATCTGACCACAAGTTTCTTTCATCTTAAAATATTCTGGACCAAGTTAATTTCTGGGAACACTAGAATGATTAATTCAGAAGAATTTAGTCTGCCTTCAAAAACCTTTTGGATCTGCCTGGTGTGATTAAAGGAGATTAAGCATAATTTACATAATGCAGTCCCTTGTACCGTCCTCTGCAAGGTAAATACTGTTGGAAATCATGAAGAATTTCAGCTTTTGGAAGTCAACCCATGAGCACTTGTAGTTTGAGGATTCAAGCTGCTTTTAAGGAAAAGAGAAGAGAGACTGCTTTTGTCAGAAAATGGCCAGGGATACATACACAATTTTCACCCAACTCCAGACCCAAAATGAGAGAAGCAGCACAAATGCTGTTAAAAGGAAAGGACACTGAAGAACCCTGTGAGAGTCGGGAGGAACTGAAAAGTGTTACGGCTGTGTACAAAGGCTGTGATATAACTATAAAACCACTTAAGATACAGCTTCTTTGACATGGAAGAAAAAAGAAAAAAGAGTATTAGAAGTCCAGTCTAACGAGATAATATCAAATGATAGCACTTCTGTGGAAGAGTCTGAAGGACAAATCTTATTAATACAGGCTCTTTCCTGGCTGCCTCTAATTCTGGGCCTGATCTCTTAGTAGTTCTTTATCTAAAGAGTCCACAAATCCATTTTTATTCTTATCTCAGACCTCAAAACATCAGCAACTTTTAGGTTAGGTTTTAGGTTAACTTCCACATGCAAAAATATGTTGCATCGCTTGGTGACATTTGTTCTCAAGGAAGAGTTCTGCAAAAGATAAGGCTTTGCAAAACTCAGCTGTGGAGGCAGAAGTCACATACAAGAATTCTTCCTTTCCTATCGCAACATGCATTTCTCCAGCTGTCCCTGCAGTGTCTGGTACAGATGTGTTATAGACCAAAGGTAGCCAGTTGGAGAAGGGTCAAAAGTATATAAAGTGTCAACAATTTCTTCACTCGCTGTCAACTTTGCTGTCACTTTACAGCAGTCTTTGGCTCGCACAATGAAATTGAGCCTCTTCTACAGGGGGGCTTGCAGGATAAATAGTAAAGGGGTAAAATACATAAGGAATCCTAGACACAGAGATTAGTACTGAGGTTTTTGCTCTGCTAGCACTTTAACCACTGAGACATGTAAATCATCTCTAAATTAGGAGTGTCTTTGTGAAGATCCCCTGGGAACAGAAACTTGTTTGCCTTGGTCATGGGTTCCTGAGAACTTCAAAGTTTATCAGAAGCTTTTATTAAAGTGCTAGGCATGCAAAGTATCATATGATGTGCAAATTTAAGATATGTGACCTATATTTGAATTCTCATATCACTTCTGTAATAATATATTATTAAGATTTGGGACTGCAGGTCAGTCACTAGGTTCTAAAATTCATGTCATTGTTCCTGGTTGCAGGAATTACAGCTATTTTATTTTTAATTAAAAAATAGCTCAAGGTTTGGTTTAAGCCGTCCCATATTTCAAGGAGATTCTCAAATAAATCACCCTAGCCTTTTTTAGCTTCACCAACCCTGTCCATTCCTCAGTACTTCTCCATGTTCTAAGGGATTAGCAGGCTTTTAAAAAAAATAATTTCCTCTATAGCAGCTGGAATCTAGCAGTTATTTGAGGAATTAATTTGCATAACAGTATCCATAGATTATTTTCATCAATTTTTTTAATTCTTCCTTCATCCAAACTCTGCTTGGAAAACACAAAATACTTTTAAAATTGGACTATGAATTTAAAAAAAGGATCTAGCAACATTTTCAGAGATGCCTACAGCCCTCCTTGAAAATAATTACAACAATTATTGTTCTAACTCCAGCCACTTTATTGTACAGTCAGAATGACTTAATGGCCTGATCTTTGAGATGAATTAAAGTGAGCAAATCAGAAGTTCACAGCTTTTTTCTATAATCAAGGGCAGACCTATATATTCAGATTATAATTAAAACTTTTTGCATAATGTGAGAACATCCTCCTGGGACACCTGTGAGTGACTAAATGTCTGAAAAAAATTTTTTAATCAAAATGGAACTAGAACCTTACCCACAGTAATCCCCACGTAATGGCTCCAGACACAAAAGCGACCCCAAAATCTGTGCATGGAGAAACAGACACACAGAAAATAGAAGTTTCCCTGGCCAGAAGAATGCCATCTACAATAAATTTTGAATTGTAATTAATTATCTCATTATAAAGAAATGGATGCCTCAGAGGCTTTGGGCTGTTAAACAAATCTGTAAAGGTTCTTGCAACTCAGAGCCCTCCCATGCCATTCCCTTCTCTCACCATTCACAACAGCTCTGATAGTTCTTGCTTTTATCTCAGGCTTCATTCTTAGCTAATTGTGCTAATATAGATGCTTATTAACAGCATTAGCAACAGCCTGCATATCCTACACAGCTGTTTGAAGTTCACACAGTAATCTAGGGCACCTGGTTCGAGGCAACTAAGAGTGAACTCTGCTAATCCCCTCACGGTATTAGCAATTTCTGGCTTATTGCTTAAAACAGAAGATGTATCTAAACAGCTTAAGGTTGTTTAGTTCAGCCAGACTGGATGCCTCTGCATGGCATTGCTGTTTCTATTGCAACCCACGACTCGTTATTTGCTGTAATTTGTTGCTTGGCCCAGGCTGCTGAATAGTACATGCTGTATGTGTAATCTGAGTTGCCTTTCGGTGTAGGCAGAGCCTGTGACTTGAGCTTTACAACTTCAGCTTCTACTGCTCAAATAGCTCCCCTGAAGGCACAGGTGTTCCAATATATGTAGATATGTAGTCCTCAAAGTTCATACCTGAATATAGCTATTTTCATTGTTAATGTTATTCAAATACTGTTATGAAGAACTTTAAAATTACTAAAGTTTGAGGTTTGGTTTTGCATCTTACTGTGGTCTAATAAGCTTAAACAATTTATGTTACAATTTCCTTTTTTTTCAAAAAATAAATGTAACTAACTACTGCATACAGACCTGTGGAGTATTTCTGCAAAGAGCCAGGTGTAGCGTGGTCATTATGCTGGAATTCAATGGGGAACAGTAGAAGAACACAACAAAAAAAAATTAATTTATGCTAAAGGGAAGAACCTATTTACTCACAAGAACCTCTGCAAAACACCACACCCAAAATGGGTGGGCTTTAGTTATTTTTCAAATGTGTTTGAATAATTTTTCAAATGCAGATTTTAATTATATTTCAAACTGTAAGAGTGTAATTAGTATTTCTCTACCCATGGCCCTGTGTGTCAGATCCACCTTCCTTGCAGAATGATGTCTTGGTGCCACCAAGACTGATGAACGTGTCCTTGTAATCCATCGCCTCAGAGGAAGGGGTTGCCTATAATCATTGGTATAAACCCTTTTCACAAGGCATCGTGTCTTTCTGCCAAGGTTTACATGAGCTATCACTCACCTGCATTTTGTTGCAATTACATGCCAGGTCCCTGATTTTACATTTACTTCCATTAGTCATTTCGGAAGGAAAAGATCACAGCCTACTTGTTTGGAGCTGGAGACCCAGGACTAACACACATTCATTTAAAGCCTTTCCATCCCCGTAAGAAGAGAAGGGGTTTCATACTCAAAATAAACTTTGAAATTACAGACTTTTGCATGGGTGAAAATTCAGCCTGTCATTTAACTCCACGGATGCCTGCAACCGTGCACAAGTACCTCTGCCAAACCCAATTATTTTAGCACCAGCCCATGAAGATCCACACAGAGGCACCAGGAGCTCGGTTTACAACATGGGTTACAAATCTACATTTAAGTAGCCTTTGATAAGTTGGCATTAATTACAAAAAATATTCAATCTCATTTGCAGGGGAAGCAGGTCTCCTCTTAGAGCATTGCCCCCAAACTCCTTATGGTGTTTTCTCTTTGGGGTCCCACTTTGCTCAGACCATGGCCATCAGAAATGCTTTCTGATGAACAAGAGGAATTTGGTAACAGTTTGGTAATGGTTAAGCATTGGTAAGCAGTTTAAGCGCATGGTCGCACTCCGTGATGAAAGCCAGCGCCGGGGGAAGGAAATGTAGCAAATCTACAGTAATTGTAGACAAAGTATCTACTCTGTATCTGGTATCTGCTTTGCTACAACGTATCTAACTTATTTCTACAAAAAGCCTCTACTTTGTAACAAACTCTCTACCTTGTATATACAATGTTCCCAAAGTTTCCTGGCTGTAAAATGATTTCTTGGCATAAAGGTCATCAGCCAAATCCTTATTCCTAGTCGCCATGAAAAAGTTGCTTTCAATTAATAAAACAGAGGAGCAGTAAGAAATTTTTCGAAGTGAGCTGCTAAAAGCTTTTCAAACAAACACCAGGAGACTTGGATTGTGATGCAGAATAACTTTAATGAGAGCAAAAAGCAGAATAAAAAAGTACAAAGCATATATTTCTAGGATTCAGTAAGACAACAGCTACTATGTCTTTTCATCCTGGGTTTCTTTTCTCAGTGCTGCTGTGAACTGAGACAATAAAGTCCCATCTACAGCAATAGAAAAAAATATGTTTCATCAGAAGTATGAAGTATTCAAAGAATAAGACAAGCAAAGACCTGATTTTAGGAGATGCCAGGCTCCCACAGCTCCATTAACTTCAGTTGGAGTTGTGGGTATCTAACATCGCTTCTGAAAACCATGGCCATGAGCTCAGTCCTGTGTTGGGTCGTGCTTCAGCGTTCCTGGCTCCTGCTTGCTCCTCACTCTTTAGCACGGCTCACTAAAGCCACTGCGGTAGGTGTTGTAGCGACGGTAGGGCCGGCTGTACCCACTGCCCAGGCCTGGATAGCCAAAGCTCCCAAATCCCAAGGAGCTGCCAGAGGAGATGGGCACTCCCTCGGAGCTGAGGGTGCTGCCCACGGCTGCAGAGGTGGAGGATCCCACAGCGGTGTTCTGGGGGAAAGAGCTGAGGATGGGTCCGGGCAGGGTCACCACCACGGGAGAGGGCTGGATCACATATGTCGAGTCCTGGCACTGCCTGACGCAGGGCTCGTTGCAGCTATTTGCCAGTGGGGTTGGGCCACAGGGCATGGGAGGACACAGGTCATAGCAAGACATGTCTGTAGGACAGAGGGAAGTCTGAAATACAGGGAAGAAACTAAATGCAATATAAAAGCCGTCTTAAGTTTATAAAAGTCAGGTAAGAGGATAACATATGTGAAAGTACCCAGAGAAGGTGGTCAGAGAGGTAATCACTTATTAGATCAAAATCCACAGTAGGCAGTCTGAAAATAACATAGTTTCTCTCATTTTTATAAGGCTGCTGGAGGATGTCTCTGCTCTGCAGCTGGCCTCTGAACTCCGGTGACAGTCATGGTAAAGTTTGCCCTAACCCTTACCAGCAAAGGCATTTCCCATTCTTCAGTAGTTTCCCTTTGCACTGTCTCTCTGGAGAAGGTGCAATTGTGACTGTACCAGGAGATGGAGAACAGCAGCTGGAGCTCTCATCAGGCATGGAAAGTGGCCCTGAGCTGAACATTGACACATAACTGGGTTTCGTGCCTTAATGCTAGAACTCAGTCACTAATAACCCAGCCAGGAGCATTTGTAGAACTATAGAAAGAAGTGTTTGAAAAGCACCCTTTGCTCCCAAATGTCGTATGACCAGAACAGGCAAACGTGGAGTGCGAAGAAGGATTATTTTCCCAATCAGAGGTTTCTGCCTTGATTTGAATTCAGTGTATTTGAATCTGCTGGGATCCCTGCTCTTCTGCCTGTGGAAAACAGGGCTTGGGGACAGATCCTGAAACTCAGCACAATTTTTCTTTTTTTTTTTTTTTTTTTTTTTTTTATTTTTTTTTTTTTTTTTTTTTTTGGTTAGTCCTAGTTTCTTACGATGAGACTGTATTTCTAACCAGGTTCATTGGCTAGCTACTCCCTTAGCATTGGTCTTTAAAATGGAGCATGAATCTGCTTGATTTGAGAGACAATACTGCCAGTATCCTCTAAGTCCTGCCTCATTACGCCCTGCTTCACAAGTAAATAAAGCCTTTCTTTTTGATAGAATTAAGCCTTTCTAATTTTCTTTGGAAAAAAGCTAGCAATATTTATAAAGAACTAAGAATAACAAAAACAAAAGCAGTCATCAAAGTCACAGTTTAGCATTTAAAAAGACACTGGGTAGATTCAAACTTACCTGTTCACCTGGGCGAATAAGGCAAGAGAAGTGGATGGAAGAGTTTTGTGTTGTATGGGCTTTTATACCATGTTCCAGACTGCCTGCAGACCAGAGACATATATTATGCATGAAATTATTTAATCATCCGTATTTTTGCATGCAAAATCCACCAAACTGATCAACCCTTTTTTTTCCCTTTCAAAATCTCTTTTAGTATTGCTCTGTTTTTTTCCCTCCCCTTATTAAATTCACATTCCAGTATAGACAAAGCTTTCATCTTCACCAGTGCGCACCCGCTTAATTGCTTGGAAGACTGTGGTGACTCGTTTGAATTACAGCAGTAATTATGTTGCCTCCTAAGGCCAATGTACATTTTATGTTTCATTTTAGTCATCAAGACACTGCTTAAGGGGAGTGTATGTGATGCATAGTCCTTATTCAAGACTTCACTCCTTTAGGTGAATAATCATTTAGCTCTGAGGTGGGGGCCTGGCCTCAATTCACAAGCATTTCCATTTCAAGGACTCACCTTTACCACAGGACAAGGTGTATAATAGGTATTCCCAAATTTTGCACATCTGCACTATTTCAATCCCACACAAACATACAGCTGAGCACCAAATTTCTATGAGCAGTGCAAAGGTTAAAGAAGATGAAGACCGATGAGAATTGCTGACCAGAGACAATAAAACACATTCCAGAACTGCTGGGGCTAACCCACAGTTTTCCCAGTTTGTATGACTACAGCTACTACAAACACATATAAGAGTGCATTTCTTTAACCCATCATAAATTTTAACTTCATTTTTGATGCCAAAGTCAAACAACCACACTTTTAATGAAAGAGCTTGATTACTTGATCTTATTACTTTGTGATATTTATTAACTGCTTCTAATTCTCGATACAATTTCTGTGCAGTCTCTCATCTGAGGAATCACCATTATTCCTACCTGAAATCCCAGTAAGTCACCAGGATGTGCAGCAATTTTCACATCAAATTAAGTATGAACATCCATGTTAAACATTGCTTTCAAGTATTGGTTCTTAGATGCAGCGCTCTGCCTGAGCCAAACTATGGTGTTAGTAGAAGTTACACCCAGCAGTTGCCCATTACATTTATCATTACAGGATTTGTTTCACCTCTGCAGCTGGCAGTGGCCTGCCCTGGCTGTACTCCAACCTGCTGGAAATACTTGCACAGATGGAAAGTATGCAAAAAGCAGAGATCTGGTCTCTCCTCTTAGCACCACCATCCCTCAGCAAAAGATACGAATGAACTCTAAATGAAGAGTATCTTTATATGTAGGTTGGTCTTGGTCTTCGGAAGAACAAAGGACTTCAAAGTCCAGAACAGCTTTTCACTGATGGTTCAAATATGCAGAGTTTCATGCTACCTAATGTTCAAGGTACATGACAAGATCTCAACACTTGCATCACCTGGCTAATAACCTAATTTCAAAGTGTGTGAGTCAAGATCACTCAAAGGACTTCACAAACTAATTCAAGGTAAACACCTTCAGAAACTTTAATTATTTTATTAAACATTTTCATAATTGATTTAACTCTTTAACTATTTGTCTTCTGTAAAATCCTGTAACTGCATATTTTGATGATTCCACAAGAATATTCTCCTCTCCTTCTCTATAAAAGGAGAGAGTCTTTCTTCCCTTTCCTCAAAATCTCTACTATCCAACATACTACCAGTTATCTTTTTATATATTTTAAAAAATTATTTCCTTATTGTAGGTGAAAGCTATCACTCACCTGAAGAATTCATTTCCCTTTCATCTGTAAAATGAGATAGCCAAGGAATGCTAACTTTTCCTCATTCTTCCTTCTAGGGACATAAACAGTTTTTCTTGGAGGGTATATAATATTTTAGAACAGACTCATTAACAGCCTGGCAATGTTTTCATTGATAATCTGCCAGTTGAGTCTAATTAGCACCTAGAGTTCACCCAAAAGGTTGAGAGCCTTTGGATCTTGTTTTTTGGGATTAAGGCTGGTGGACCAGGACATAACAGCTCTCACTTATGGATCAGTAATGGAGTTTCACGTTCCACACACTCAATAAAAACCCTTTGTGTAACAACAGAGTGCTCCCACGACAGGCTGGTGAACTACCAAATTGCCAAAGAGCTGACAAATTACTTACATGAATTGAAATTTGTATCATCTTTATGTTCACTTCAGAGGCTTGAGTGTAAGAGTACAAGGCATTCAAATGATCCGCAGGTCTTTGAGATGAAAGAAGCTTTGAGGAGGGCTTTTCATCTGACGCCAGGATAAGACTAGACCGGTACATAAACCATAACAACTTAACTACTGGGAACAATTTAACTATTGGGAACAATTTAACCAGCTACAACAGAATTTATACAACTGGAATTATTTGAATGCCTCAAATCTTCCCAACATGAGAATCTCTTCATTTTCCCCCCCAAATCTATTGTTTTCGTAGCTTCAGTGGCTGTTGCAAATCTGGTTTAAATCTCAGGTCCTTCTTTTAGCAAAAACAATTCACTGGTGAGGATTCTAAAGGTTTTAATGCCTACAAGTGTTCTATATTTATTTTATGTTAGCATGCTTTATTCCTTGACATGAGCTTTTTGTTAGAATTCTGTAGGGCTGCAGCCAGGACAGTAAAGACAGCCAGCCTTCTATAAGGAGCCCTAAAATACACAGTACTTATGCAGTAAATAGCAAGTAAATAGATCAAACAGTTTTGCTCTCGGTCACAAAAAGCTATGTGTATACCTCCTTTGAGACTTCTGCTGCCGTTCATGTTTTACTTCACAAATCCAAGCATTCAAGCAGTGATTTGATGGTAAAAGAATGTAAATCTTTCTTTGCACCCTGCAGCTCCAGGTCAGAGTTACTGAGAGTGTGAATCACAAAAGGATTCCTTAAAACAAATATCATTATATGCTAGATTAGATACCCTGCCATTCTGTTAGATCATAAAACGCTTCCAGCCTTGAGAATAATTTCTTGGCAGAGATGCAGAAAGCCAGGTATTATGATGAGTCAGCGTGGAAACAATATGCATTACAGCTGCAAAATTAAATATTTTCTTGATCTTGAGCTCTAAACATATGTTCTTCTCCTCTTATTAGTGGCCCCAGTAGTATTCATATCATGTCTCTGCCTGGTAGTGATGATCTACACAGTGATGAATTTCACCCAGAAAAAGTTTCAAAAGAAGACAGAAGGGGAAAGAAAAAATAACAGAAGACTGGAGATACGGTAAAAGCATAACTTTAATAATACCAAAGAGTGGATTAAAATACTGCAAAGCAACAGGTTTCAATATGGGAAGAATGGCACATCTCGTGGTGATGTATTCCACAGACAGAGCTCTTCTTTCAGTGTAGCATTGCACCTTGACAATCAAGTCACATCTACTGTCTAAATTATGTTTTACACCAGGCAGTGTCAAATACAGTGATGCACAGCAGAACTACATACTTGATTAGAAATATAAAGTGGTATAACAAGAGTAGGGGTCTCATTTTAGGGCATGACTAACTCCCACAACTCCGTTAACTTCAGTTGGAGTTGTGGGTATCTAACATCGCTTCTGAAAACCATGGCCATGAGCTCAGTCCTGCGTTGGGTCGTGCTTCAGCGTTCCTGGTCATTTCTTCCTGCTTGCTCCTCACGCTTTAGCACGGCCCATAGAAGCCACTGCGGTAGGTGTTGTAGCGACGGTAGGGCCGGCTGTACCCACTGCCCAGGCCTGGATAGCCAAAGCTCCCAAATCCTGAGGAGCTGCCGGAGGAGATGGGCACTCCCTCGGCACTGAGAGCACTCCCAACGGCTGCAGATGCTGAGGATCCCACAGTGGTGTTCTGGGGGAAGGAGCTGAGGATGGGTCCGGGCAGGGTCACCACCACGGGAGAAGGCTGGATCACCACTGTCGAGTCCTGGCACTGCCTGACGCAGGGCTCGTTGCAGCTATTCGCCAACGGGGTTGGGCTGCAGGAGGTGGAAGGACACCGCTCATAGCAGGACATGTCTGTGGGATGGAGGTGAGTCTGAAATACAGGACCAGAAGTGAATGCAATGTAGGAGTCATATTGCACTTACATTTGCTTAGGTCAGGTACCAGGACAACAGGAGCTTTCCAGCGATCCTTTTAGGAGTTGAGTGGGGAGTGAGTTGAGAAGGAAACCAAATTCTTAAATATGTTACAAGATGGAGGCTGAAATAATCCTCTCTCAGTTGTTGGTGATCCAGTGGAATAGCTGGCAGCAGAACAAAAGGACACATACCTGTATCATTACTTTAATTTTAGTATTTTGATTGGCTGTATGTCTGGAGTGATGCTACTGAGATCCAGCCCCAGGTATTCAGAGCATTGTAGAAGTAGTAATTATGAGTAATACCTAGCCACAAATGTACTTATGGATAGGGTTCAACAGACAGCTGGAAAATGAAATGAAGAATTATTTTCCAGGTTCCAAATTTGCCTACAAAGAGGTACAATTTTCAATGTAGTTAAGCATACTTGAAGCTGAGGTCTTTGGAAATCTTTCCCAGACAACTTGTCCACAAATGTGCAATCCATGAAAAAGCCAGGAGTTTCCCACATTCTCCACATCTGGTTCCAACACCCTAATAAACACAAAGTTTGCTGTTTGCTGTGCCCATCTCAGTTTGTTGGGTGCTCAGCTCTCCTCTATTTTTACTATTCTTTCCCCTTGACCTCACAGTCCCTGAAACCATTTCTCTAAACTTGCAGGAGATGTCATTGCACCCTGTAAGATAATTTCAAAACTTGGCAACTGTAAGACACCAAGCAGAACTTTTTGATGATGTCTATCATATTGAAGTCCATGTTGATCACTATAGCAGAAGAAGATTGAGGATGCGTGATTAGAGCCAATATCCTTGCTGAACTCAGGATGACTATTCCTTCTAATCTCAGTATACGGCTTCATTTTGTCTTCATTTAGAAAGTGGTATTTAGAGCTCAAAAGCTTGTGGTTCGACATAATTGATTTTTAAAACCCACAAACTTCTGCTTTAAACCTTCCTAGTTTCCTTGCTCTCCAGCTGTTTCTTTTAGAATCTGGTTCATTTTACCCACTTGTTTCCCACTGTGTTCCAGTAATAGATTCATCATAACAAAAATGGGAACACTGAAGAAGCCTCCCATGGACTAAACAGCAAAGAAAAGGATTTTTCTGGGTGACATTTCTGAAGATAAATGCATCCACATCCCTTACAAACACTGTTGTTTTCATATCAACCCAGTTGAAATTTCAGGCATTACAGATGATGGATAAGACCCTTAAAGACATAAAATGCACATTGCTACTTGAAAGATGACTGAGCGCATAGATCTCTCTAATCATAGAATGGTTTGAGTTGGAAGGGACCTTTAAAGATCATCTAGTTCCAACCCCCTTGCACAGGTATTCTACCCATTCAGTTCATTAATCTATTATTATTATTATTATTATTTGCTGAGTCACTTAGCATGTCTGAAAGCCCACATTTGAACAAACTTATCACCATTTCAAGGATCTATACAGTCAAGTCAGGACCCCAGAAATAGCTGCAATTCTAACTGCAAAAAACCAACATTTTAAAGAGTCAAAGTCTTCCCCCCAACCAATCCAGCAACTAGCAGAATACTGTGGAGAAAAAAGAACAGCAATCAAATTGTTATGAAGGCAAGAATTCGGCAAATAGGAAAAGAGAAGTAGATTTGAACTAACCTTGTTCACAAAAGAGGAAAAATGTAAGAGAAGTGGTAGGAAGGACCTTGAGTTGAGTTAGCTTTTATACTGCATCTCGGATGGCCTGAGGACCACAGACATCCTTTGTGCATGAAATTATTTACCAACGAGTATGTCCTGAATGAAAAATGCTTCCAACTGATTAAATGTCTTTTCCTTACTGTTTATTACTTTGTTTTCATTTCCTTATCTTCTGGCATACATATTCCGTCATACAAGTTTCTCTCATCTTCTGGTATTATGGACCAAATTTATTCCAGTGCCACCTTTCAGTCACAATGAAATTTATGCTCCAATGTATGTTTCACTTTAGTCATAAGGAAAAATATTAAGAAGAATTTATACAATACATAATTCATCATTCAAAGTGTTCTTTTATTAAGAATATGAGTGTAAATCCTTAATAAATTCTGGTCTCCACTAATGTTTACAAAGCTCTGACTCCAGCCAAGCATAAGAACAATCTAGACTGAACTTCTGTGTTTTGTGAAGGTCCTGCAAAAAACCACAAGCGTATGCACACCTGAAATGCCACTGAATCCAATGAGAAAGAATTACAGCTCTGTGTGAAATTCAGAGAAAACTACTACCATATTATACCAAATTCGGATAGTATGACCCTATTACACTTCGGTAACACAGTTTGAGGCACAGCTGCTAGCACACGGGGACATTTAAACCTGATTTATCAGTTCTTTTATGAAGGGAACATACAACTCCCCTCTGTACCATCCCAGACCACAAATATGAATAGCACTTCACAAGTCATCTTGAGGACACATATGAATTTTAAACTATTTTGATGTCTTATCCTTGCACAAGATTAACTGTGGAGTCATTGGGGAAAAAAAAAAACCCAAACCACACAAGAGTCTGTTTGCCATTGTATTTTTTCCCTCACTACAGATTGCAGTACAACAGTGACCACACTCCAGACTGACGGAAGTTCATTGCGTAAGTGGAATATATTTACAAAATTTAATATGTTTTTAAACTTTACTTTGCAATCTCTCCTGTACAAGCTACAGGGTTTGAACATCTCCTTGGAGAAAAGTTATTAAATAATGTGCATGAGGATTCATAGACATCTGGGAAATAAAAGTTCTTGGTCTTAGCTTCCTAAAGAAGAGGGGTTTTGAAATCCTTCACAATTTTCATTAACAATGTGCATATTCACAGGATTAAGTTATCAAACTGTTCATGATAGTTGATGAGGTTTTAAGACCCTCATCATCCACCCAATGGGATGTCTTTAAAGCCTCTGAACCAAAATCATTCTTTGCCATCTGTAAGCCCACACATAGGTTTATACCTTCACAAAGTGAAGCCATTCATATTTTAACAGACCCTATGAAAACCAACCTTGAACAATTCTTTAAAGAAAAAAAATCAACCTTTTACAAATTTTTAAACTGCTTTTCATATTTCAATAACATTATCTAAAGAGACCCACCTACGCTCTTAAATATTTCCCTTCCTTTCCAGACCTAAACAATGCTACCAACCCATAAACACGTAAACATGTACATTTTTGAAATACAAATTCTTCTGTATCATCAGGTGCTTACTGGCAACCTGGAGAATTAATTTTCCTGTAAAACTTGTAACAATATCCACAGAAGTTTTCAACACTTCTGTTCTGCTTCCTTCTATTTACAAGCGCTTCTATTTGGTGTACTACCTCGTATTTTAAAAACAAACTCATCAGAGATCACTGCAGTATTTTCAAAAAGACTCCTGAACTGTCTCCTGATCATGGCTCAACTCCAGATTGGTCTAATTGGCTCAAAGAATTTATCCAAGAGGGTTGAAGCTCTCCTTGGAGATCTCCTTGGAGATTTTTTTTAAAGATTGTGAACAAGTTAACTGGCAATTGTTCTTAAATGGGTCAGGCAGGGAATTGCACACAAAGAGCTCTAGTAAACATCTTGAATGTGATCTTAGATTGTGCTCCCGAGACATCTGCAAGCTAACAAATTGCTGAGGAGCTGAAAAAAAGTCTTTATTAGACTGGGCCTGGAGTAATTTCATATTGACACTAATAGAGTCAGTAAAAAAGGACCAGAAATTAAAAGTACCCATAAATTGTGAAGATGAAAGAATTTTTAATGGGTAGAGTATGCTTCTCATGCAATGCCAGGGTGAACCTAGACTGGAAAATAAAGCAAAACAATGTCATTATCAAGAAAAGGTTCCACCTGCAAAAATATATGTGGGAACTAATTCATGCAAAAAAGGATGCCTCAATAGTCTCGTAAATTTGTAAACATCCATATGCATAGTTATTGCACCCATTTCTCCAATCTTAACATACAAAGGGGACATGGCTTTCAAATTGATGTTCACATTCTTCAGAAACTGTCTCGCTAATGACACATTTAATAAAGGCTTCGACATCCTGCACAAACACTCCATGATGCCATGCTGCCTGAAGATGGCTAGGTTCCAGGACACTGCTTTCTTTTTTCTTTTAAATCAGCAAGTATAGACTTAGGGGCTTATGGCAGAGAGTAGTTCTCCAAGCTTTTTCATTCACAACAAGCACCACAAATGTACCTTTCAGGACATGCTGTTGTTGGACACAGACCACTTAACCAGACATTTCATTCTCCTGAAATTCATTTCTGTACTCTTTAGGCTACATGCCCATTTGCATCATAGAAAGACGCCTTCCTGCCACCAAGAACGAAGCCATTCTTTGATGTACATCAGAGTGCAATCAGTGATTCCTCACAGATCTGACTGAATAACTAACTACTTCAGTCATACCAGTTCTGTCAACAGGGCACCATATGCTTGTGTGTGCATTCCAGTCCCTTCAATTATTTGTTTAGAAAATACATTCATGGAAACCAATTTTTAAGCAGAGACTCCACTCAGTCTAATACTTATTGATTTACCATCTTTCATACTTTGCTTTTGCTGCCTCAAGCTACAGCCTAAAAGGGGACATATCCCATCTTATCTCTAAACTACTTTTTTCCCTTAATTTGGTAGCTTTGCAAGTAAGTAATTCTTATATAAAGAAAACTTAGAACGTAAGTGTAAAACATTTCGAAAAAAAAATAAGCCCACCTCTTTTCCCCTACTGTGTGGGCATTTAGACTAGTTCCAGCACTGAACCTGAACGCCAGGCACCTTCCCTCTGGTTCCTCCACTATTTCTATCTCAGCACTATGATACTATAATTTCCAAATAGATTTTAGTGGGCTCTAAAAGAGAAAACCCTGCACGAGGTATAGAGTCATCAGAAATTACACAACTCTTATTCTTATTGCTTTCCTGTGCTATGTCCTGCTGGACCCCACGTAGCTCCAGTGGGAGAGCAAAGAGCCAATACAATTAAAAACTTGGATAAATTTCTCGAAGCTTATGTACCTACAGAAAAGGGTATTCTTTATTATTCTTTAATGTCTCCTAGTTGCACACAATGTGTTGAGTTTTAACATCTTTGAGAAAATTCCTACATGGTGAGTAACAGGATTAAAACCAAACTGTTCTTAAGCAAAAAACCTATGTCTAGTTCTTCACTCACGTAAATTTTCCTCTATATTATGAGAGTGTTTGTGTGGATTAGCTAAGGAATAAAATTTATTAGATTTTATTTAAGGCTTGCAAGAGAGACAAAGCCCATCATAAAAAGGTATTAATGATACAATCATATAAAGAGTCTTATGAGATTTGAACACTCACTTCACCTGTGAAGCCTTGAGTCAAGATCACTCAAAGCGTGTGATGGTTAAAGCTTCAGAGTCTGGCAGTATTCAATCTAACCAAAAATAGAGACCCAAATACTGCTTCTGAAAATCTTATTATGCACTTCCAAATTCTCAGACTTGCAAGAGATGCCAAATAAGAGATAAGATCAGAAAGCTCCCAACCTGAAATACCACAATTGTACTTTTACACACGGATGTGGAAAAAATATTGGAAAAAACTAGCCAGAGAAATATATCTGTAAACCTGTTCAGTGCTTCACAAGAGTGTAAACAACAATGAAATTATTTTTGAGGTTGATTGTGGTGACTATTCAATTCACATTTTCCACTGAAAAGGTACTCTGCATAGATTTTCCATATAATGACACATTCCTCCCCAAGGGGATGAAAAAAAAAAAGAGAAGAAAACCACAATGAAACTCAAATTCAGATGCACCAACAGTTTAATGATAAAAAGTCAAGTACTACTCTGCAAAACAAAAGAAATATATATATTTATATAAGGGAAAGAAGCCATTTAAACCATTCCAACTGAAAAACAGCAAACAAGGCTCCGTTTTTACTTAATTCCTGAATAAAACCCCTCCACTGATCATTTAAAAAGTACAGCATTATACCAAGTCAATGTGAAATTCAAAATCACAGATGCAAGGAAAGTCATCAAAAGCAGGAATTTCAAGAATAAGACATATTTGGCCATGTGTGCAGAGAGCACCTTACTTCCCTCCTTCCTTTGCAGGAGGGCACGAGGGTGCTCAACCCGTCTGGAAACTCTGGCCAGCAGCTCCATCCTCAGTCCGGCACCTGGCTTTGGGCTTCCTGGTCAATGCGCTCACTGGACATCCAGCCTGCCTTTAGCAGGGCAGGCACCAAGGGACACCCCGAGGAGGGAGGAAGAGAGACTTAGGAGCCCCAGTCCCCAAGGGGGCCCTGCAAAGACAGATAAGACCTTCTCCCACCTTTCCACAGTGGGGAACGAAGAGAAGAGAGACAATGAGAGCAGGATCAGGGAGCAAGGCACTCAGCAAAAGATAGAGAGGCCAAGACTCAGTTCAGGCCATAAGACAAACAGGAGAACAAGAGAAAGAGGGGAGTGAGG
>NW_008824304.1:0-300 GCF_000699105.1 Pygoscelis adeliae | reverse complement strand
TCCACCCGGCGGAAAGCCATGGCCTCTCTCAGCTCTGCGCCCACCACGACTGACTGACGCAGCTGCCCAGGCAGAGCTGCGGTGGGAACACGCTGCCAGCCAGGCGCCAGGCTGCAGGCTGTGCCCGGCTCTTAGGCCAGCACCGGAGGGCAGCAGTGAGCGCACCTGTGGGAGGTGCGCCCAGGGAGAGGAGCTCCTCCCCTTAGTGACAGAGCGCCGGGAGGAGGGGAGTAGGCTGAGGAGCGTCAGGGAGAGCGAGCGAGAGAGAGAGTAGTGGAATCGCACCCTGCCTTCCCTGGG
>NW_008824303.1:24113-25699 GCF_000699105.1 Pygoscelis adeliae | reverse complement strand
TTAGCTGCCTGCCGGGTTAAACCACAACTACAACTTAACTGCAAAGTAATATTTTCAAGACAATAGGTTAAATAATCGTACATTTAAAAAATTTCTTTACCGAATAAAGTGATAAGCCATGGGACAGCACACCAAAGTTTGAGGGATGTTGTACTAGCGAGGTCCTTCCATCCGCTCCACGATATGCTGAGTACACTGGGACACATTTGAAATGTTTCTATACTAATGCACACAGCATGAGGAATAAACAAGAGGAGCTAGAAGCTTTGGCCCAGTCCCAGAGCTACGACATCATTGGCATAAGCGAAACCTGGTGGAATGAGTCCTGTGGCTGGTGTGTCACTCGCAGATTTTGGCCTCATAAAGCTGGGCTGTTGTGAGTTACCATCAGTCACAATGAGAAATATGTTTCTCAGATCAAGTGTTCCTTGGCTTCTCAGTCAGCTGGAGCGGCTTTTGGTTGAGAGCCTCTGGGTAAGGATGAAGGGGAAAGCAAATAAAGCAGATGTTGTTGTGGGAGTCTACTATCGACCCCCCAGCCAGGACACCACCACCAATGAATTATTCTATAAGGAATTAAGGAATATCTCTAGATCAGCTGCCCTTGTCCTTATGGGTGATTTTAACTTCCCAGATGTCAACTGGGAATACCATACAGTGGACACAAACAGGTTCAGGAAATTCCTGAAGCACGCTGAAGGCAACTTCTTGGTGCAGGTACTAAGGGAGCTGACTAGGAAAGGTGCCTGCCTAAGTTTGTTGTTTGTAAACAGAGAGGGACTCATGGGTGAAGTGGTGATTGGTGACTGTCTTGGTCACAGTGACCATGAAGTAGTTGAGTTTCAAATCGTTTATGATAGGAGAAAAACTGCCGGCAAAACTTCGACTCTGGATATGGGGAGAGCAGACTTCGGGCTGCTGAAGGAGCTAGTAAGTAAGGTCCCCTGGGAATCTGCTTTTGAAGGTATTGGGGTCCATGAATGCCGGTCCCTTTTAAAGACCCATCTTTTAAGAGCACAGGAGCAGGCAATTTCAAAGTGTTGGAAGCCAAGCAAGCAGGGCAGAAGGTCGGCTTGGATGAGCAGGGCTCTTCTAAAACTTAGGTGGAAAAGTGTATGGTCATTGGAAGCAAGGACAGGTGACACGGGAGGACTACAGAGATGCTGTTTGCCACTGTAGGCGAAAAATTTGTGCGGCCAAAGCTCAATTAGAGTTCAAGCTGACCAGTACTGTGAAGGACAACAAAAAGGGCTTTTTAAAATATGTTAACAGCAAAAAGAGAGTCAGAGATAACATTGATTCATTACTTGATGAGGTCGGTCACCTTACAAGTAGGGACATAGACAAAGCAGAGATATTTAATGCCTTCTTTGCCTCTGTCTTCAACACCAATGATGGGCCCTGGGACCTCCGGAGCCCTGTGTTGGAAGACCGTGACTGGGGGAATGATAAACTTCCAGCCGAATCTGAACTTGTTCGAGACTTGCTGCTCTAGCTGGCTGCACATAAGATTCATCCCAGGGTACTGAAAGAGCTGGCTGATGTAATTGTGGGACCTCTTTCCATTATTTTTCAACGGTCTTGGG
>NW_008824303.1:12323-19848 GCF_000699105.1 Pygoscelis adeliae | reverse complement strand
GACGTTTGTCTTCCCAAGTAACCATTCCGCGTGATGGAGCCCTGCTTTCCTGGAGATGGCTGAACACCTGCCTGCCGATTGGAAGTAGTGAATTAATTCCTTGTTTTGCTTTTCTTGTGCATGCGGCTTTTGCTTTACCTATTAAACTGTCTTTATCTCAACCCATGAGATGGGGTTAAACCGCGACATTGACTTCTTGCACATCAGGACTGTGAGCTCTTGCGCCCTAAGAAAAATGTCTTTAAATATGACCCAGATCTCGTTCGCTCCTTTATCACTTAGGGCAGTTTCCCAAGGGATCCCATGCACTAGCACCCTAAACAGCCAAAAGTTTGCCTTTCTGAGGCTTAGGGTCCTGACTCTACTTTTTACCTGCCCTATACCCCTCAAGATTGAGAATTCTACCAGGGCATGATCGCTGCAGCAGGTACGAAACTGTTAAGAGTGTTGGTTCCCTGTCGGCCAGAGCTGTCACCGAGATTCGTTGCTAGGAAAAAAAAGGGCTTTGAGAGAAAGAGGAGAAGCCGCCCAGACTGTGCTGCAGACAGGAGCACCCGGCAAGGTGAGAGCACGCTGCTCCACCCAAAGCAGAGATCATCACAGCAAGCAGAAAGCCCACCTGTGCCACGCACAGAGGTTTAGGCTGCCATTGCAAAAAGCCCCAGCTGAAATGCTGTCATGTGTTTGATAAGGCTGTGCTGTAAACTGGAGCAGGGAACAGGCTCAAGTGTTTATGTTTCTGAGCAGTGTTTCTTCCTTTTTTCAGGATGTGTCTCTAAAGTCAGACCCATTCCCAGCTCAGGTTTTTAGTGGTGCCCCAACAGCTGCTGTAGGAGAGGGACCTGCCTGGGGAACAAGGAGGTGAAGGAGGGCTTGAGGCTGGAGCACCACAGCATGGCTAAATGTGGTGCTAAACAGTGGGATGGATGCTTTCCTTGTATGACTTGGTCTTACATGTTTTGCACTTCGAGTGACTGTGTTTTGTTCTGCAGAAAGTCTGGGCAGGCTGAGGCGAATCAGTCACTTTAGCATGTCCTCAGGCCCCAGCCCTGGCTGGACCTGCTAACACCATCCCAGTTGATACACAAGGGGTTGTAACACAGGACCTGGGTGGAAATGGGGAAGCTGAGCTCCTAAAGCCTATGGCACAACACCAAAGAGGAGCCCCGAGTCCTCAGGGAGGAGCCAGTTCAGCCAGCAGCCAAGGAGGCAGGTGAAAGGCAGAGTAAAGAGGCTACTTGGAAATTAGCAGTAAATGCTTCTTAACTTCTATTGTGCCCTAGTTTAGCCGTGTTTTTCTCTGTTCTTTTCACCTCTTCCACTTTCTCTTTTTTCTTTTTACCTTCCTTTCTTTGTCTCTTCCCATTTCATCTTTGTTTTACTTCATTTTCTCAATCTGCCTTGTGCCTCCCCTGCAGCCTATCTGATGTCCTGCTCCCCCTCCTCGCTCCCACACAGCAGCTCCCTGCACAGGGATTCCCTTTACCTTGTAACTCCTTCTGGCCCACAGCCTGCAAGCCCTTCTGAATTTGTTTCTCACATACCTTCCCATTTTAGCACACACACATTCTTCAAAGTCTCTTCAGATTTATGAGCTTTTTGACAATGCAACAGCAGGAGAGGTCCCGTACCACACCCAAGCCCCTGACAGCAGTCCCACCAGAACTTCCTTTTCCCGGTGATCAGGGCTGTTGCCCACTCAGACAGAAGCGGTAGGCTCAGCAGCTGGAAGCCAGATGAAAAGATAATTATTCTTACATTTTCCTGACTCCTAAAATCGAAGCATGAGCTTTAATTAGGGCATTTTCTGAGACGAATGTGTCGGCAAAAGCTTTTCTTGCTTTTCATAAATACACCAAATACAGAAACAATCATTTTCTATTACAATTATATTTACTCCAACAGTGATCTGAACAGCAGCAACTTTAGGCACGGCCAAACTCCTCCCAACAGTCTGTGTACTAGAGTAAGCTGAGCAAGTGTCTCACCCACACTTGACCCAACCACAGGAGATGCTGGAGGCCTCCAGTGAACTGAAACCTGGAAGTGGTGATTCTGTTCTAAACCAGGAACTTCCAGCGGGTAGTGCATCTTCTCTTGCTGTGCAGCAATCATGCCAAGCAAGGTGTATGTCAGCTAAACACCTGTGCTGGCAACAGTTTCTGTTCAATCTTGTCATGGCAAAACAAGTGAACTATCAGCTTTAGAACTAATTGTGCATTTCATTTTAGGGTACAATATCACAATTACATTTATCCTCCATGCTTCGACAGTTTCTCCAAATGAAGTTTAGGATCTTTTGCTCCCTGTGCATCATAACAATATTTACAGGGAAGGGTAGAGCTAGACAGTTTCTTGGAGAAGCTTGTTGTAAGCCAGGGTATTGCTTGTAGCTATTGCATTTTTCAGGCACTGCCAGAAGTAGGGCTGAGATCGAGGGTTAGTTGGCCATTCCAGGACAGAACTTCTACACAGCCTTTTCCTCAGCCGGACATACCGGGACTTCTGCAAAACCTTCTCAAGAAATATCAAGATAATGACATCCATTTTTTCATCAAGAAGCCGCTGGTGGGCCATGTAAAATATTGTCTTGAAGCTGCCGCTTTTAATATACTTGTTGGTTAGCACAAATATGGTCTTTTTGCTCAGCTGAATGCTCTGGGAAAGGTTGTCAAAGACTGGCTGTCCTGGGAGCCAGTCCCTTTCTTCCAGGCATAAATTGAACTGTCTGGCTTTTTGATCTTCCAGCCTTTCAACCAGTTCTGTCAGCACCCACTCATTCACAGCCGGATCTTTATTGTCATAGGCAATAAAAGCATCGTAGCAAGCATCTGGTAAAGATAAACGCCGATAGCCCTTCAACTTGGCAGTGCAGTAATGGTAACTATACCACACATCCCAGAAATAGAGATGGCTCGTCACTGTGAACACCATAAAGCCTAGGACTGTTGAAGTTGACAGAGCATACAGGATCAAATACGAGGTGTCCAGCTCACAGGTATACAGATCCAAGAAAACCACACTCCTTCCCTTATGGGCCCCTGGGCCAGCACAGGTCACATCTGTGGCCAGAAGAGGAATAGTCACTTGAGTCTGATTGATCCACCAAACAAACCACACGGCATCACAATTGCACTTGAAAGGATTGCCATGCAAAAGCAGCATCCTCAGATTGTTAATGACATTTTCAGGGAAGCTAGATTTCTTAATTATTTGGATCCTGTTTGAGCTGAGGTCCAAGTATTTCAGATTAAAAGCGCCTCTGAGAAAATGTTTGCTTAGCCGTTGAATGCGATTGTTTCGGAGCACCAGTTCTTGCAGGGTTGAAGAGCAATTGGACAGTTCTTGGGGAACAGTAACCAGAAGGTTATTGCTGAGGTCCAGAGTTACTAGTTTCTTCAGACAGTGGAGTTTTCCCCAGTTGAAACTCTTCATTTGGTTATTGGTTAAGTTGAGGATCTTGAGTTCTGGAGGCATAGCTTCAAAAACACCAAGAGGCAAAAAACTGAGCGAGTTGAAGGAAATATCCAGTTGTTCCAGGCTGGTCAGATTCTTGAAGAATGATAAGTATCTAGCATTCCCATCCATCCATAAAACATTTAAACGATTTCCTCTGAATTCTAAAATTTGAAGAGATTGACTTTCCATTCCTGTGTTAATAGTGGTAGAAATCTCATTCTCATTCATCATCAGCTTCTTCAGATGGGCCAAGTTTTTCATAAAACTAAGCACGTGAGTAACACCTTCTGCCAGAAAATAATGTTTGTTATTGCTTAGGTCTAGAATTTCTAAAAGTTTTAGCTCTTTGAAAGCAGTTGAGTATAGCAAGTCAATCCTGTTGTTAGAAAAATCCAGATATTTCAATCCAGACAAATAGTAGAATTCACTTCCATTTAAAGTTTGACTTATTGCATTACCTGACAAGTTGAGGCATCTGAGGAAACTAAGACCACGGAAGTCTGAGGGGTTAATAAAAAATATGTTGTTTCTGCTTAAATCCAGAGTTTCTCCGTATTTCAGGCACTCTTCGTTAACTGAAGATCGGTAGGAAGCAGCCTCTTTGTCTTTGGACCTGCAACTTCGCCCATACTCATCATACCTGAAATAATGCATCTCTTGTAATACTTGCCTGTTGTATTGCTCTACTGAAATCCTAGGATTAGAGCAAAATCCATAAAAGTTGCTTTCACTTGAAGAAGGAGAAATTTTATTCACTGAGAGGTCTATGAATTTAAGAGCTGGGAATTCTTTGAACACTTTCAGGTCAGCAACTTTAATAAAATTAGTCCCGAGATCCAACACTGTTAGATTTCTAAGACTGAGCAATGGATCTAGATTTCCTTCTCTCAGTTCTTTAAAGACATAACCCCTGATCCTCAGGGTTTCCAGGTTAGAGAGGGAGGAAAATGTCTTAGACAGATTCAAGGATGGAGAATACATCTGCAGTTCAAAATTAAAGGACAAATCAAGCTCTACAAGGCCAGGGATAAACTTCAAAAACTGAGCATCTCCAATCTCCTTTATGAGGAAATTTTGGGAGAGGTCAAGCTCTTTGAGATTTCTGATGTTTTTAAACCAGCTGCTGGGTATGCTCTGAAGAGAGTTACTGTGAAGTCGCAAAATTCTTAAATTTTTCAGGGAATAAAAAGCCTTTGAATGTATCTCAATTGTGCTCCTGGGGCAGGGAATACAAGGATATGGGGCATTATAGCAACGTGGGCAATTACCACTCAGATCAAGAATTTCTAGGTTGTGAAGGGCACTTAAATCTTGTTCTTGAATCACTTGAATCATGTTATTGTAAACATACAATTCCTTTAAAGTAGATGACAAATTGGGTGGAATATGAGTTAAGTTGTTAGACTTCAGGGATAGTATTGTTAATTTTTTCAGCTCCAGAAAGGCTGTTTTTTCAATTTCAAATGAAACATTGCACGGATTACGGTAGTAACAGTTCTGTCCCAGATACAATATTTCTATGTTTCCTAGCTCTGACAAATTGGCTCTTTGGATAGAAAAGATACTGTTCGCTTCCAGGCTCAGCAGACTTAAAGTAGCAGGAAGACCCTGGGGTATTTCCAACAGCTGGTTTGCATCCAAATACAATGACTTCAGTCTTGTCAGGGCAGCAAAACTGCCATTCTCAATCTCCGGTCCGCTGGTGCACACATGATCTTTGGGCCCCATTCTGACAGGCACACAGTTGCATCTGAAGTCAATCTCCACGAGGTTTTCAAGATGAGCAAAGGATGTTGGGCTGATATGGGGGATATGGTTAATATTCAGGGTAAGGTTGGTAGCGTTTGCAGGGATCCCTCTGGGGACTTCCATGAGATGCCGATCGGTGCAGTCCACTGTCACAGTGCCTTCAAAGGCATTAACATCACAGGGTAAACTTTTGGGAAACCAAGCTCCTGACAGCAGCATTGGAAATAGGAAGAGCAAGACAAATGGCAATGCATTCAACATCTTTGCACAAGGTACCTAAAAATAAGGAAATAGGGAGGTATTAATTTAATTCAATGAGAACACGTCATAGGACATCAGATCAAGCATGTACTGGGTCAGACCAAATATACAGCTAACCTGGGGTCCTGTCTCTCACACTGGCTAGAATTGATGTGCAGGTAGAATTATAAGTTTGGGGAAGGTATATGTTGGTATTTCCTCAAATGCCTTCTTTATTTTCTTATCACTAAGTATTGTAGTGTTAACATAAATATCACTCTCTAAATAATGAATCATAAAAAAAAAAAATCTACTGAAAAAATGACAAGGCAGATGGTTAAAGGCTATGTCTCTGTGAATTTTCTTTTTTTAAAGGGAACAAGTGGTGTTAAACATCCACCAGATTGCCATGGTGTAAGAGCGTAAACGAGCAAAGTTAATTTTTTGAAGCATATGAAAGATAGAGAAAATCTAGAGTCACTTAAAAGTTACTGTAAATTTTCAAAACCACACTAACAGGTGAGTGCCTAATTCAAATTTCACATTATAAGAATTCTTAGAATCATAGAATATAATCATAGAATCATTTAGGTTGCAAAAGACCCTTAAGATCATTGAGTCCAACTGTTACCCTAGCACTGCCAAGTCCCCCACTAAACCATGTCCCTAAGCACCACATCTACACATCTTTTAAATACTTCCAGGGATGGGGACTCCACCACTTCAGGAACATTGAGCCTGAAGGAACATTGAGGAACAGCAGCCTGTTCCAATGCTTGACAACCCTTTCGGTGAAGAAATTTTTCCTAATCTCCAATCTAAACCTCCCTGGGCGCAACTTGAGGCTGTTTCCTCTTGTCCTAAAACACACTTTGTTGTTTTTCACAACTAGCATAGTAAGTATGCTTCAGTGGGGATTGTTACCTGTTTAATGTGGGATATACCAAGATGTGTTAAGTTATTGAGATGCTTTAAAAATGTATGTCTTTCCCTTATCTATCTGTTGCCCCATAAAACTTTGAAGTGGTTTCCTTTGAACGCTGATTCCTTGGGAGGATTCTGCTTGGATGGTTGTCTCCACATGTAGAAAATGCATTCCAACACAAGCTAAAAACCTTCAGGTGAGAGAGATTTTCCATAAATGCCAGCTGAGATGTGAGTACTGCCTGTTGTGGCTCAAGTCTAATACTTCTAGATTTCTAATTTCTTGTAATGCAAAACCACAAGTAAAGTCCAATATACCGTTTGATAGACAGATTTAAATATTTGAAATCACATAGATTGAATTCAGTGCCATTCAAAGCCTGACTAACGCAATTTGTAGACAAATTCAATCAGGTAATTTCCCCAAAGCTTATTAACTGATCTGAGTTTAAACTGATCTGATTTAATGAATGTGAGGCTTTTGAAGCTCAGATCCAGTGCTTTGCAAGGTCAGGTATACTGTGGTCTGAGACCAGGTAAAATAAATAGTCCATGTTTTTGTCCTAGCAAGTGCATGAAAGGCTCAACTAGTCATCTTTTCACAAAGTTAAATGGATTTTTTCCCAACAAATTCTAACAGACTAGTCTTATCTTGTCATAAAGGTGATGTCTTGCAAATTAATTTGTGAGATTATTAACACTTTGAAAGATAATGAAGTTGGGTTGTTTCATAAAGTTGATCCCAGAATAAAAAAGCCTGACTTTTTAGGGAAACAGAGTTTTTGAGTGATGTTCAGATAGGTCTTCAAAAACATAACATGGAAGATTTAATCATTTTTAAGATACTGGAGAAGAAAAAGACTGTGTGAGTTTTAGATACTGTCAGTATATTTTTTTCTCAAAATTTAAAGATAACTTCATCCAGAAAGGTCAAACTCTGCAAGAATTTTTCAAAAGCTATTTCATTCCTTAAATAATTAAATGTAAGGCATAAAACAGTTCACGGGGGCATGCTATGAAGCCAGATGGCAGGTACAACAGTTAGAGAAGGGCTGGTAAGAATTCAAGTGTTTAATTTGTTAAAGGTTTTGCAAAGCCAGCAAGTGTTTGGATGCAAGTGTTACTCATGCAGGACTCACATACAAAATGAGCA
>NW_008824303.1:5943-11477 GCF_000699105.1 Pygoscelis adeliae | reverse complement strand
CTCGCACCATAATATCTGCCTTGTTGGCCTTCCCCCTGATTCTTACCCATAAACACTCAACCCTATCATCACCATCATCAAGCTCTAGACAGTCAAAACACTCCCTAACGTACAGGGCTACCCCATCGCCTCTCCTTCCTTGCCTATCCCTTCTGAAGAGTTTATAGCCATCCATCGCAGCACTCCAGTTGTGCATGTCATCCCACCATGTTCCCGTGACAGCAACTGTATCACTGTTTTCCTGCTGCACAATGGCTTCCAACGCCTCCTCTTTGTTGCCCATGCTGCGTGCATTGGTGTAGATGCACTTCAGTTGCTCTATTGATCCTGCCACCTTTTCCTGGGGAGAAACCTTAATGCCTATGTGACTGTTCTCAGCTGCTTCCGTGGCTTCTAACTCATCAACAACCCTTGCGTCTTTGCTGCCACATGGATGTCCATCCCCTACCCCCACTGAGATGGCTAAGGAGCATTCATTGCTGCTCTGACTGGCTTGGCTTTTTACCCTGTTGCATTCAACTTCACAGGTGTCACCACTATGAACCCCAGTCCCCCAGGCTTGTCAGTTTAAAGCTCGTTTCACCAAGTTTGCTAACCTGTTGGCAAAGATTCCTTTGCCTTTTCTAGTCAGGTGGTTCCCATCTCTCCCTAGCAGGTTGTAGTCATCAAACAGTGTCCCATGATCATGAAAGCCAAAACCCTCATGAAAGTACCAGCCATGTAGCCAAGTGTTGATTTGCATGATGCATCTGTTCCTGCCTGCACCCTTTTCTCTAACTGGTAAAATAGAGGAAAAGATAACCTGAGCACCAATCCCTTTCAATCACACCCCCAGAGCTTTGTAGTCTTGCTTGATTCTGCCCAGGTTCTGGCTTGCCATGTCATTCATGCCCACATGAGAGTGGATAACAGTGTGAATAAGTGGTAAAGTGTGTTATAAACCAGTGTATAGTTGACCTAAGCCAGTCAATGGCTATATTTCCATATGGTTTAATACCAGCTTGCATTTTCATTGTCCAATAAGGACAGAGTGTTGAGAGGCCTCTGTATCAATGTTAAATGTAAAAATGAAAATCAAAGACACATTTAAGATTGAGCATGTCCCATAAAAAACTAATAATCCGTAAATAATCAGAGCCAAAATCCCACAGGTATTTAAAGAACCTTCCAAAACACGCTCTCTGTCTGCCAAGTCTTTGTGGCCTTGCCTACTTTATAGATTTGTGTGTATTATGGGAAGACCAATAAGCTTTTAATATATCACAACGTACTAGTTACTTCCTCAGCAGCCGTCAATGTCAAAGAAACCCTGTCCCTCTGGCCAGAGGCAGCCAGCCAGGCAAGCAGGCTACCAGCCTTGGCTTGCCTAGCACAGGCAGTGGGGTCATGACCATTTTGCTGCCTTGCACAGCTTCTTAACTGCCTGTGTCTGATACTGGTCAAGAGATTTAAAGATAATAAAACCCACAATAATCAACATCTTCATTTTCCCTGGAAAACTCAGTGTTGAAGGCTTTGAGATGCATGGCACACAGAATGTTCTTAAACAGCCAGGATTAGTTATGCATGGAATAATATTGACTAAATATGAATACCCAGTTAAGCAGCTGAAAATCAGATGATTAGATAAAGTGTTCAAGCTACATGGAAATGTTTTTTCCTTTTAGCTGGGACACAAAAACATATAAAGACCCGCTCAAACAGTATGTGAAAACCCTGTTGAGTGTTGCCTAAGACATGCCTTGCAGGTGATACAGACTTGGAGATTAACTGAGGCTTCCTGTTGTATGCTCTGTTTACTTAGACCACAGTGTCCCTTGTATAACTTTGTGTTTCTGCATTGCCTTAGATAACTATGCTAAATCTACCTGTGCATCTGTGTATCTGGAGGATTGCTCTAGAGACTAGCAGGGCAGCAGATGTGAGAGAAGCCAGATCAAGTCTCACATAGCACCGCACTTCTGCTATCTAGATTCAGACCTTGAATTCAGTGTACTGTCCCATGAGATTTGTATCAGTAATCTGGTACTGTACTGCACCACAGCCTTTCCTCTACTACAATTTCTTTTCCCATTGCCAGTGCTACAGTGCTTTCTTCTTTTCAGCAGATCCTCAGAAAAAAGGCAATGTAGCTAAACGTCCCAGCTGGTAGCCACGGCTACCATTCATACAATTACTCAGGGAAAGCTAACCTGGACTAACCAGGCTATGCCTGTGAATTCACAGTTCATTATTTTCAACTCTTGTGAAGTCATTTGATAAGAATCAAAATAACTTTCATTTGGTTTATAGGAATTCACTTTGGAAACTCACCCAGATGGAGGCCACTGGGTAAGACATATTACCAGTGTCTTCAGTACAGTCTAACCAATTAACGTTAGAGGATGGTTAACTGGTTAACTTTTCTGATTTCCTGATGTAGACAAGCACTTAGATGAAAATGACGCATAAGAATAATCAGAGTAAGTGGGGAGCCAATTTGGAGAAGATAATATGCATTCATTTCCTCCCACCATCCTAGTTTTTTTTTTTTTTTAACTTTTTTTCCTCCACTAATATGGGCAGGGATGTGGGAGGGAGAAGGAGGGGCTCTACCATTGATATTAATTACATGGAAAACCGAAGGTCTTTCTTTGAATGAAAAGGGACATTGCCGAAGAAAAATCTGGATATGTTCTTGTAAATATTTGGCCTTCCTTCTTTTCCAAGGGACACACTATATTATGCACGTAAAAGACTTCATTAGACTAAGGAAAAACCAAAGAGTGCCTATCCTAACTGAATGGCCCATGATGCCCCAGCTCCTGCCTACCTCCATCTCTTGCTTTACCAGACCAACATAACCCAGGGGCCAGGGTTGTTAGCCAAGGCGGGTGCTCATGGAGCATGGCAGAGAGGTGGCAGGGAAACCGCAGAGACTCTCTGCACTGCAGGACACGTCACTCCATCACATGGATGCCATTTACCTTTATCCGTTGATGCCCACCACAGCAGACCATGAAGTGCCGACCCTCGCCAGCCATGGACAGGGTACCTGCAGCCACCGAGGGAAATACTGACAACCGCCGCGGATCAAACTCCAGCAGCTTGCCTTCCTTTAAAAGAAGGAAGGAAAACCTCTGCTGCTAACTGGGGGTCAAACCACAGCTTTGCTGCTCTTTAGGAAAAGTTAATTAGAATCAACCTTTAAAAATTTGCTAAGCCAAATTAAAACCCTCTGTCCAAGCACTAGAGCAGGACTTTGGCAAGGTGAGATTGCAGTCTAGATTGCCACAAACTTTCTGCATGAACTCATACTTGGCCACTGCACTCAGGTACCTAATTTTAGGCACTTACCCAAGTTCCTCAATTCATTGCCATCAACCTGGGCTCACTGACATTCAAGAGGGAGCGGGAGAGAGGAGAGAGAGGCCCCTCTGCAGGCGCTGCTCAGCTCTGAAGACGGAGGGAGCTCTGCCTGACTGAACAGAGACTAACACTGCAGTTTTAGGTGCCTAAAATTAGGTGCAATGAATCTGGGCCTTAAAAGTCTTCACAAATATGTTTGTAGGTTTCTTAAGAAATCAAAAAATGCCTTTTGAGATGTTCACAATGCTCAGATTTTGAACTCTCACTTTGCAGTATTTTTAGGAACCTAAGTGTTGTTGCAGAGCCAGCCTAGCTCCTACCATCTTTGTGCTTCATTTCTTCGTATATCTTTCTGTTTCCTGATACCCTTTTAATGCATTAGGTATTGCAACTGTAAACTGTTACATTCTGGTGCTGTGTCTAACTATTTGCATGTCTAACAACTTGTGTCTGGTATAGTACCAGATCAAATAAAAAAGATTTTTTTAATTAGAAGAAACAAGCAATGCTGACTTATGCAACATCTTTGCAACGAGAAGGTAGTTTAAAAGTACAGCTAGAGCATGCATGTGAACTGTCCTTTTCTCTGTGATCTATGCTTGGCTTTATAAGAAGTTCAGAAAGTACTAGTCTGCTGATATTAACTAGCACATGCACAAACCCATAATGATTTAGGGTATTCTTTAAATATTCCGCAACAATACAGCTAGGTATTTCTGAATGAAGTTTTTCTGTAGGTGTTCCACAAGTATTTTAAGAGGTGAAAGGGGGAAAAGCTAGAGAAAAAAGAACACCTCAGAAGTTACCGCGATTAGAAAAGACAGTATTACACTCATTCTGTAGCACAGTAGTACAATTAAATGCTAGCCACTTAGTATTAGTGCGAATAAATGCTTTCCTTTCCTGTCATTATGTATTACTCCTAACCACAATAGTAAATTTGAACATTTAGAAAGCAGAAAAGGAGATTATGTTCTTGAAAGTCTTCCACAACAGTCCCAGTAAAGAGGTCTAAGAGCAAATATAAAATGAAAGCTTAACCTACCATTTTCTGTGTGCTTCCAGGTCTGGCAAATTTGTCGCTGGAGGAGACTGTAAATCAGAGCAGAAGAAAACAGCATAAAAGAGGTCCCCACTGGTTCAGCTCAGGTGCAGAGGAGAGTATAAAATGACATAACTCACTCAAGACAACAGCAGTAATCACTACTCTATCACTACTCTTCAGCTGGACTGCAACTTGAGAAATAATTAAATGTGAAACAACTGCTGCAACCTACTTCCTCAAACATTTGTACTTAAAATTAAAACAACAGTACCTCATATACTCCTCCACCCCCCATAAAAATAACTGAGTACTCTTATTTTTTCCCTTTTAAGCAAATTCTCACATTACTCATACATCCACGTGCTGTTGTGACAAAAGTTTTTTTTTTTCTTTTGGTCTCATATGCTGCAATTTGCTCTCTTCTTTGCTACTTTTGAACACGGTTTTCATTTCAAACTGTATATTTTACCTAGTTACAGTGTCATACCATAAAGAACTATAATAAGACCTACTCCAAGATGAATATCCAAGCCACGGGGAACCCCAAAGGAGGGCAATTGCAAAACACTTGGCGACAGAGCATAAGATCAATCACCTGGGAGACAAATGCGTTACATAAGGGTAACATTCACTTCAGACAACTAAGATTTGCAGAAGCTCAAGTTCCTTCTCCCCCCCCCCCTTTTTTTAGTGTAAGCTGCACAGAGACAGAAATTGTTAATTGACGTTAACAGTATTTTAGACTTGGAAGTTTAGTTGTCGTCGTCGTCGTCGTCGTTGTCGTTGCTGTTGTTGTTATTAGGGGTTCATTTCTGCTGCAAATACCTTCAAGAACTGGGACAAATCTCTTCAGCTGCATACTTTGTGGAAGAAATGTCTATTAAGTGAATGGGACTTCGGGGAAGGGAACCAAAATAAACCAGGAAAAAAAGGATAGTGGTAAGGGCATAGGCAACAGCATACAAAAAGGCGAAAACTGTGTGGGAGAGTGTAGAAGGGACCGAGTGAAAAATGGCATGGATAGACTTAAGCTGGTGACAATCCAGCATTTCATGGAACACGGTGTCTGAGAGTTTCCTACTTAGAAGTTTCTATGCCTAGCAGGACAGACTAGTTCAATGGTTAGGATATTTATTAGGCG
>NW_008824303.1:3689-5893 GCF_000699105.1 Pygoscelis adeliae | reverse complement strand
ATTTCATAACTTCTCTGACTGTGGTGGAGCTGAGAAACTCATTTCAGAAGACTGGAACCTGAAGAATGAACAGGGAAAGAATTTGCAATCATACTTTAAAATTCCCTGGGCTTAGTGGCCAAGTCATACAGACATAAACAAAACCAAGAAAGTGTACAGCATCATTACCGTTTCAGTCAAGGCCTAGGAAAGGGCTCATTAATTCACTCTAGGTTCAGGACTATATTGTTCACCTTTGTGCCTGATTACTAAAAGTACTGTAATAAAATACGATTCCTCTGCTATTTACTGGTAGCTGGATTATTCTTTTCATGCAGGATGCACTAAGGTTTTCGTTGGGGGTTATTACAACTAATGCAGACATCTCACTAAAATCCTGCTGCATTTTACAAGGCCATTCAACGCATTTCTGATAGGAGGAAAACCTTCTTTGCAAACACCCTACACTAGCTCTTCCACTCTGAATATTTCATAGACTGTATGTCATCAGAAGAGAAAGTCAGCTTCCACGCATTTATAGTTATTCACCTTATTGTAAAGCAAATGTGTTTAATTAATTGTGAAATAAGAGAATGACTTGGCACAAATTGAATTGTGAAAGTTGATTTCTTCAAGCACCTATCCACGTCCCCGGCATATGACACTGGAACATCGCTTAAACATGAGATGCTTAATGCCCACTCGCTTTGGTTGTAAGTAGGTTTTCTAAAGCACAGTGTCCAGTCACCCAACCCTGTAATTTTCGACAGGTGCTCAGTGTCTTGGGAGATCTCCCTTGCAGTCCATACCTACAAATTTCAGAAATGTTAATAGGTGTACCGACGCTTTGCCTTTCCTTTTGGACTAAGGCTGATTTTATTTTTTTTCATATTAGGAACTCACTGTCACCCAGCCAAGAGCAATGAGTTTCAATTCCGTGCAGAGTGAAACTGCAGCTTTAGCTGAACACTAATAGAAATGCAAAGTGCTTTCTTGTGTTTTTTTTAACCTAAGACATGTGGGAAGCAAAATACAGCAATATTTCCCTTCAAAAGGTGGGGGGTAAATGCAGGGGAGCTCAGCAGTCCAGAACTTCAGAACTATAATTTGATTTTTAAAGGCACAGGGAGTCACTGATTTACTGATTTTAAAAGTTCAACTGAGGTTTCCCTCAGCTGTTGTGCAAAATCTCTCTTGCCTCCTGTGAAACGCAAAGTAACTGAAAGCAGAAAAGTACTTCCTACTGCGCCACATGCTAGGGGAGGACCCACTGGTAACAATGCATGTATTTTGCTACCTCTGTGAGTGAAGAATATAATTTAAAATAGAGCAGGAGTCTTTAATTGCCTTAATCCATCATCTACAGGTTTGGTTTTCAGTTAGACTGAAATCGGACTGGTGAACATTACATTTTCTTTTTTTTTTTCTCTTCTAAATGAAAACTTACAGCAAGTTGCTTTAGTTTATTTGTCAAAATCAGGGTTCTACTGTGTTTATCTTAAAGCTAGGTAGTTTACTTAAAGTCTTGCAGTAATATGTCTTTTCTCTAATGTGCTAACCCTCATACCAATAATTATGATACAACCCCACGTATTCAGGGTTAATACGACATTTAGTGTAACATTGCATAATTTACCCAGGAAATTATCAAAGACATAAGTTAAGTTGCTCAATTTTTGAAATACATGAGTTTACTCTTCAAACTGATGTAGACAGATGTACGAAAAGAACCACAAAGAGAAATGGATAGCAAAATTGAGGAAATGATAACAAAATCATTTGCAGAAGCCTTAAGGGATGTAAAAATGTAGGATCCCTGCTGATAGCCGTTGCAGAGGTGTGTTTGCAGGCACTAAAAATAACCAAAATAAACAAAAGACAACAGTAGAGAAGACTGGCCTACAACAAGGGCAGAGCAAGCTCTCAGAGCTGTGGTGAGGGAGGAGACCCTCACAGGTCTGTGCTAAGAACTTACCCAACTGCCCAGTGCACTAATATATGACCAAGGGAGCCACTAGCATCATGGAGATAGACTTTCCCATTTCTGAAAGCTGAGGCTACCCCTGGCTACCCCAGTGCCAAGATTGACCATTTGGTGTTCACAACATATTAAAACTGTTTGCTGAAAACAAAGGCGCCTGGCATTCAAAGAATAGAATAGAATAGAATAGAATAGAATAGAATAGAATAGAAAATTCAGTTGGAAGGGACCTACAACGATCATC
>NW_008824303.1:0-1257 GCF_000699105.1 Pygoscelis adeliae | reverse complement strand
CAAAGCACACCCAGCACCTGCCTCTGTAGTGGCCAGGCTGAGTTGGCTTCTGTGCATCGTAGATGGCAGTGTATGGCTCCATTGATCAATCTCCCTCTCAGACTCTCAAATACTCCTCAGTCTGCTCACCTTCTCCTGCAGCTCAGCCACCAAGCAAAGCAGTTCATCAATCTGGTCACACCTCCCGCAGTCTTGCTTGCAATCACTTTCCACCTCCAGGAATATCCGTTTACACATCCCACAGCCAGAAACCTGGGTGGTCGCATGCTTGAACAGGAGCTCTGTCTGTGTGGCTGCATTGATTCTACAAGGTGCTAGAAGCTCAGGAGAAGCAGGGGACACTGCTTTTTGCCGGGTGGTCACCATCCTGCTGCTGCCACATGCCTGCTTGCTGCTGCGCACCTGCCCTGTTTCCTGTTATTGAAAGTAAGTTACCTTCAAGGGAGGCAGCAGGCATCCAGAAATACCTGAAACAAGATGCAGTTAGTTCCAAGCTCTCCAGGGTCAGCAATACAACTACACCTCTCCTGTTTCCCCCTTCCTAAGGGGTCAATAAGATACAGTAGCCAGAGAGGACATCACTGTATTCCTCTCTGGGGGATGAGGAGGAGGAGAAGTGCTAAGGCAGTAATGCTGGAAGTGGTGGTGCATGCTAATGCAGGAACTGCCGGCAAATCATGCAACTGGCAGGTTCAGAGGAGTTTGGGCACTTGTGAATTTGATATCCTCAAGTCCTGTTTCTTAGTGATGAAATGACTAGCCTGCAGAACCACCCCAATTTGAAAAGTTTCATGTAGGTAATCCTGCCATGGTTTATGAAGTCATTCTCAGGCAAGAGCACTGGAACAGCCTCTACAGAACAACGCGGAACCCAGACACTGATGGACCTGACCAAATCACACAGCAGGAAAGCAGCTCCATACAGAATAAAGGCTTAAGATGAGGGCAAGCAAGCAACTATAACGAGGATCACATTAAACATGCAAGCATGTCGATTTATGGGCTTCTAGAGACCATGAAACACGGTACTGTCATTTATTATAGGGCTTGATATTGCCTTTTAAAAATTGCATATGACATTTTTATGGGAGAGGGCTACTACTCAACAGAGGCTACATTGATCCTAATTTCATGGACTGCAATTGATATGGATTGATTTCCTTTCTCCCTCTATGCATAGTTTTAGAAATACACAGTATCTATATGATATAGATATTTCTGTTAGAAACCACGGAAGCAGCTGAGAACAGTCACATA
>NW_008824302.1:0-623 GCF_000699105.1 Pygoscelis adeliae | reverse complement strand
CCAGATGGGACCGCTATTTTAAGCCTTGCTCGGATTGTCCTGCTGCTCCAGATGAGAGACAGGATGGGGAAGGACTCCAGCGCACACCGACCCTTTGATCGGGGAATCCACCCGTTCCTCTCTGTGGATGGATGACAGATAACGGTGCAATGCTATACAGAGGTATTTCTCTAACAAAAGGGGGGGAGACTGGGAACTTGCGAGAAGTAGTTTGGTTTAGGTTTTATTGAAGCTCTGCAGAAGTTGCATCACAGAGATATGCAGCAGTAGCATATAATTGTTTCTACACTTCGGTAGACGCACGTCTTGGTTAAATTATTGTTCACATTAAGCTTAACTGTGTGCATTGGAATAGTGTATGAAACATTGGATTAGGATATTCAAATGGGTTCCTCTACTTGAAAGGAAGTTCCCCATTGTTCCCCTCTTGGGTGCATCCTAAAATATTGGGATAAACCTGGGGGAGATCCGATGACCAAAAAAAGGATGAAAAGATATTGTAATCAGTGGTGGCCACAATATGATTTAGAAGATGGGAAAAAATGGCCAGAAAACGGAACTTTACAATATAATACAATTCTTCAATTAATGTTATTTTGTAGAAGAAATGAGAAATGGGATGA
>NW_008824301.1:0-302 GCF_000699105.1 Pygoscelis adeliae | reverse complement strand
CTGAGGAGCAGAGAGAAAAAGGTACAGGGGGAAGGACAGAGATGGAGAAAACAAAGAAAGACTGGAGGCAGAACAAAGGGAAAGATTGACAAGGACAGGGAGCAGGACAAAGGGATGGAGGAGGAGGAAACAGTGATGGGCAGCAGGATAGAGGAAAAAAAGAGAAAAAGAGCAAGAGAAGGAGAATGACAGAAGGATGTAGAAAGACCAGGACATGTAAGAGGAGGGGTTGGGGGGGGGACACATCAGGAAGGTCAAAAGAAAAAAACAGAAATGGGGAGCAAGACAGTGTGATAGAGAGA
>NW_008824300.1:0-865 GCF_000699105.1 Pygoscelis adeliae | reverse complement strand
CGGCTCAGCTCCCGCTTCCCGCGGCGCTGCCCGCGGGCGCTGCCTGACGCCGGCTCCGGTACTTCCTTAGGATGGTTGGTTTTTATCCCTTTCTCTACTTTTATCACCAATTTTTTTCTATTCCACGCGTCCTTTGCTTTCTTTTCCTCCTCTTCTTTTTCATTTTCCATGATTTTTTTTTTTTTTTCCATATTTGGATATTTTTCCTCTTTTTTTGCACCTACAGCACTACCTCTTCCTCTTGCCAATACGTTAAACTTATTCTTTTTTTAATAAACACGACGAGCCCTTCCCGTAGCATCTCCACACCTCTTGAATTATTTTGTTTTCAGCTGAAACCTTCCCGATTCCAGAGATTTCAGCAATTCCCTACTTTTCCAAAAGTCCCATTTCAGCTTTTTATCGTCTTTCGGGAAAAAAAAGTCATTCTCGGCCTTAATTCTTTTCCTTCGGTATTTCTTTCCGTGCTTTTACATCTTGCAGGTAACCCTTTCTGTTACTTTTAGTGTTTTGGTTCTTTTTTTTAATTTTTAAAAAAATCTTCTTCGTTTCTTTTCCCCCCGAGAAGCGCTTGCTCCCCCGGTGAACGGGGAGAAATCGGGAAATGGAAGAAATCGGGATTTCAGGCAGCATAAAAAGCACCGCCACCGCCTTTTCCCGACAGTACCGAAATGCGCCGAATCCCGCTCCGAGGGACGGAGCGAAAGCAAACGTAAAAATGCAGGGGAATCAGTAATAATAATAATAATAATAATAAAAAAAAAAACCAACCCACCCCACCGCAAACGCATGAAAGTTTTTGCAAAGTCCGCACGGAAAAGGAAAAAAAAAACCCCAAAAACCACAACCCCCAAAATATTCCATT
>NW_008824299.1:0-282 GCF_000699105.1 Pygoscelis adeliae | reverse complement strand
CTCCTGTCTCTGGCTGCTGTTCCACGCAGGAGGATTTTTCCCCCCTTCTTAAATATGTTATCACAGAGGTGCTACCACCATCACTGATGGGCTCACCTTCGGCCAGTGGGGTGTCCATTTCGGAGCCGGCTGGCATTGCCTCTGTCTGACATAGGGAAAGCTTCTAGCAGCTTCTCACAGAAGCCACCCCTGTAGCCCCTCCACTACCAAAACCTTGCCATGCAAACCCAATACAGCTCAGCAATGAAAGCATTGGTGTTTGTCTTCCCAAGTAACTGTTAC
>NW_008824298.1:44546-51678 GCF_000699105.1 Pygoscelis adeliae | reverse complement strand
TCTGCCCAGCGCAGCGGGAGCTGTGGGGCGCTCCTCTCTGCTCAGAGCTGCCGTCGCCTTTGCGAGTGCCACCGCGCCTCGCTGCTGCAGGTGGTTCAGATTCCCTCCACGAGTCGTCTCAGCAGGATTGTCTCTTCTCAGAGCTCTCCTTTCGGCATCCACGTTAATAATATTTTCTTTTACTGCCGCGGGTAGCTCAGCTCTTCTGAAACGACTGTTAACGGTGCTGCTTTGGCTGTAGCGAGAGCAGCACCTCCGAGGTGTGAATTCTTTCTCCTCATCTTCCTAAGGTTTGTCTAGACTAAAGAAAAGGGTCACAGTCTAATCAAGACAGCCCTTTGCAAGACTGCTGATCCAGTGCTCTGAGTAAAGTTGGCCTCTTGAGTGTGATTATCCATGAATCCTACAGAACGCAGGTATAATCGTACTTCTTTTCTGCCGTGGGACCGAGGCGCTGATAATTCAAAATAAGCATTTGCCAGCGGAGCGCTGCAGGAAGAGCCGTGTGTGCCCCAGCAATAGAAAAATCAGTTACGCTGTGAAAGCAAACTCCCAACTGCTTACGGCGCCGCTTTCTCTTCAGGTTTCCGTCCCAAAGCCTGCCTGACAGAAAGCAGCGGTTAACGTTCCGGATCGGAGCTCTCTGAGCTCTTCTTTAAAAATCAGCTCGCTGAAAATGGCTGTCGCCAGGCAGCTCTCTTAAATTAACACCGAAAGGCAGCTCAGTTTTCTGCATTAAAAGCTTTCCTGACAGCTGCTAGGTAATTGAAGTTTGCTATGCATCTTCAAAGTCAGTGCTTCTCTAAGGATGGCGGATAAGTGTGTATTTTAGTTAATTAACCTCGTTAACAGCCATAGTTTCATTCAAAGCAAAGGGCTGGGTGCTTTCCTTTTGTTCTACGTGTCTTTTGGGTTTTATGTGATGCTCCTTTCCTGGATCACGAGGCATTTTATTTCCTTCTCCTCCTGCTGTCGCCACTCTTCCATGTTTTTTCCCCATTGTGGTTCTTGCCCATTGCTTCTGTTTTCCAATTCTTTGTTCCCAAAATCTTGTGGTGGTGTGTTTCTCTTCTCGCCTGTCCTGTCAGCACTATTCCCCATTCATTCTCGTCACCTCACTCATCGTTCTTCACCCGTCCTCGTGGCTTGACTCAGTCCGTGTTCCAGAGCCTTTCTGTTCTGCGTTAACCGCTGGTTTTCATGTATCTGATTAATGGAAACGTTTTGATTTTTGCATCAAGCTGTTTGGCTGTTAGGAAGTGGTTTTTCTCCTTTCTATCACAAAGATTTCTGCCTGAAGCAAAGAGGCTCCTTGCCGCTTTCCTTCGCGTCTGTCCCTTGACCGCCCCGGGAGCTGTGAGGTCGCTGCTGGGGGGGTAGAGAAGTTGAGTATGCGCTTGGTTCTTCTGACTGACTATTTGTAGGATTTCAGGATTGAGGCTGATGGCTCTGTCAAGCTTCAAGCTCCAGTTTTCTACAGGGTGCTCGGTGCCTTCCTGCTACTGGAGGTGCTGGAACCGTCTGAACCGTTGGTTCCCATACTCTATCCAAGATGTATTCCTTGTTCACTCAGAAAAAGCTTTTTGTGGCGCCATATAAAGGCTCAGCCTTGGAGGGAGGAATGTAATGAACGGAAATAATGCTTGCCAGGAGCATTTTTTTCCTCGGTGGCTGTTTCAAATCCCATCTTAACTCACAGCTTTATCCTGTAGGTGCAGCAGCGGGTTAGGGTAAGCTGCCATCCTGAGGTAGTCCTTTCCGTACTAGTTCCAGTTCATCTGCTGCCAAGACACTACCTGCAGCAGCAAGTCCATTAGTTGTACACAAAGCTTAACTTTGTCGGCTTAATTGGAGATGCTGCTCAAACTTTTCATGAGTTCTAATTGAAAACAGCACAGCATGGAGCAATAAGAAACAGAATTTGAGCCTCCTGCCAGCAATAGGCACTGTCGAGAGCCACGGATCCAGAATGTGCGTCTGTGAAACGCTGCACTGCCTTAGAGCGGCGTACGAGGTACATGTGTGACCACAGACTGAAACCTGGTTGCCATTTCTTCCCTCTAGCTTTGTGCCTTTTGATGCTGTTCATTTAACAGAGTAGAAGTTGGGCTTGATCTTGAAAACAGACCTGCTGTGAAGAATTCCAGTGCTCTGACTCGTTTACCTCTTGCCTTGGGCAAATCACCTGAGGAAAGTGTAAGGTTAAAACTGTTATTTAAAGCGTATCCTGGGGTTACCTGCAATATTGCAGTTGAATTTTAAAAAGCAGCTTGCGTAGCAAAGGGCTTTTTTCTTACTGCCTTTAGTGCTGTGTCAAGGCTTCTTAGTCTCAATGCTGTATTTTAAGTTAAAAAGAGTCTTCGATGTCTTTAAGCTTTGGAAAAAATATACTATAATGTGGCCGAAGCAGATGAATTTGAATTTCCCTAACACCTCCTCAGTATACAGTGCCTTTTTACCTGTGTGAGAGGGGTGGGGGGGAATCTGTGTAATTTTAAATGTTTTCCAGTAAGGCTATGAGACTTAAATGGGAACAGAGAACAAGACAAGCCCCTTCATTACTGCACCCAAGTCCTCGCAGGGGAGGACGGCCACGTGAATGCCTATCTTAGGAGGAGCATCTCTGTTCCACCGTATGCAGGCCGTGAAACACTGACAAAGTTAGGGAGTAGTTAATGCTTCATTCCCCAATTTGAAAAATTCCGGAGCTCAGGCTGTGAAACTTCAGCATTGCCTCCTGTTGCGTAGGTATTGTGTAAGTAAAAGCTGCTCTCTTCCGCCAGGCCTGATTCTGTGTGCGAACCGGCCGCCTTGGAGGCAAGTCAGGGCTGGGTGCTGAACGAGGGTGCTGCCTGTGCCTCTTCCAGCAGCCTGTGTGCGTACAGGGAGTGAGGCGAGGGGCTGCAGGGAGAGAAGGCAGGTTTGTGCCAAAGAAAGCTGCAGGTCATTGCAGCTGAACGTCCCCTACGACACCAGGCTGGTCTAGCCTTTTTCATCCTGCTCCTAGATGAAAATACATTGTGCCTGTACTCGGCACTGGTGAGGCCGCACCTCGAATACTGTGTTCAGTTTTGGGCCCCTCACTACAAGAAGGACGTCGAGGGGCTGGAGCGTGTCCAGAGAAGGGCAACGAGGCTGGTGAGGGGTCTGGAGAACAAGTCTGATGAGGAGCGGCTGAGGGAGCTGGGGTTGTTCAGCCTGGAGAAAAGGAGGCTGAGGGGAGACCTCATTGCTCTCTACAACTACCTGAAAGGAGGTTGTAGCGAGGGGGGGGTCGGTCTCTTCTCCCAAGTAACTGGTGAAAGGACGAGAGGAAACGGCCTCAAGTTGTGCCAGGGGAGGTTTAGATTGGACGTAAGGAAAAATGTCTTTACTGAAAGAGTGGTTAAAGATTGGCACAGGCTGCCCAGGGAAGTGGTGGAGTCACCATCCCTGGAGGTATTTAAAAGACGTGTAGATGAGGCGCTTTAGGGACATGGTTTAGTGGGCATGGGGGTGTTGGGTCGACGGTTGGACTCGATGATCTTGGAGGTCTCTTCCAACCTTAATGATTCTACGATTCTATGATTCTAGACGATGCTAGGTATGTCTCTTCAGAGCGCTTCCCGTCGTTTCTGGACGGCCCGTGAGCAAAGGGCCAAACATAGGTTTGCAAAAACTGCCAGGTGTTCTCGGTTGTAGCTGAGTGCAGCGGGGTTCCGCTTGGGCTGCTGAGCACGACGCAAAGGTACGGCTACTGAAAACAAGATCAAAAAAAACCCCAGGCCTCTTGTTTAGGGGCTTTCTTCACTTTATATTTTTGGTAGGCTGTCTCTAACGCTGCTGGCTCGCAGCACTGGCAGGGACACTGCAAGCCAACAGGGACTGGCTGGAGGCATGGAGAATCCAGGAGGAACAACCGGAGCGAGAGTCTTGCTCAACCTGTGCGTTATCTGTGGGGACGGCGGGTGCCACCTGGCTCACGCCTGGGAGGATGGCACGTGCTTACTGCAGGTGGGATGGCTGGAAAGTTTAGCTGTCAGATCCTCAGTTTCTCTGCTGAGAACGTGTGAGCTGCTTTTAAGGGGCTTTCGACTCGGTGAGGCAGGCACGAGTGATTCTAGAGGCAGTAAAAGGCAATTTTGGCTGCAAGCGCACCCCGCTTTGGAGCGTTTGCTCCAAAGCCTCTCGATGGGAAGGCTGTACCAACCTGTTTAGCCTGGCAAAATGAGGGTTTTGTAAACCTCGTCTGAAAGATGTAGCGACCTGTTCTGAACTAGTCTGCTTCAGACATGCAGAAAATGAAAATTTGACACGCTTTGAGCAAATGAAGTCAGTTTTGTGATAGAAGGGGTTGTGCAGCTTTGACCAAACTCGGCTTTGCCTGAACTGCCTGTAATTTTAAAGATACCTCTGAAGATAAAACGCTGCTAACTGAGAAGTATTATGTACCTGGTTCTTGCCCCATCGTCCTAAGCGAAGAGTCAAACAATCTTATCTGTAGGTTAGAAGTTAATTTTTTGCTTTTATAACTGGTTTTGAAGACAGTAGGAAACTGGCTTGGTTTTAAGGCACAAAAAATTCCAAGCTTATGATGAGGGATGAAACCTGTGGATTTCCGCTCTGCCACTTATGTCAGTATTGCTCCATTTGAAATACTTCCGTGTAGTCGTTCTTCTTAGATTTTTCTGGTATTCACCTGCGTGTGTAACTAAAGGAGAGTGGAAAGCAAAAAACCACAAATTAAAAAACCCAAACAACCCCCCCCCCCAAAAAAAAAAAACACCTGAAAAAAAACCTTGCAGGATTCCAGAGATTTGGGATAAACTGTGATTTGCGGATTATTCTGAGACAGCGCTTGGGGCATGCACTTTAAACTGGAGCTAAACTTGCTACCATGGAAAGAATAAATCCATTGGAGCTTGAAAGGAAGTTTGAGTGACTCTAACAAGTACTCTAGCACTTCACAAAATTCTTACTTTGGTACTTTTGCCTTTCATAAAATTCATTTCTTTTTTCTACAAACGAGTGACTACAAGTAGTACCGACTAGCTCAGAGATAAGGCGTTCTCCTATCTCGGACTGTGCTTCTGCGACGTTGACGTTGCCCGAAAGCTTTGTTATTGGGATGCTCCGCCGCCTTCCCTCGCTCTCCTCCTGGGCTCAGAGCCTTGGGGCTGCACAGGGCCAAGGAATGGCTGGGGGACACGTTATCGTCTTGATCTCCCCCGTTGCAGGAGGATCTTCCCCGTCTTGATCGTCTTGATCTCCCCCATCGCTGTGGCAGTGAGCGGGTGAGAGGCTAACCTAACTTTTGGATGGCTGCTAGAGCAGAAACTTGCCATCGTGCAGCAGAAATGCTGTCTACTCCTGTTCCATCATTAGTCTGACAGTTTTCTTTTAATTTCCATCTCCCTATTTTTTCCCTGCTTCTGATTTTACCCGTGCGTACCATAGGTTCGCTTTGGGGCATTTCCATGCTGTTGCACATTAAGATGGAAGCAAAAATCTGGTTCGTTGGTTTTGGGGTATCTTTTCTTGCCTACTGGTGAACTTGGAGCAACAGCCCTCGGAGACTGGCTGAACTGTGGCTCTCACCGAAATAACTCTGCTGTAAGAGGTGGCGGAGGAACTATAAGTGCCTTCTGTGCATTGCATCGCTGCCCGCGCAGACAGGCACCAGGGAGGACGTAAGGCCTCTTGCCGAAGGGGAACTTGCTGTTACTTGAATCCAGGGAAACAGGCACCAAAAACGGGCTGCCTGGCATTTGTGGACCCTTTTCAATTTGGCCGTCATTCATCGTGTTTCTTATAATTTCTGCCGATGGAAAGTAATAGGAAATTATTGTAACTGACGGATGCACTGGATTTTTATAACAACTTCAGTAGCTGCCAGTGGAGGTGAATGTTTTCTACTAATTGCCTTAGCCGGCGGTGAGAATGCGTTCGTATTTGTTTTCCCCCATCCCTCTGAAGGTCTCGATGTCAAATGCAGAAAGGCATCTAGTTCACTTCAACGCTTTTTCTTTGGTGCTGCTTATTTGCAAGAAATCAGAAAACAAATTTCCTGAATACGTCTGCACTTGACAGCTTTTACATTTCTGCTGGCCTCTTCAGGCTGACCTTCCGGGTGTAATACGCTAAGTTGTTCTACGTGCACACAAAGTGTAACTTCTCAGGCACTTAGGCGATTAAAACTGCTGCCATAAAATTGCTCTTAAAGCCAGTAACAATTTGTGCAAGCATTTATGAACTCAGCGTCAACCTTTATATACTCTGTAAGAATATAATTTGTTTCAGATTACATCCTATTTAACTGCCCAGAGCCACTATCATCAGGAGGCAATTGCTGTCTTTTAGTTTGGCTTTTAACTTTTCGGTAAGATCACAACTTTGGCTGTGAGCAAGAGCCAGCTTCTTCAAACGTGCGGAGAAACAAGGGTAGCCGGTAAGGAAGCTCAAAATGTGACTCTTCTGCTGCTCGGGGCCCCGCTGAATATTGAGATCATCCTCGCATTTACCAATTAGCTGATGTTTGTGCGGGGCTTTGAAGACATGAAGTAGAGCAAAGTTGCTGGGTACTAACGTATAGACTTGTACTGCTTCTGGGAGCGCTTTTTCCTTTTCATTTCTGAGAAATGTTCTTAGCTCCTTCTTTGCAGACCTCCCGTAGTATAACGAGCAGCGTTTTCTTGAGTGTGACTTTCATCTTGAGAGTTTGCTGCAAATACCAGCTAATAATGTCTTCACTACAGCGAAGGCGAGAGATGCTATCTCAGCGATGACAGTAGTCTGGCAGCGTACAAGACATAAATACAACAACCCTGGTCCTGCAAAGTTTATGAGGAAGCAGACGAGTAGCATGGGTAACAAAGTTGTAACGCCTTCCCGATTTCCAGGCGTGGGCTCTTAACACACGGAAGAGATGCTGCACGTTCCCCGCGCTTACCCCCCTGCTGTATTTCAGGACTGAGATCCCCAATTCTGTCGTTAGCAAAATGTTTTGGGTTTCGGATGCTGAGAAGGCTTGGATTTGCTTTGGTCGTGTTTACAGCGCGCGGCAGTCTGTTTGGATGCTGTGGCTTGGTGTGCCTTCTGCCTGTCTGTTCTTGCTCTTTGATGGTAAATAAGAACCTTTAGTAAATAATAACTT
>NW_008824298.1:42751-44511 GCF_000699105.1 Pygoscelis adeliae | reverse complement strand
CATAGCAGAGAAAAGTGACGGGGTGGGTCAGGAAAAGGTTAAGTAGTGCAGAGCTGCCTAGTGGTAGTAACTTTTATTTCAGGAAGGGTTGCTGGATGTGTTTAAAGGAGCTACCAGAGTCTTGTTTTTGTAGCATCTCTGCTCCAAAGGTCTTAAAAACAGCACGTAAAAATCTGGTAACTTATGCCATGTTTTTGTTACACCAGCAGTAAATGTGCTTGTGGGGAGGTTGTAGCCAGGAACAGCTGAAGCAAAACACGATACATATTAAGGTGAAGGAATCCTGTTGGTTTGTAACCCCGTGGCTTTTCTTTAGCCCTAAATGTGCTTCTGTAAGCCTTGGGTTTGTCTTCAGCTTTTCATTTCTGTCTGATGGACGCCCAAGCTTGTTCCTGTACAAACCTTTGGGTCTGGAGGAGGAGGAGGTGGCGTATACTCGGACGGTGAATTTAGTCCTCTGGAAAGGTGCCACCTTGAGAAGAGCCAATGCCTCTGTTGAACTGTTCCACTGGTGCAACCAGAGAACTACAGTGGGTGCTTTGATCTCTCTGAGCATTGGCTGCCTCGGTGCCGGAAAACCTGCCAAGACACCTTTCTCAGCCTGGGCTCTTCTGAGGCAGCTGAAGCACTGTTGGTTATTGTTGAGGGGGGCGAGGAAGGAGTTGCCATCATTGTTTATAGGGCTAAGGACATGCTGCAGCAGGAGACCACAGCCGAAGGGCAGGAGTTTTTAATCACCAAGAGCTTTTGTCTAGATGTGAAACAGTAATCTTCCTAGTAAGAGACAGCTCAACCAGTTCCTTGGGTCAGACAGTTCTGCTATAATTCATGTTTTTTTTGTTTTCTGGAGTAAAATAAATAGATGTATGGGTTGGGGGTTTTTCCTGCTTTACATCTTGTCCCTTTCTGTTGCATTTATTATGCTTATTCTAAGCAGACATCTAGTTTTTAACTTACTCATACCAAGCACACGTTCGTACTGAGCTGCTAGCAAAAGTGCGTGATGCAGACAGTTATGAAGTTGATCTGCTTCTTTGGAGGAATTTTGAATCTTTACTGTATAAAGCGGGTGGAGATTAGATGGCAATACATGCACTGTCTAAATTAAACCTGATTAAAAATCCAAGAGTTTTCATGGATATCTATGAATATCTATTCTGGATGCAGTGTAACGAGTACTGTAAATATATAGGCTGTTTTTCCAGAATCGCTGTAAGTTGTGCTCCTGTGCCTCTTCAGGAGCCGGTGCCATGTGCTTACAGTTACAAAACACACCTGAAAACCTGGCCCTATGTTCTGAAGCTCACGCGCTTGCTCACAGAAGAAATGCCACTGCTGATTGTGCCTGGGGTGAGGAGGCTACCTTGGGATTTCTGACGGTGATCTGGTGGGAATGCTTGTGCAGCCTCACCTATTAGAGCTTGTGGATGAAATTCCAACCTTGAGCTCCATCGTTGTATGTGAAGGGTAGCACACTTATCTAGTCTGGGACAATACTGGAGTCAGTTCTTTACGCAGTTTAAACTCGGTATTTTCTTCTTGAAGGTACTATGACAAACCACGTTCATGAATTCAAGCAACCTTTTCTTCTTTAGGAGGGAAAACGCGAGAGTACAAATTCTGCAAGGTGAGCCTTTCTTGATTTCCCAGCTTGTTTCCCCATAACGAGTGTTGTTTTCTACCCCCTGCAGACTATTGGGTACTGATGGACGTTTCCGACAGCCCTGAGCGAAACCCCTGCTCTCCTGATGAAGAGGACA
>NW_008824298.1:33252-42584 GCF_000699105.1 Pygoscelis adeliae | reverse complement strand
TGATGGAGAGGGTGGGCAAGGCAGCGTCCTGGGAGAGGAGGAGGATGCAGCCAGGGGACTGAGTCATGGTGAAGAGGAGAACCACTCGGATGAAGAGGACCGCTTAAGCGAAACCAAGTCTCAGGAGTCTGACAACAACGAGCAAAGCGGGGAGCTGAAGAGCCCTCCGCCTCGCAAAGGAGAGGAGGAAGACCGGACAAATGACCTTGGTGATGAAGCGTCCTCTGTCACCCGTGAACTAGATGAGCATGAGTTGGACTATGATGAGGAAGTTCCTGAGGAGCCAAGTGCTCCTGCTGCAGAGGAGGATGGTGAGAAAGCTGCTGGTGAGGATGATGAGGAAGAGGAGAAGGGAGATGATGCCCATGAAGATGAGAAAAAATCCAGCAGCAAAAGTGATGATGAAAAGGACAGTCAGGATCCCCTCAAGGAGAAGAAGAAAGAAGAGGATGATGGAGAAATTGATGATGGAGAAATTGATGTAAGTAGGAGCTGGTCCGAGGTGGGCAAAGTCCTGCAGGGAGAGACCTATCCGTGTGTTTCAGAGCCGTTGGGCTGTTAGACTGCCAAGCCTTCTTTCTTCCTTGACGCGAGTATCTGTGTTAGCTGTGTCCCTCCCCAGTGTGCGCGTAACACGCTTTTTCTTTGGAGGTGAGAGCATACTGTGTACCAAGTCCTAAACTCAGCGGCTAGGATGTCTAGTGCCACGTACTGTAGAAGAACTTTGTGCCGAATATGGTCAGAGCCGTCACAAATAAGCTTTGTTCCCGTTGAATATGGAAGGGCTCCAGTGCTTTAAGAAACTATTCTGCCTCAGCTCTCGGAGGACTTTTGAATGATGCTGACGGCAAATTACTTAACCATGGATTAGGTGTTCATAAGCTGTCTCATCAGTTTAGGTTGAGAGGCTGGTGCTGCAGAGTGGCTGCCGTGTGCTTGAGGCGTCAGGCGTGTGCGGGCAGCCCGTGGCCCTGAGCTGTTTTGTTGGGCTCTAGCAGCACCTGGGCGCGTGGAAGAGAAACGCGGGGTGCTGAGCTTTCTGGAAAGTGCCTAACCAGGCAGCCCCTGCGCATGGTTCGGGTGATGTGTTCAGGGATGTGCAGTCCCAGTAGCTACTGTTTCACAGCGGAGAACAAACGCAGCTGTTTAGAGAAATCGAAAACTGGTTTTAATTGCTTTGGAGATTAGGGCAAATAGCACTCTTTATGCATGTTTGTGTTTAGATAGGAAGCACTGCAGTATAGCAGTTGTATTTAATACAGCTTAATACCAGTTTCCCTCTCGCAGGCAGAAGACGACAGGACTTTGCACTCCCGCTATTCGGATTCAAGTAAGGTGTCTACCAGACCAGGAACCCCCAGGAGGGTTTCTACTTCTGTGGGTTCCTGGTCTGGTGGACACCTTACTTGAATCCGAATAGTGGGGGTGCAAAGTACTGCAAAGAGAAGGCGCCCGTCCGGAGGACCTGGCTGGCTCTGCTCCTGGCTCTCCGTGCCAAAAGTGCTCCTGCACAACTAGACTAGGTTGGGGCAGTGTTGTGAGAATATCCTGGTGACCAGGCAAGGGAGCAGTGGGCTGTGGATGGGGTCACTGGTGGGGCTTCTCAGCCAAGGAAGGGAGGGTTCAGACTTGGGAGATGCTGTTGCCTTCCCGTCCCCATTGCTGTGTAGCTGACCTGGCCGCATGCTCGGGAAGCTCGCGGAGCCTTGCTGGAGAGACCCTCCTCCCTTTTTATTGAAGAGTGGTATATTGTGTATTTTTCACTCTAATGGTGCTTTGACAAGTTCTGTTGCTTAAAAAAAGGTGATGTTATTTTTTTCTTCTTCACGCCCATTTTGGCAGGTGATTTTGTTAAACACTTACGTCTTTCCCATGTATTTCTGATTCAGTTACAAGGAATTTGGTGTGTTGTGGGAGAGTCCAGGCAGGGGAAAAAAAAAAAATCCTGGAGTCCTGACTCCATGCCTGCTTCTTGATTAAAATATGAATGCTTTCCTTTAGTGTCTAAGGCATTCTTGAGAGCGCTCTCCTTACAAAGCACAAGATGAATCTGTACTCTGGTTTTCATACATTAACTCATAACAGGGTTCCCAGCTGCCTGATTCCAAGGAGACCTCACAGAAATAAATACTTTCCCTTTTGTTCAAGTACAGCATTTGCAAAGACTTCACACAGTTCTTTTGAAAGAAGCAGAGTTGAGCTGGTTATACCATTCACAAGTCGTTGAATGCCATCCCCAGCTTTGGAGGAAACTGTTAAATCTCTGCATTTTATTCTGCTTTCAGAGTTCTGTCTTGGGGGGGGGATATTAATGCAAATTTTAATTTGAATATATGTGTAGTCTTTAAAATCCGCTCTTGTTCAGGAGAGCTCTCCTTGTATTGCCCTCAGAGGAATGCAGCAGAAGAGGCTGTTAACCCATCTCTGTACATCCTTTGTTTATCTACAGCCGAGTGATGGTTTTTCCTCCTTTCCAGCTGCTAAATTGATCAAAGTACATAACTTTCTTAATCTTTTCCATGTAGACAACTGCTGTCACTGTCACAGGGTTGCTGCGATTGCCACGCAAAGGGAAGGCCTCCACCAGATGCTCCCTCTTCAGATGTGTTTCATATGCTGACAACTTCTGTGGCGGTGAACTGGAGGCAGGCCGAGGGAAGGCCAGGGTGCCTTTCAGGATAAATAACTGACTTCCTTGCCAGATACCTCTGACAACTCTCTGGTCGTGTATGCCTTTGCCTTCTGCATCACCACCTCTTTTTAGCTCCTTTTGACTTTTCGGATGCAGCTTAATGAAGCCACTGAAGGCTTTTTTTCCCTGGAGAGCAAAGGCAAAGGCTGGTACTCTAAAGTTTCAACAACTTTCTTCGGGAGGTGTTTCATGACTGTTATTTCACGCTCGTCCCTTGTGGTTCTTGATCTTTGAAGCAACCTCCATCTCCCAGAATTTCTTCCTGGGGTTGCTGTGCCTGGGGATAACGTAGAGTTTTGTTAGAGCTGATTCGCAGCTCCTGTGTGGAGCTGAGGAGTAGAAGGGAAGGTGTCAAGTTGTTGCCAGAGAGGACCGGGAGAAATACGTGTGACTTTTTTTTCCTGAAAAGCTTGTGCGCGAGATTGTCGCTCAGCGTTGTGGGGAAGCATTTTATAATTAGCTGTTGTAATAGCAACCATCCTTCAGAACTTGATGTATAGGGGTGTGATGTCTGTACTGGGTTATTGCATTAATGCGGGAATACCACGGTGTGTTTTAAATCAATGAACAGAAGGAATTGGCTTGAGCTAAATAGGGATGACACGAGTGCCGAGCAGGGGACAGTCCAGTTTAAAGGCTCTGAAGGGTAGCGGTATTGCCCACACCAGCGGAGCCGCGGTAGCTGTTGGAGCAGCCTGCGGGAAGGAAAGGTAACGCGATTCAGCTCGTTTGCCTCAAAAGAGTGTGAAGTTGCCTCTAACTGCCTTGCACGTACTGCCAGCTAAAAGTGCACAGCCAGCCCCGTTCAGCTGAGGTATAAGAGCTTAATCCACTGTACTGTTGATTTGGAGCCTTTAAGCATACATCGGGTAAAATGGTGCAGCTTGAAACCTTGGTCTGTGGTGTGGCACCAAGGTGTCCGTAACGCCTGAAGGGTTTTGCAGTCACCTTTGAAGCACTGAAGTTGATGCATCTTCCTGTTTGTAGCAGTACATTGGGCGCTCACGGGTATTTATTGTAACTTTATATTACTTTTCTCTTGTGTTTTGCTCCAGGGTGTGTTTTCAGTGACTGATATTTGACCATATTGTGAAATGTCAAGTCGCTGCAGAAAATGCACCACGTGAAATGTCAGCTTGTCTGTCTGTTCCAGGATGATGACTTAGAAGAAGGAGAAGTCAAAGACCCCAGCGACAGAAAAGTGAGGCCACGTCCCACCTGCCGATTCTTCATGAAAGGTAATGACATGCACGGCTTGGTGGCCAGATGCTGAATTTACATAGAGCCAATATGCAAAAATTGCTTTGCCCAAAGTATGGTGAGCCCAGTAGAAGCAAATAAAGGAAAACTCGCTAGTGTTTTTAAAACAGCATGGAATAAAACTGCTTGGGCTGATGTAACAGTCAGCTGTTGCTTAGAGGTTATTCTGTGGAAAACAAAAAATGGCAAATACTCGTTATTTCTTATCAAGCTCATGCCTTGCCAAAACGTAATTGTTTCTTGCAATCCCATATCCATCTCACTTCCCCAGTTATTAAAAGACATTTGATGAAATTTTAAAATCAAAAGTAGGGCTAGAAATACTGTTTCCTGCTAAGAAATAGTGGTGTGACATCGTGCTGACGTCCCCCGAGCTGCTGCAGCCCCTGCAGACGCATCTGTTGACCGGGTTCCTGCGTTGCCCGCGTAATGGTGTCAGGTGTTGGCAACTCACGTATAGCTGTTTTTGCAAGCAACCCAGAAACCCCAGCGAGACGGCGCGCTGGAGGGGTGACGCTGGAGCTGACGGGGTGAGATGTGGCGGTGGCCGGTACTTCCACTGGGCTGAGGAAATGGTCAGCTGGAAAAAAAATAATCCTCATGTGAATAGAAACTTTTTCCTCAAGCCGGAAGGTTGCTCCACACTGTATCACATACCACATTTCTGAAATATGATTGGGATTGTCAGTCTGAGTCGGAAGGAATTGGGGGCAGGAAATGATAAAAAGTATTTCTTACTGCGAATGAGACCTAAGACTTGAAACTTTTAAATCTAACCAATTGTATTTCTTTTTTTAAATTCTTCTTAATAGGACATTCCCCAAAGTTTGTGCAACTGCACAACAGCTATCTTAGACTGTCCTGCAATTTTTTTTAGCGTAGAGAATAGGTTTTATAAAAGTTTTCTTACTTAAACTGATCATAGCTGTCTTCCACTTCCTTCAGCTTCATGTCACTTAATGTTTGCTCATTTACTTGGTTTTATTTACAATCTCCCATGAAACAATTTATGAAAATCTGAAATTAAAAGAAGGGTGGAGAACAGGGTGGAGTCTCTTATTCCTTGCGTCACTGGCATATGCAACGTAGGGAACTGCTTAGGGGGTTTCCGGAGATCTGACCATCAGATATCGTGTACTTGGCTTCCTGAATGTCTTCCGGTATCGAATTTTCTGCCTGTGCTGAGACACGAACGTGTTGGTGAAGATGGTGGAACAGGGAAGTCCCTCGGCGAGGAGAGCTGTTTGTTCCTGAATCCTCAGTGTGACGTACGCCTCCATGCAGCGTGGAAGTATTTGCCTGAGTCAAAGTTCAGGCTGCAGGATCTCCTGCCGCAGTTGTTTTTCTTTGATTTGGCGTGGGTTCAGGTAACGTTGACATCCACTCTTGCTCGCCCCTTAAGGGCTTTATTGCCACCAGGGGGATCAGGCGCTGCTCGCGTGGGACCCTGAAGACATTCAGACTTTTGTCCTTGCTGTGTCTGAGGAGCACTCATGTGGCTGCGTCTGTCCAGCGGCGTGAATTGGCTAGCTTGGAAATCCTTCCAGTGAAGTAGCTGGATGTGTAGCCGCCTTGACATAAGTAGCAGGGCCCCTTACTTGCCAGGGTAATCATTCCCCTTGACACTTCAGTAGGGATAGTAAGTGTTTGCGTAGGTGTCTGGCAGCCCCTACACCCGGTGCTCAGGCATTGAGAAAGGATGTGTTGCTTCATGAGCTGCTGTGCAAAGGGATTTGTGCTCTCGTGACGTTTGACAGTACAAAAGCGTCCAGTGTTGCCTCTGACAGAGAACACCAGCCCATGGTTAATCTGGGACTGAGGAGGAGCATTTCCAGGGACCCAGGTGCAGCGTGGATTTCTGACATGCTGCCCTGCCAGCCTTGACTGGGGATTCCTCCGTGGGCCACAGCAGTGTTAAATGCTCCATTGCCTCTGAAGTCACTGTGCTGATGCCTGAGCTAGCGCTGAATTAGCGGCGACTTTGTGATGCAGGTGTCTGCCGGGAAATCTGCAAAATGTCTGTTGCCTGATGTTGAGTGGATTGCCGGAAAAAAAAAAGGGGTTTGTTTCAAAGGCAAGCTAAAATAAAGTTGGGCATTAGCTTTGTATCCTGTTAGAGACCCCTGAGTGTTACCATCTCTTTGAGGGTGGTACCTAAAGCTAATGAGCGGCTTCAGATTCGTCTGCTGCCCTCCGTAGCGATGTCTCCTTTCCTGCGTTGTGCTGGCAAGCCTGTGGAGTCGGCTGGAGAGAAAAGCTTTGATGTACTTCGTGCCTCACCAGAAAGCTGTTTGTTTTGAATGCACTGTGATGCTTTCTTTGTTGTCAGGTTATATTCATTGTTTTCTGTAAAAGGTAAAGCTCCTAACTTGAAGTGTTTGTCATTAATAAGACTTGAAGAGCTCATAGCCTTATTACTGCATTTGCTTAACGGTGTGCATGCATCCATCCCTCCCTTCTCCCCGCCATAATAAGGTTCTTGTACGTTCACCCATCTGTGGCTGGATCTATTTGTCCTCTCTGGGAAGGCGGGGGAGTGGCAAGTGTCGTTCCATGTGTATGAAAAAGGGTAAATCTCAACAAAGTTGGAGAGAAGAAAAGCCTCATTGTCTGAAACAGCATTATTCCTTGATGGCTTTTAAATGGTTTTGGGGCTGAACAAATGCTTGCTGTAGGTAAACAGGGGTCTGACAGAACTGTATTTCCGCAGGTCACTGTACTTGGGGCATGAACTGTCGATTTATTCACCCTGGCGTGAATGACAAAGGAAACTACTCCCTGATCTCCAAGCCTGAGCCCTTCTCCCCAAACGGCGCTCCTCCTATCGGCCCTCACCCACTGATGCCAGCCAACCCTTGGGTATGGACATCTTTTCTGTGAATTTATGGCTTCTGCACATAGCTTTTGTCTCCTGCTCTAGGAGAAGTGAAGATTTTATTTGAGCTACTAGTGCTTTAGCAGAATTCAATACATCTATTGGATTTGTGATTTTTAAAAGGTGGTCTTGAAGTTGCTAGTAGAGAGGAATAATTTTCCATGTGTGTCCCAGCTTATGTCCTGCTGATACATCTCCGGAGTATCCGGAGGTACTCTGGGGTAACTTGTTTACAAAGCATGAGTTTGCTACTTAAAACTAATGTCAAGTGTCTGTCTCTTTCCTCTTCTCACCTTTCTAACAGGGAGGGCCAGTTGTTGATGAAATCTTACCTCCGCCCCCTCCAGACCCTCCAACAGAAAGTGCCTGGGAGAGAGGACTCCGCCACGCTAAAGAGGTAAATGGCATCCTCGGGAAGTATGCTGACTGTCTCCAAAATCCGCTGGCCTGTTTCACTGAGAGCAGGGTGCTGGAAGAGCTCTTTTTGGAGCATGTAGTGTCTTGCTCTTTTTAAGGAGCCTTCCTTTTGCCTTTCAACCTATTAACTGCATCTTGCTGTATATCACAGTTGCTATACGGTCAAGAGGAGCTGGCATCCAGGTTTGGTTTTTTTATATTAACATGAGCTAGGGAAAGTTTGTGGCCCTGAAGTCAAGCCCTCCACAAAGCAAAACTTTTGAAGCTGATCCAGTTTCCCTTACTTCAGTACCTGTTTCTCTAGCACCTATAGGGTCCATGTGTCTGATCGTTTCAGAAAATGGGGTCAGCACGTGTGAAACTTTTATCGCCTGTCTGCCGCTGTTCTGAGCTGATGGAATAGTGAATTACACTTTCTGTGTCAAGAAAACTCCAGTGTCCTGCACATTCGTAAGACTTGGGCGGAAGAAGGATGTTTTAGTTGAAGAGCAGGTTTCTCCCAAGTGAAGGATTTTTAATATTGCAATTTCTCTGTGCCTCAGAAACGTTCTCTCTTTACAATGTTTTTTTTTTTTATGTTATGGCAGGTATTAAAAAAGGCAACTATGAGAAAAGAACAGGAGCCTGACTTTGAGGAGAAGAGGTTCACTGTGACTATTGGAGAAGACGAGCGTGAATTTGACAAAGAAAACGAGTTTTTCCGTGACTGGAATTACCGCATCACCAGAGACGTCAGAGATCCAGCGTAAGACGCAGTCTTGTTTTTGCTACGTGGAATAGATGGGTGGGAAATGTAGTGCAGTATGGCAGTCTTCAGCTAAATTGTTCCTCCGAATGGGAGGAAAGCTCACCTCAGGAAATGGAAACAACTTCCATTAAGCAGTATGTACACCGGTTAAAAACTTGAGCTGCCTCCGCTCGCTCCAGTTCAACATTACCCTCCTTTACAGTCATCTTTAAACCTTTCCGCCTTCAATGTCATTGGCATACTGGTCCCTCAAAGGACACTACCTAGCTGTGCATTGCCTACCTCACGCCAGTGCATTCTTCCGACCTTTTTTCCTCTTGTTTTTCCTATTCCAACCCTTGAGAGTTTTAAAATGCTAAAGCTGAGGCTGCAAAGTTGGAGTATGCTCAACATCCAAGAGCTTCAGGGCAGCAGTTGTACTGTCTCGACCAGCCGGGTGTTTATTTGCAAGGGCGTTGGCACAGCAGCTGGTCTTAACAAGCATCTTGACCAGTCCCAGATAAACTATTCAGTAAGACACTGGTCAGAAAGCAAACCTGTTAGCTGCCGGGGCATGGCCTGGGCCAAACCAAACACCCTAAACTTAAGTGTTTAGGTGATTGTTTTTTTAAGGAGGTAAAACATAAGATGTTGGAGACCTCGGACACACTCCTGTCACGACTGAGAGCAGGCAGAAGAAGGTGCAAGGATGAATAAGTCAGCTCTGAGAGACTTGCTTAGTAGTTCTTGAGCCAAGAAATGGAATGGAAAAACAATTACTGAGAGAGAGGCTTGTATTCTGCACGAATACGGGTGGATCTCTGTTTCTCTTTTGCTTACACATCCACTGTTCTTCCTACATGTGCAGATTATGGATTATTTCTGCTCACTCGCAGAGAAAGTGTTTGCAAGGCTTGGTTCTGTCTATTTTAGAGTGAATGAACTGCAAAAAAAAAGTCTGAAAAGGAGCAGGTTAAGCTGTTGTTCAGTAGTCTTTGATTTGCTCTGGAATTTGCAATTCCTTTCCCCGTCTTAAAAAGAAGCTATCTACTCAGTTCTGCAGACTGTAACAAAACAGCTGCCCCATATTAATTTTTTCCTGTGTAGAAATTGGTCTCCTCTTCCTCTGAGAAGGCTTTCAGTTGCACCTGGGACACACTATCACCAGTGCTCTGTGGGTTGACCATATAGTATCTTTATTTTATGATTGTATACGAAAACTAGCATCAGCGTTCTAGTTGTTTTATGCCGCTGCCTCACTGATGTAAGAATTGTTGTGTTAGGTACAGGACTTTTCTGTTTTTTTTTTCATATAGTCAGGAAAAAAATATATTGCATGTAGCCAGTGTTAAACGGAAGTA
>NW_008824298.1:32500-33231 GCF_000699105.1 Pygoscelis adeliae | reverse complement strand
GCACCTTTATGCATACCCATACTGTAGCGTTAAAATATCTTCGTTGTGTGTAAAGGCAAAAGTCATGAGGTTGCTGCTGCTGTAAACTCTAGAAAATGGTGATTTTTCTCACACACGCACGCACTTACTGCGCAGATTGACACCTTGCAGCAAACTAACCACTGGTGGTGCAGCTGGGATGTTGATAAATGCTTTCAGGACTGTCTTGTGACATATGAAGATGTCTAAATAGTTCATGAATACCTTTTTCTTTTTTGAAAAACTATAGGGAGGTGGACATCAAAGAAAACATTAACTATGGGTAAGCAGGTCTTTGATTCCAGTACTGTTGCAACTGTAAGAAAATATTCCCTTTCCTTTCTCCATTGTACTTCTTAAAACTTCCTAGGCCACAGACCGCTGTCCCGTCAGGTGTGGTGGGCAGTTTAGTAACCAAAGGGACATATTTGATTTTTTGGGTGATACCAATTATTTGCCTAAGGATTTAAGCACTGAATTATCTAAATGCACAGCAGTGATGTGTGTTTAAATGAATAAAAAGTCCACAAATGTTACAGGAAGGGAACGAGGAGATTTGGATTTGAGGTTGGGTTGAAAAGTAAAGAGTTTCCTTTTTGGTGTAGCTAGAGATTTTTTTGTGTCTCTTTGAACACCTGATGTCAGCAAATCCAGACCGTTGTCTGGTTGGCATCAGGAGTTTGTTGCTGAATTAAGCATCAGTATTCAAGGTT
>NW_008824298.1:30009-32476 GCF_000699105.1 Pygoscelis adeliae | reverse complement strand
TTTCAGGCAAAAATAGAAATCGTAAACCATTTAAAAGCACTGAAAGAAATCTAGGTAGCCGCTTAACTTGCAGGGCAGCACTTACATCTTCGCCTGTTTTAGATTATTTGGCACTTTTTCAAATGCAAAAGTGGGCCCTTTATTCCTCTTACTTACAAGTCAGAGTCTCATTGCGGATAATCTGGAACTTGGGAGCACTTGCTTTATGATCTTAGTTCTGCCACTGACTCCTCTGTGGCCCTGGAAGTTTCTTGTTTCCTGTACCCACCTCCCCATCTTTACAACGGATCTGATATTTTCACTCCAGGTGGCTGGCAGGGATCGGATAGCGTTGAGTTATGTGAATTCAAAACATCAAATAATGTTAACAGAAATCATCCAATGGAGGAAACATTACGGATTGAAGGAGGGTGGTTTTTAGATCCTTTTCCTCCCCAAAAGTAATTACGGTTTTGCAGTTGAGCAGGGTGCGCTTGCCAGTGCATTTGTGTGCTGGAGGGCCGGCACCTGTTTTCCACTGGAGAATATCAGCTGCAGATGTGGTTACCTTCATTGCATGGAGTAATTCCAGGCGTAGGGACAGAGCGTTGCTGGCCTGCCCCCGAAGCTTAGCTTCTCCCGGTGGAAAGCTCAGCAACAGCTCGTGTCCTGTGCTGGCGGCACTGGGAATACGCCCATCGCCTCCGGTGGCAGGGGAGCAGGAGATCACGATCCGTTCCACTTCAGATGTGAGGCTGCTTGAGATTTAGCTCTGTGTGCATGGACAGAAAATGCAGCTCTAAATCAATGAGGCAAAACATGTTCGGTTACATTTGCGTACGTTTGAAGTGGCTATAAAAAGCAATCGGTGTTTCTACATTTTTTACCACATTGATTTGAAGGCTGAATTTGGTTTGTAGTGTTTCTCTTTTTGTGTTTATCAAGAAAGGTTTGTGCTTTTCTCTGATAAGCTTCACTTTAAAAAGACTGTCTGTTTGGGAAATGTAGAAAAGAAACCACTTTGTACGGTCATACTCCGTCGAAGATGTTTTTTCTCGTCAGTGCACAGTGACTAAGACCTGACCTAGAATACGTAGTGTTTCTGTGTGGCGACGAGGTGATATTTCCCTTTCTAACCTTCCCTGTTTTTCATTGTAGGCTTGATCCCTATACAGATCCCTATTATGACTATGAAATAGAACGGTTCTGGCGTGGTGGGCAGTATGAGAATTTCAGGGTTCAGTACACAGACCCAGATCCATACCGTAACTACAGAGTAAGTAAGGTAATACCCCTTCCCGCACTTCTCCTTTCAACTTTCTTCCAGGTACTTCTTTCTGGCGCTTGTCACGTTTCCAGTGCAGTGGTTGAAACGGGACTTTTCATGTATGTTCAAGATGCTGAACCTTACAAATAATTAAATCTTGACTTAATTACTGCACAGAACGCGCTCTAGGTGCAGGGATGGGAGGATATTCTGTTTCGGCGTGATGAAGGCAAAAACACATCTGAGATGGGAAGGTGGTTCCTCTTCATGCGCGCTGGCTGCTCCTCTGCGTACCAGGCAGTGGTGCAGCGCTTACGGCCGCTTCTGCAGCCGTTCTTGGGAATGTTGGGAGAGGGGAGGGAGTTTCCAGGAAATAACCTGACTGAGGACCGGTTCGCTTGTTAGTTATTGGGACAGACGGAAAGGATTAGATTTGGACAGGCGTGATTTGCGTACAGACGGAGGCTCCAGCATGACTGTCCACCACTGGTGGCGTTGCACCGTGCTTGCTTTGAGTCAGAAGAGGAAAGCGCCCAGCCAGTTGCTAAAATCCCAGATGCAGTTGGCTGGTGTTGCACCGCTGCAAGGTGTAAAGCGCGGTGAAAATAAGGCTGTGAACCCTTTCCCTCCGCTTGCTTTTGCCCTCATGCAAACTGTTGTGCCTCGAGGGTAGTGGCAAAAATAATAAATCCTGCTCGGTGGGGAGCTTTTCACTGGTATTCGTCACATCCTTTAAAAAGTGGCTTTCCTTGTGCTGCAAGACCTTGCTGTTCTACAGAAGCAGTGCATGAACAGGAGCCTGTCCTCACTATTGTTGCACATGATGCATTATCAATTATTTTCATGGTGCTTGCTTGTAAAGTTAATTAGCTTGTTATAAACATGATTAGCAATGAGAGTAAATATTTGTAAACATCAATACATTTATTTAATAAGCATAATAAGTCAAATTAATCTTTGACTGCTGCCTTTGAAAATTACAACTGTGATGAATACGATGCGGTGTCTTGTTCCTCTCCACTTTCTGCCTGCTCAGCAAACAGTGATGGCCAGCAAGCTCCAGATTATTTATCTCAATACTTTGCTCTAACATGGGAGGGCGTATGTAATTGTTTGCGGTCCAAGACTGAAATTTTGCTGCCCACTTCGTTGGGAGATGTAACCTAACAAGAAATCATCACGATGATTTCTCTTTTTCTTTTTAAAGGAAAGAGAGGGAGA
>NW_008824298.1:28899-29952 GCF_000699105.1 Pygoscelis adeliae | reverse complement strand
CGCGAGAGGGAGCGAGAACGGGAGCGAGAGCGGCGCCAGCGGGAGCGAGAACGAGAAAGGGAACGGGAGCGTGACAAGGAGCGCCAGCGGCGGAAAGAAGAGTGGGAACGTGAGAGGGAGCGAGTGAAGAGAGATGAAAAAGACAGGCAGCACAGGGACCGGGACAGGGACCGAGACCGGGACAGGGACAGGGACCGTGAGAAGGAGAAAGAAAAACCAAAGCCCCGGTCCCCACTGCTACCAAGGTAAGTGTCTGCTGGAATTCAGACTTGCTATTTTAGTTGACGTTGTTTTAGCTGTGGATCACGAACCAGGCTCATGCCGATCACAGTGCAGAAGATCCCTGTTGTCCGCAACTCTTGAGTAAAGCGGTAGTTTCAAGAGGAAGGCAACGCTTTAAATGAGCCTTGCTGGCCACTAAGTGGAGCTAAAACATCAGTAAGAACTGGGTGTGCCTAACCTGACTCTGAAAGGAGGAGAGCATCTGTCCTGTAGGTATGGAGATGTTCGGCGTGTCCCTGTTCCCTTGAGGCTAGAGTACGTCTTGGGAGGTTGGCTGAGTCCCCAGTGCTGAGGGAGTCCTGCAGATGGTGGCGACTCCCTTTGAGGCCTTGACAAATGTCCTTTGGCAAGAACCAGGGCTGGTTTGGGAGTTTGTGGATAGCAAAAGCAGCTGGAGATTTATTAAGTAAAACTCCTAAAAGAGGCTAGAAAAGGTAAAGGCATTGTATGCCTTGAAATGAGTCTCTGCTGGGTGTTACGGTGGAATTGCAGCATGGAGTCAGGTTTTTTGCCTCTGCCCATTTTTTCTGAAAGTCCTGGTTCTGACCTGTGTGAAAGAGAAAATTGAACCAGACAGACTAAAAGTCTAGGAATTTCAAAAGCGAATCCTATTTTGTTTCTCTGTCAATTATTTAAGTACCGTGGTTTACCAGCGTACTGTGTATTAGGCATATTTGTAAAGCACTGTATAAATATCACAGCTGAATATAGAACTTGCCTTATGGGAATTTCTAATGTCGCAACATCTTTCGGTTCAGAATCGGAGAAAAG
>NW_008824298.1:19454-28868 GCF_000699105.1 Pygoscelis adeliae | reverse complement strand
GCTGAAGGACATCTCCAGGAAAGCTGATTAGCGGTGTCAGTGTCTCGGAAACTAGTGGCAGATGGAGTGTTCCGACAGCGTGTTGAGGAACGTGTGGACACACAAGCGTGTGTATGTGCGTGTTGGGGCAAAGAGGGGTGCAGGGGAGCTGTTTCCCAAGACGTATTGGAGCTTCTCCTTCTGCCTGATATCTGTGTTGTTTCTCAAGCACCAGGGGAAGGTGTGAAGCATGAGTGTGAGGAAGAGTGTGTTTTAACGAAGAACAGGGCTAAGAAGGGCTGGAACGAGGTACCATGTGGAATTGCGTGGTTTCAGGTGGGAGCAGGGTTTAGTCTCGAATCTGACCCAGAGTTTTTATTCGCATTACTAGAAGGAAAGCTAATTTTTGATGATGACCCTTTTTTCCAAGAGGAAGTCACAGTTTCAGAACAGTTTGAAGGTGTCTTAAGAGCGCTTTGGTGCAGTAGCAGTGTCAGAGTGGTTATAGGAATACATTTAATTATATGCTACGTTTAATTATAATCTTCACTTACAACCATAATTTGTGCACCTTAATTACCACATTTGCTGTTGGTTTGTGCTCTCGTTGGGCTAGTGATGGAAGAGATCTCGCTCTCCAGAACCATGTGATGATGATGACGATGATGAAAGTGACATCAGCTGATGGGCAGCTCAGGTTGTTAGTCATTAACAGTCACCCTGACCGGGATCACTGCACGCAAGGCTGAGGCTGCTGGTTGCTCCTTCCCTTGACGCTCGTGCTGGGTCATGGGGCAGGGCTCTGTGGGAGAGCTTTCGCTATTAGTGCTGCCCAAGGTTTGCTGGGTAGGAGCGATGGCCGTGTTCGCCAACCTTAGATCCATCTCGCCCCGTGTAACCATCTGTGTGAGCCGAGAGGTGGGATTCACAGTGTTCGTGACGTTACATGCTTTGTGGATACAGGTCCCCTGCTTCCCTCCCATGCCCCTTCCTGACGTAAGCACCGCTTGAGGGAGCTGTGGATGCCTCTTGGATCTCCAAAACAGGCTTCTTAAGACGAGTCTTGGTAAATTAACAATAGTCCTTGATATGCCTCTTTGCTTTTTAAGTCTGCTATTCCTTCTAGAAGCGAATCGTAGAGAATCTACTGTTGGAAGTGTCCTCGGCCTTGTCCTGTAACGCAAGCGCTGATGACTGTAGGGCCAGGCAGAGAGCTGGGAGAGAGGGACAGCGAGCAGGGCTTGCCTTTAACTTCATTTCTGCGGGGCTTTAAAAGCTGGTGGCAAGAAGCGTTTTGTAATTTTTGTGTTGAATAGGGAGCTAATACTGAGTGGAAAGCTTTAAAATCTCCAGAAAAAAATCTTAGGCCAGCATCTACATACAGTGTCTCCTCTTAGAGGAGAGTGGAATTAATGGGAGTACTTACCAGTAAACCCAAAAGTCCTACGTTGTTGAAGGCAGCTCTCCAAGTACTCTTAATGGGACTTCAGCTCCCGCTCTTGAAACCTGTGTCAACATGAACGCTCTTACTGCAACATTTACAGCTGTATGGATGTTTGTTTGCAGAGAAAATAAAACTGCAGAAATAAGTTTTGAAAAAGCTTTTTAGCAAAGTGAAAGCATAATTCAACTTCTTCTCCCTTGGAGAAGACACCTGTCATCCGGCAGTTTGTGTTTCCCTACGCTGCATGCCCCGGAAGCCTCGGTCACGCTTGCGGTGTGACTTGGCTCTGGGCAGTGCTGTTTTGTCCCACGTAACCTTTTTGACAGGCTCCAAACTTCCTCGTGACAGTGCCACGGTTCGAGCCGTCTCACCTTTTCTCCAAATACCTTCGTGCCGTGCTGCAGAGGGTCAGGTTTGGCACCTTGGGATTAAACAGCTCCCGAGTTTGTTTAATATGTAAAATGCTTGTGATTGCTTCGCCCTTCCTGGACAGCAGGATGCACGATAGTGGCGTAGCGCTCACCTGCGGGTCTATTTATAGACTCCGGGCTTTCCCTAATCACTAGATCCCAGCTTTTGGCAAGTCCGGCCTTCCCGGGCGTCATGCGGCGATGGGGGCTGGCGCGCGCCGGGCTGCAGGCAGCTGCCCGTTAACATTCCTGCACCAAAGGCAGCGCCGCTTCCAGCCGGAGCCCACGTGGCCCTGCTCTTCCCTTACTAACGAGCTGGGAAGACTGGAAAACTGCTCCACAGGGGTTGTGCAACCGGCAAGGAGCTTTGCCAAAGGCAGAGCTGAGGATGTCTGTAATTACAGGTAGATGCCGGTCTGTCCATCAGCATAAGAGCTCCCTCAAGTAGAGGCTGGAGGAAGGAACAAACTGACATACAGAATGCAGAGTCGAAAGGGATGAAAGAAAACTCGAAAAGCTAATAGCCAGGAACATGAAAACAAATTCCCTTTCCATTATGTTGAAAGCAGAAAGGTTTAATCTGATCTCTAAACAGCAGCGGAGCAGTTAAGGCTAATAACACAGAGAAGCCAGAGGACTTCCTGGCATCACTGCTTGCTACAGATGAGGAGGATTAGAATTTAACAACAAACAAAGATTGTAAACCCTAACGGACTCGGTGGCAAATGTTTCTCCTTGAACCTTTTAAAAGAAGAGACTGCAGTGTTTGGGCTTCAGGTAGGATTGTCACATGTCAGATTTTGTCACATTTTGAAGGAGTGTGCAATTGCTGCTTTATGCTTTGGTTTTGTTGTTTGTTTTTTTTTTTTCCCCAAGCTTAAGATGAGCACTCTAAGAAGTTTATAATCTGAGATTGCAATGCTGGTAAAATTGTTCCTCCTCAGGCATTGAACAGTTAAACAAGCCAGGACACTTTATGATCAATTAGAAGGATAACTTGGCTGTCTGTCCTTGTGCTCCCCATCTCCAGAACGAGTTCTGATGCCCCAGGCTGTGACTGATTTTGCTGAGTGCAAAATTTCTGCTTTGTATCTCTGTCTTGCCAGTGTAGCTCACTGTTGTGCAAATCACTTCAGTGATAAAGAAGTGGCATGAAATATTTTATTTGAAGAGACTTAGAGCAGTGCAAGACGTTCTTACCCGGGCTGCTGGTCTTTAGCTGTGAGCGAAGGCCCTGCACACAGGAAGAGTAATTTGCTTTAATCGTTCTATTGTTGCATAGCTCTTTATCCCCACCATCATGCAAGCGAATCTGATTGTTTCAGGAGCGCATTAAGCAATGCGGTTCGTGTCGTGGGACCTGTTAGCGGTTGTATTTCCAAAGCACTGAGGGATACTGAGGGACATTGAGGAACTGGACCCACTGGCGAGGGCAGCAGCCTCGGTATCGCTGCGTTGTTGGCTGGGGTTGCACTAAGTGGCTGTCAGCCAAGCGAGGAGGAAGAAGCAGCAGCGATCCCATGCTGCAGGTCCGTGAGGTGGGCATTGGTTTCTTTCCCACCTGGGTTTCCTCTGCAGGGGATGCTGTGGGCCCTGGTGAGAAGCAGCGTGGCAAAATGAACCTTTGGGTGAGAAATGTCATCTCCAGTTCTCGAGGAAGTTTGTCCTGAAGTCTGACCTAAAAGCTATTTCCACGCGGACGAGTTTGGTCAGGGCCCGTGATACAGACCCCAAATTCTGTGGAACGCCGGTGCCAAGTCGGGTGAGGAGGAGGAGGCGGCGGCTGTTGTCCTTGGAGATGTTCCAGAGTCCGGACAGGAGGTGACAGCAGCTCCAAAGCTGCCAGGAAGGAGCAGGGTCCCCATGAACTGTCCTGTGATTATCGCGCACACAACGTTTTTTTGGGAGGAAGCTTTCTTCAGCTGGGCTAGAGATTATTGATGGAATGCACTTATGCAGCCATTAAAAAGTAAAAATAACACCTGCAAGTAGGGACACTGTAAAATTTAAAGCAATGTCAGAAAGGGCAGCTGTTCTGTAGCAAATCATAAATCCTTCGTCAAACCCTTCCAGCAAGGAGTGTTGTGCTTCTTTCCAGCTTCTGTTGAGGTGGCAGTAGCCCTCAATTGTGAGATGCTATATAATGCTGCAGACCCTGGGACAAAAGGTTACGTGTTCTCTTGGCAGAGCTCACCCTTGCGTTATTTTTTTCAAGCTCGTTCAAGTTGTCTTTGTAATAGGTCGTTGTTAATCTCAGGGGTGAGCACGTTAATGAACAGGATAACCTGGGGTCCAAAATCGATGTATGCAGGTTACCCAGGGCTCGCAAGTTAGAAAGTGTTGGAACGACGTTGATGAGATAAAGGAGTGGCAAAAGTAAGGGCATGCAAATGGAGTGATTCATGATAGAGTGTGTGTATGTGTGTGATCACAAACCGACTGAACTCGTTTTTCAGAAGAATCTGTAATTCTAAGTGTCCCTGGGTCGTCGTCATCTTTCCCGACAGCTTTTGGTGGTCTCCCCATGCCGCCAGCTGGATCTCCTCCCTATTTTTTGAGTGTAGGGGCTCTGTACGAAAGGAGCCGTTGCTCAAATAGAGCTAGGTGTTTTGGTGGGCTTAGTAATAGCATCTCATCCTGTTGTATAAAGATGGTGCGGTAGGCTGGTGGATTTTGTCTTCTCTTAGTTTTCCCTGTGGAGGTGTCGGCTGTTTCTTATAAGAAATCCTTCATTTGTTCCCGTTTGTCCTGCCACAGGAGGAAGAGCAGGCAGGATAGACAACGGTGTGCTCTTCCTGGTTTCGGGTCAGGCATCGATAAGATCCTGGAGCGCTCTGAATTAGTCTTAACACCCATAAAAAGTTACCGAGGGGGGAAAGCAGCCTCTGTCAAGAGGCATAGATTTGCTCTCCAGGTGTCTGCACCTTCCCTGGGCAGCTTCTTGGAGCGCAGAGAGTTAAGAGAAGCAAATGGCCCCGGGCTGTTGGGTTTCCCGGGCTGAATGGAGGCTTGAGCCGGACCTCTGTTCCTCCTGCACACAGCGGGTCTGCCATGCTGCCTTCGGTGCTGCACGGTGCAGCGTCGCCCAGAAGAGGATTTCCCTTCTCCCCACGTACAGAACATGCCCCGTGCTGCTATGCAGTTCTTCGGACTCATAGTCGAGTGCCCTGTCTGGTAACACCGCGGTGATAAACATTATAACAACTTGTTTACGTCCCCATTTTTTTGTGGTGCAGCTTCCAGCTGGAGCAATGGAACCTGGTTAGACGGCTTCGCTTTCATTTATGCTCCCAGTTCATTTGGGAAGTTAGCGATAATAAAATCTCTCCGCGAAGCAAATCAGCAAAACTTTTCAAAGTTTTCCACAAAGGATTTCTGTTGACTGGAGTTTTCGTTAGTCTTCATGGTTCTTGAGGTTCTGCCTCTGCTTCCACAGTAAAAGGAGAAGGGTTTCGTAACCGTAAATCAAGATGAAGGGCATCAAGATGTGGATCTCAAGGAATGTTTTTCTTTGGCATTTCAGCGATGGCATTACTGGAGAGATCTCCCAGACTGGGTTTTATTAAAACATTGCAAAGACTGGGGCAGAATCGCTGCACGCGGGTGCCTCTCATTTAGAGGAGGCTCTCAAGGCGTCAAATGCTCAGCCCTTAGGGTAGATCACATCTCAGATATGTTTATCTACCTGCTGTGATGATTTCATACTGTAGGTTCAGATTGTATCTCCACTATTTAATTTCCAAGCCTCTCCCCATCAGGCTTTGAAGAAATCTTTTTTTTTTTTTTTAAAAGCAACTGATAACTCTGCTTTAGATCGAAACATCTTGAGAAAAGCATATTCTTTGCTACTATTGCACCAAGATCAATTAGCACCGGCTCCAAGGTTCAGCACTTCCCGTCATAGCCGCACGTAGGTGGCTTTTGGGAGCTGTTGTCCCTCTTCAGCCACACGAGCGACTTCATTGTGCCGAGATGGGAAAAATCTTCCCGTGTGCCTGCACACTGCTGGAGTTTATTTTGCAGCAGTTGCAGGTCCATTCACAACTGCCTTGGCACATGGCTCCAGTCATTCCTCGAGTCCGCTTCCTCTGGAATATTCCACTGACACTGAAGGAAAACTCGTGCCGGTGCTGCTGACGCAACTCTTGCTTTCCTGCAAGAAACGAAAAGGGTTTTAAATCATCGGTGGACTTTCCTCTTTCAGAAGATTGAGCTGTAACTGCCAGCCAAAACAGTAGCCCTGGAGCCAGGCTGACGTCACCGGTGACCGTGGGTGATAAGGTTTGCGTTACCTGTGGGAGCCGTGTCCCACGGGGAGGGGGAAGGAAGGAAGCACTTTTCCCCGGGAAGCTTATTTTCCCCTCGTAAGATTAGAAATGCTTCGGCATCATTTGCGTAATGCATGAGGAGGAAAACTTGAGCCATGCGGCTCCGCTTTTCCCCCTCCAAATTCTTGTCGAATTCAGTGACGTGCTTCAAACGGGGTTTATTTGGGAGCCGGAGCGTGTGCAGCCGGGAGCTGGCTGACCTACGCTGTGGTTTGCGTTGCCAGCTGGAGCTGCCTTTGTTCCTCCTCTCATTGCCAAAGCCACGTTCAGCTTCAGTTCTCCGCTTGATTGCTGTAATTAAATTCCAGCCAAATATGCATTAACGTGTTCGTTCTGGAAAATAAAGCATTTAGTTATTTTAAGGTTAAAATGGGCTTCGGAAATAGCTAAGCTCTGCAGACCTCGCTCATGCCCTGGTGACGCAGGATGCTGCTCCTCGGGGCTCTGGAAGGAAATTAAGCTGCTTTTGATCAGTCCGTCTTGTCAGTCTCTTTTACTCCCTCTGTAATTTTTTTTTTTTTTTTTTTTTTAAAAAACCTCGTCCCATAGGCTTACCTAATTAGGGAGTTAATTCTCAGAGATTTGAAATGTTTCCTAAAGATTGGAATTTGGTGGAAAAAGGAGACAGGGATTCACACGTGTGCTTTGGTAGCGTTTGACTCTTTTGCCAGCTACTCTCGGTGCCAAAGCGCGTTAGGTTTGCCTGCAGCATGGACTGCAGCGGCCTGGGTAACTGTGCTGGGCTGAGGACGGGCTCACGTAAAGTGCTGTGAGCTGATCTCATGGCTCACCACCCCGAAGCAGTCAGGCTGCTTCTCTCCTTCCCTCCTCTGTTCACTGTGGGTCAGCTCTCGCAGTTGTTCAAACCCCACCATGGGCTGGTTGGACTCGCTGACCCAGCCGCAAACTACTTTTATTTTTTTCCTCTCCCTATTGAATTAAGGAGTTGAGTTGGCACATGGAGAGCTCCAACAGGCGCCAGACCCAACACAAGACGGGAAACGAAAATTACCCAGTTGTAAGAGTGAAAGTGAGGAGAAAGCCTCCCCCTTTCTCAAGGTGAAATACAAAGCTCAACCCACCCAGCAGTGCAGCACCAGGAGCAGCTATCGTATTCGGCGTAGCTCTGAGCAGCCTTCCTGCCTGATCTGGGCTGGGAGCCGCAGGCCGGCTGCCTGCTGCCTCTTCTCAGCGGGCTTTCCTCTGCGAGCCTTACGGCTTCCTCCGCTTTCATCCCAGCAACTGCATGGTATCAGTATGTGGGAGTAAATTTGATGGAAACATCGACCGTTTTCGTGGCTGCTAGCTTCTAATAGTCCCTTCGGTAAAACTCGTACAGGCTGTAATTGAGATGTTAGTCTAAGGCAGATGGTGAGGATCTTGGCAGTTGCTCCGGCTTACTTTCAGTTCTGACTCCTGAATTCCACTGGAGGAGATGAGCCAAGTGGCATCAGATACCAGTCCCTCGTATTAAGTTGAACACGTTTATTTGGTGATGCTACATGTTGGGCACGCGGGTAGCTCTTGAGGAAAGACTTCAAAAATGTCCTGACACGAGCATCATCTTTCTTTCTTGGCTGTAGTATGGTAACATATTTACTGCTGAGTCAAAAAGCCAAAGCATATCCAGGAATGAGGCTTTCTGTTGTGGTTTTCCTGGGGAAAAAACCTTTCCTCCAGAAAGTGACTTCATCGAGAGAGAATTGCATCAAACCAGGTAATAGGTGCAAGTAATGAGATTTGCTTTCACAGTCATCTTTGCTCCAAGCTCGCGCCCAAGTTGTGGAGTTCAGCGTAAGTTGTTCCCACGTGGGGTCAGAGCTGAGGTCCAGCTCCCAGGATGTGCTGCTGTTGGACGTGAATGTGGGCAAGTTGGGTTTTTTTGAGAGAGAGACAGAGAATAAATTCTGTAGGAGACTTTTCTTCCTGAAAACTATTGCAGGAGAGAGTTGAGCCTGGAGAGGGGCAAGGTCGTTCATTAGGTGCTGGAGCGTGTCCAGAGAAGGGCAACGAAGCTGGTGAAGGGTCTGGAGAACGAGTCTTATGATGGAGCGGCTGAGGGAGCTGGGGTTGTTTAGCCTGGAGAAGAGGAGGCTCAGGGGAGACCTTATTGTGCTCTACAGCTACCTGAAAGGAGGCTGTAGCGAGGGGGGTGTCGGTCTCTTTTCCCAAGTAACTAGCGATAGGACGAGAGGAAATGGCCTCAATTTGTGCCAGGGGAGGTTTAGATTGGATATTGGGAAAATTTTCTTTACTGAAAGAGTGGTCAAACATTGGAACAGGCTGCCCAGGGAAGGGGTGGAGTCACCATCCCTGGAAGTATTTAAAAGACGTGTAGATGAGGCGCTTAGGGACATGGTTTACTGGGCATGGTGGTGTTGGGTTGACGGTTGGACTCGATGATCTTAGAGGTCTTTCCCAACCTTAATGATTCTATGATTCTATTAGTTGTTGGCTTTCACGTTTGTCACCTTGGACACTGCAGTGAAAAGCTTCTCGGCAGGTTTTATCCAGGTCTTGAGACGGATACTGCCTCTCTGCCCACCTGTGCCAGCAGAATATTCCCCCTGCATCTCCCAGAGCATGCAGACTGCGGTCCCTCGGGAAGGGACATCAGACCAGGATGTGGTCTCGCGTTATTCCCAAGCACCCTCGCATGGTGTTCTCCTCATCCTGTCTGCTGCTGTTTAGCCTGCTGCTTGATACAAGGTTTGTAGGCTGTTCCCGACCTTCTTTTTCTTCCTGCTTTGCACTTAGTTGCTTTGAAGATACTCCAGAGGTCAAGATGGCTTCAAAATGAGTTTGTACTGCATCTGCTGGAACGAGAGCTTGACCCTGGCTACGACTATTTAGTGTTATCAGAGTATAAATTATAGGTCCAGTCTATCTCAACCCCATATTCAGAGTCATGGTCGTCTTCCATGATGAGACACTCAGATACAGTTGTGGCTATAATATGGAAAACTAGACCAACCCACCGCAAATAACGTGCTGTGTTAAATAGCGTATGTTAGAGCAGCACTGGAAGGGGTGATGATGCTGAATGAAGATGCTGGTGAATAATGCTGAGCCATAACCCTGCTCGGGACTCTCTTACTAGGCAGTCAGCAGTTTTGTGTGCTAATACGTAAGCGTCCTCTTCTGAAGCTGGAATGAGATTTGTGAGAGAGGTGAACGTGAAAGAGGAGCTTCTGCTCCCATAAAACCCTGTATATACCAAGATAGGTGTGGGACAAATTGTAAAATTGCAGAA
>NW_008824298.1:17224-19395 GCF_000699105.1 Pygoscelis adeliae | reverse complement strand
GTAGGATACTGCGCTGGACTTTAAAGTCAGCATATACGAGTTCTGGAGTCGGGGAAGAGGTGGGAGGCTGTAGGAATTTTAACTCTGTTGAGTCTGTTGTAATACCGCCGAGCAAAGAGGAGGTGAGACTTCTTAGTGACTAGTGAAGCCCTCAAAGGGCAGAACGGGCTGCTAAAGAAAAGCTTTAATTATCCTGTTGTCTGTTGAAAAAGTGTTGTGGCAAGAAACACAGTCCATAGAATTATTAGTAAACTTGGAGGTTGCTTTTTTTTTATCTCAAAAGGTAGAGGAAGTTGCGTGGGGAGTGGTTGCTTCAGTCGTGTGACTAATGGGGTGGTACTGGCTGAACCCAACGATGGAAGGTGCCTTTCCTCCCCCAAATTCTCAGAGCGAGAGGGTTCATTATTTTGCGAAAAGGAATAAACACATCATTGTACTGGTAATTTGATGAGCGCAACAGACTTTGTAAACCTTTAAGCAAGCACAAACTTTGCCTAAAACTCGAGGGAGAAGGTTATGAGCAGGTAATTGAACAGTCGTGGGCAGGTCAGAGTAAGGGTGAGGAAAAATCACAAGTTAAATCACCCGTAGATAAGAGAGGTAATAAAGTCTAGGCCTGAAGAAACTCAACCTGGAGTAGTTAAGGAACTGTCCGATGCGGATGCTGAAAAGTTAGCCCTGAATTATTTTCGGAGGGTTGTGGAGGAGAAGGGGAAGCTCGGAGAACCAAAGAAAAAAGGGAAACGCAACTAGAGCCCTTAAAAGGGAAGGGAGGAGATGAAGGTATCTAGCCTGACTCGTCACGTCCGCATGGTTATCAACAGCAGGAGAGCACATATTCGACAGTGTTTATAAGCACCTAGAGAATAATACGGTGATAAAACAGCCGTTATGAACTGCTTTATGCTCAGCTGATGAGGTAACCGTCCCCTTTGTAAGGGTAAAAACAGATCAATGTGTCTTGGCTGTGGTAAGGCTTGTGACACAGTCCCACGTGATGTTCTGATAAGGGAACTCTAGGAGAGTAATTCAGGCTGAATCTCTCCTCTTAGTGCCTGCTGGTTGTTTCCAGCAGTTTGCTGTATCAAGACGGCGTTTCAGATGCACGCTCAAAGTCTGTCCTTAGTCTAGCTCTGTTCAGTATTTTAATCGCGCTGGGGGCTGCCTACCAGGTTTGGGTTGCTCCAGCTCTAGCTACGTGGCATAGGCGTGGGAAGAACCAGGTTTCCCATTCCCTTCCCTCTTACATGTGCTTGTGTCTGGTCCTTGGAGGCCAAAAGCCAAAGCTGAAATCAGCTGGTCGATCGCTGCTTGGTCGGTGCGACAAAGTAGTTCACAGAACTTGCAGGTAGTGCTGTTTTGATGGGCTTGCAGTCACTGATTTACAAAATGATAGCTGTTCTAACACTTCGTCACCCCAAAATGATGCTGAATATCCTGCAGTGGAGGTTAAGAGCTAGGACTGGTATGAAGGATGAATTTCTGAGATCTTTTCCTGGCCCTGTGCTGCTATTAGCCTTACTACATAAAAAGTCCCAGCAACTTAACCCCTCTTGTTTTCCAGCCGTCAGCCTGAGCCACCAAAGAAGGAGAAGGAGGCAACCACAATTACCACCACTCAGTCGAAGAGAGCAGATGAATGGAAGGACCCCTGGCGCCGATCCAAGTCCCCCAAAAAGAAACTCGGTGTCTCTGTCTCTCCCAGCCGTGCACGTAGGCGCCGAAAAACCTCTGCTTCTTCAGCATCTGCTTCTGCCTCTTCAAGGTGAGTGAAGGCGAAGAGCGTGTCACATCCGAGCCTTGTTAGTGTGTCAGGGAATGCGGCATGACTCTTTCTTGTCAGTGGAAGATGTTGAGATGTCGGGGAAAGCGGTTCAAGGCTTGCTGCTCGGTAACAGCTGTGGACACTGGCATGTAGGTAGCGAGATGGAAGCTAAAAGGGGGCACATAACTGTGGGTGCTGTGATGTGATCTGTTGAAGACTAAGAAAAGACAGGTCCTTGGAAAAGTCACTCTTCAGGGAAATTAGACTTGGAAGCAGTCCAGATGATTAGTAGCTCGCCTAGATGAAAACTGACCTTAATGGGAGCAGAAGGAGCTGGGAGCTGTAAGAATTGGAGCCTCTTTACCCCGGGAGTGCTGGAGGAATGAGGTGAGCCCACTCCAGGAAG
>NW_008824298.1:10235-17174 GCF_000699105.1 Pygoscelis adeliae | reverse complement strand
GGGTTGCGGAGGCTTGACAGAGCCCTAGAGGGCTGCAGTGGAGCTTGGAAACCAGTGGGTGCGAGATAAAAAACACTTTTCAGAAAGAAGCGCCCTGAATCTAGGGGAGTTGAGGCATAAGCTGGATCCATTTTCTTTAAATGCTTGAACTTGAAGCTCCTGAAAAGAGGGGGGAAAAAGTATCAGAGAGGAATGAGGAACACGCTGAATTGAAGATATGGATCTAAAAACCAAAGACCTCCTGAAGTAGATAGCTTTTCTTGCTGGGATCACTGCACCTGAGATTTTTCTGTTTTCTCATACGCGTGTGACCCAGCCTATCGGGGGATTGTCTGGTGAAAAGGCGTAAAATTGTGTGGAAGGAGTTCTCAAAAAGGGATGGAAAGTCGTTAGCTAAAGGAGGGGAGGCCTATTCGAGGGCACAAAGCGGGTAGCAACAACGGGGTCCTCTCTAAAAGAAAAGCGGGGACCGAGGGGAGGCTGTAGTCCTAGCAGACCACCGAGGAGAAGGCAGGTAATTTTTGGAGGAGTGTTTGAGAACTTGGGAAGGAGGTACTGGAAACAAGACCTTGGTCTCAGGGGACTTTTTGAGAGGTGCTGAATTTTAATGCTTTTCTTTCAGGTCCTCTTCTCGTTCATCCACCTATTCTGGTTCAGGTTCCTCGCGCTCTCGTTCCAGATCATCTTCTTACAGCTCTTACTCTAGTCGCTCTTCAAGACACAGCTCTTTCTCAGGCAGCAGGTCCAGGTAACGGCTCCTTGGATTTGAAAGTAATGGTGTACTGTTTTCCAAACACTTGCTAACAGCTACTTTTGCTGCTACTTAAAAGCAAATAGCCAACTCTTGAAATAAAACATTCAAACCACTTTCCTGAGTGAGGGAAATACGATAGACTGCAAGGCAGCCTGCCGGTTTGGTTGTTGAATGAAGCAGATATGTCAGCCACCCCCTCCTCTCCCCAGTACTCTCACCCATGAGTACCGTGCTGTTGTGGCTGGGCTGTTTGCCATGCCTGTGGTAGCTCAGCGGTTGTAGGAGCCTGGCTGAGATTAACGTTTCCATCATTTGCATTTTATGATTGGAAGAAGTTACTGGCATCTCTTTTCTATTGCGCTGGAATTTCTATTTAAAGAGGCAAATCACATTTCTTTATTAAAGCAGTTGTGTCTTGTGATAGTCCTGACACTTCAAAGTAGCAATTCAGTGTCCCATGCTGATTAAACAGAGGCATGTTTATTACTCTGCCACTTCCTTGCCCCTGCAGACAGTTTCCCAAGTCTGGAATATGAATAGTAGGAGAACTGGCTCCCTAGAGAGGCACCTCTTCAGAGCTGAAATCACACAGAAACCCAGAGTGGATCACGCAGTTGATGGGAGTGCACAGTGTCACTTTTGGAGACGTGGTTTCTCCTAGGAAAGGCGCAGGTGGGAGTTGATCTCAACGCAGGCGCACACGTGTTTCTGGGGAGCAGGCTGACCTTCCCCCATCCACCCCATTTCAGGCTTTTGTTCCTTGCAGGACAATGCCAGGCGTAGGTGACGCACTTCGATTAGCATGCCTCTCTCTGAAGGTAGGAGAGTGATGAACACCCAAGCGCCTAACAGTTCTTCAGAAAGCAAGTCGCCGAAGTGTCTGCCTTTCTGAAGTCCTAGGCTGCAACAGGGGTACTTCCCGTCTTGACAGTGGGGTGAATCACTTGAACGCCAGCATCTGGTGTGCTGTGCAAGTGGCCTGCCTCTTTGGTCCGTCCTGATCTTAGGAAACAGCTCTTGCCCTTTGGTCTGTTGGCTGTGATGTACTCTGCTTGATTTTTCTCCTTGTGTTCCAGAAATTGCAGATGCCCAGTTAGATGGGGGTTTTTTGTGTGTCTTTCTCCCAAGATTTTTTTTTTTACTGCTGTTTAAAGGATTGTGGACTGCACTAGGAGTTACATAAAGCGAGTTGAAGCAGATCATGCTGAACTTGCAAGTCAAAATCCTACTTACTTTCTTGTAGACGTACTCTCCCTAAGGAGAGAATACAGGGAGTATGGAGAAAGCCTCAGGTGTTGGTGTGGAATACCTGAGAGAGTGCCTCTCTTGGAACCGGCCCTACTTTTTCCTTTTGTTTTCTGTGTCTACCACTGGTCAGGTCACAGAAGTTGGTTTTGTTGAGCAGAGCCCAAATATAAAACTGGGATAAGCTCAGACCCAAGGGGACTAGTTCTTGGATGCGGTCACTAGCCGAAGGAGGGAGTGGTGGCTAAATGGACTGGAAGCCAGGAAAACCCTTCTGCAGTCCCAGAGGCTGAGCTGAGTGGTGTGTCCTTCCTTTCTAGGTCACGGTCCTTCTCATCTTCGCCCTCTCCTTCTCCAACACCGTCTCCGCACAAGCCGCTTGCGAAGGCTAAAGGGGAGTTATTACCACCTGCTGGTAAAGGGTAAGGCTCCATCTCTGTTTTCATAACACCGTGCAGGAGAGGCTCCAACAGTAGCCTAATTCCTGAGTCAGACCCTTCTGACCTGGTTGACAGTTTAAGGAAGAAATGGAAGATGCAAAATACGACCTGCATAGAAGAGTGCTTAGCTTTGCATATTTAATTAATTATGACACTTTCACTTACTAAATCCAAGTTAAACTGTACAGGTGTCCTTAAGTATTTCATAGAATCATTTAGGTTGGAAAAGACCCTTAAGATTGAGTCCAAGTGTTAACCTAACGCTACCGAGTCCACCACTAAACCACGTCCGTAAGTGCCACGTCAAGGCCCCTGTCGCGTACACGAGTGTTTTAAACGCATGCATGATTTACTATTTAAACATTCTGTGTTTGCAGATATGTTTATACAGGAGCTATAAGAAGGTTTAATTCAGTCCTCTACTGTAGCTTTAGTTAATGCACAGCCTTAGAATAAAGAAATGGTTCAGCCTCATCTACTCTTAATATTGGAGACAAATTGAAACAGTACTATAGCTATGAAACTGTTGGTTAGATTATGCCAGTGCTCCTGCTCTTTTAAATGCTTGAAGTTGCTATTTCACAAACTCCTGTAATACATAGTAAATTATGGATACGTTGGAGGGTGACACAACACCGTAGTGATGTCACCTTTTTTAAGGTGACCTGCAAATAAATTACACCATGGGAATCCCCCTGAATTCTCCGGAATATGGGACAATCCCCTTTGCCACACTTGTGCCTTATTGACCTGCTTTTTTTTTGCCTTTTTTTTTTCCTCTTCTCAACTCAGAGGGTTCAGCCCTTTAAGGACACGCTCTCCGCCTGCAGCGATCTCTTTACACCCTTCTAGTGCACATTGCAGTGCTGGTTTGGTAACACACGACACCAGCCAGCAGCCTGCACTAGCGCTAGCATGGGGATTGTTTTTGCTGCATAACAACACATGCAGTTAATCCTGTGTTCTGCAAGGGGTGAATACAGATATTCTTAAGCACAGGAGTTGGAATTAACAGTCTCTATTTTTGTACGCAGACAGCCACCTCCTCCCCAGTTAATAGTAAGCGTGACATCAGTGCTGGGGATGTTGAGCAGTAGCCAGCTATTAGAGCAGAGGTTGGAGTGCTCTGAGGCCAGAAGTGAGCAGCGCTGAAGAGCCGAAGCGATCCCCGTCTCGCCTAGTGGGTGCTAGATAAAGTCACAAAAACGTGGCGTAGCGGTGCTCTGCGATGGCGTTAACCCGTCAAGTGTTCGGCAGGGTAGCGCGAGCCAAGGGACGGGTCCAAGGGACATTTGCACACACGGGCTCTCTTGCACCCTGCTAATCCGTGTGATGGAGTGAAAAAGAGCATTTTTGCATAAACTGTGTGCATTTGATTCGGAAGCCTGACTGGCAGATTTTAAGTAGGTGGATGTGTTTTGGATAAAAACGCACAGAATCAAATGGGTAAGAAACAGCGATTCCACACAGTCTACTTCGTTGGTTAATTTACAAGTCGAATGTCTCCAAAATTGGTTGTTGTATAGTAACTTGTCTCTGAAAAGGTGACTTGATTTAGAACGTGGGAAACAGATCCCTTTAGGGGGAGTCCGTGTTGTTTGAGCGTGTTTTGGTGAAATAGCCATGTGTCTGTAGCTACAGTAATCGTATCTATGTAATATTTAGTCAACGACAAACACAGGTGCATTTCATCGCTTGTGAGAATGTCTGCGTTCCCTATCTACCGAGTTTGATCGAGCACATGAAAATTTTAATTTTTGTAGTGAAAAATCTGTGAAGAAACTAGGTGCCCTTCCAGTCCCTCAGCCACTCGCTAAAATTACAACAGCTGCACCGGAGCCAGCCAAACCAGGGGATAATCGAGAAGCAAGAAGGAAGGAACGTCAGACAAGGACTCCACCCAGGAGGTAAGAAAGCTGTGGGGTGGAGTGAGGCTTGGTCTCCTGGAAGATAGAGCAAATCCTGGGTTTCTCTTGGGAGTACCAACTACAAGGGCTCTCCAGTATTAAAGGAGAAATCTGTTTCCTGGGGCGGGAAGGAGTTGGGGGGGGGAATGCTAGTGACTTGCCACAGCAAGTGGCTCCTGCCTCTGAAGGCTGGTTGGGGGATGAAGTAGGTGGAACACATGAAATGTGTCAAAAGGCAGGGTCTGCGGTGCAAAAAAAGGCATGTTTGAGAGCTGCTGGTTGCGGAGGCCGTGCAGCAAGGAGGCAGAGGTGCGTTTTGTCCAGAGAGCGGATCTGACGTGTTGGAGGGTCGAGGTTTGTGGTGATGGGTTTGGACCCTGTTTGTTCTAAACATGTGCCAGTATGGAGGGAGTATTTCTGTGTGGTCCCAGGAGCTGGTTTGTCAGCATCCAGCAGTACCACTGGAGGAGAGGAGGAAAAACTCCGCTACTTTCGCTGTCCCCAGTACACAACTTGCTGGCTCCCCTGCTCTACTTTCTCTTCCTGGCATCATCCTGTGTGACTAGTTTGAACGTTTCGAATGACTTGTTCTGTCTATCCTAACTGTTTTTGTTTCCTCCCCTTCGCATTTGAAATGAGAGGCTTCTGACGGTTTTCAAACAAGGAGCATTTGGCTGTATTTAAATATGTTTATCAGGCTTAATCCATTGTACCGTATTTAAAAACGTTACAGGATAAATGCAGGTAGCCTTGCCTGTTCCTGGGGGGACACGGAGGCAGCTAAGCACAGCTGAAACTCATCCTGTGTCCTTCTTAGGTTAGAAGTTTTGAAATAGCAGTACGGTAACTATGTGTCTGGCCTGTGGAAGCAGTAGTTTGGTGCCTAAGAAATGTATTCACTAGAAGTGTCTGTTTTATGAGCATGCAAGGAGGCTGAGAATGTTTTATGCCTGCGGTAAGGCATATATGGTTTTCTTGGATCATTGAATGATGCTTTTTGTCAGTGTGTTTTGAAGACGGCTGGCTGTTTTCCGTTCGGGTTTTCAGAAGCATCCTGAGTCAAGTCTTAGTTTTGCATGGGATTACATCTCCTGTTTCTTCCCAGTAGCTAAAGAAAAGGCCTGGGCTGAGCAGTTATGCCTCCATAGGTGAAAACTGATCGTGACAGTTTCTTTTCCCCAGAAACTCCATCAGTTCTAATTTCCATTTCACTTACTTTAACTAGTTAATAACAATCTTGGATGTCTTTAGCCACCTTCCCTTATTCTTTATTCCAATCTTGGGGTTTGGGGGGTTTTTTTATGCTTATACCCACACAAACCCCACTGCCCTACACTCTCCCTGCCATGCAAATGACAAAACAGGTCTATTTATTTTAGTACTGGTGTGTTAGTCACAAAAAATGTGTATGGTTATTTGTATAGCCTGAAATAAAAGGTAGTCCCACTGTGTTACGCAGTTAGCAATTTTTCTTTGTGGGAAGCATTTGCTCCTGGTATCACTACAGGATTAAGGTGCTTTAGCTCATTCTTTGCCTGACTTTCATTAGCGTTATTCAGTCTTGCATAAAACATCTACTGTGCAGAAAACAGATGCTTCCTCAGGACTGGCAACGCAAGGTTGAGAAGAGCATCTGAAACAATTACATTTGCAAAGCACCAATCGTGCATACAGTACAGGACAACAGCATCAAGCTTGAACTGTCCCTAAACAGTTTCTTCTAACCCCGTTTCACGGCGGAGCGCAGCGAGGTGAGGATGTCGTTTGCTGTCTTGCAGGCGGACTATCAGCGGCAGCATCAGCGGCAGCGCCAGCAGCTACAGCGGTTCCAGTTCCCGATCTAGGTCCTTGTCTCGGTCTCTCTCCAGATCTCACTAGAGATCATCGTCTGCCTCAGTCTCCCACTCCCCGTCTGGGTCCAGGAAATCCAGGTACAGCCTCGACCCTTCATAACCTTTGTTGAAGTAGGAGGAGGTTATAACTATTCTTAACTGTTGTGGTTTCTTGCAGCTAAAACTCTCTCTAGCTTCGAGTATGAGAAGCTATAGGTAACTAGGATGTGAAACAAGATTGTTTCTTCGTGTGGTGTTGCGAATCCTGAGTCCTGAATCGTGACAGTAGTACAATGCTGGTAGTGTCCTTGTGGCTTATTCAAGGAAACAGTCTGTTATGTGTGCCAAACTGCCCGTTTTTACCTAAATTATGACCAAAGCATCTCCTTATGGCCAGGGTGATCCCACATCCTAATTTATTTACAAGGTAACAGTTTTAGGCTACGGAGCTTTGCTCTCGTAAACCTCTACTACCTCTGGTTACTGAATGTCCTTAGGGAAGATGCTTGGCCTGTCAGGAGAGGGTAGGTCCTTTTACTTCAGTAGGTTTTTTTACTTTGCTGGTGAAGTTGCACGGCCAGTTCCCTTTGTCTTTATCCCCAAGTGACTAGTTATATGGCTGTTAGTCTGCGGGATTTGTAAACAGCTAACTCCCTCCAGTAAAGAGTCATGAAATAAACCTCTTTCAAGTCCTTTGTTCTGTTTTTTTGCATCTGTTTGGACACAGGGATCCCTGAAACCTCACAAGCAGCCCTGAAACA
>NW_008824298.1:7799-10210 GCF_000699105.1 Pygoscelis adeliae | reverse complement strand
TTAGAAGTAGACCAGCAGTGTAAAACTAGTGGATTAAGTAGGACTTGGCTCTGATCAGCGGTAATTCACATATCTGAACTCTGTGAAACTCCAAGGTTCAACATCCGCATTATTTTACGGAAATACAAACTTGTTTACTACATGCTTGTCGCATTCATCAGATCAGGCAGGGGTGATGCAAGAGGTTCAGAGAGCGCTCAGGCACGCTGGCTCTGCACTGCCCTGCCGTACGGGGCTTGAGAGGAGAAGATGGGGAAAACTTAATGCAGGTGGTGTGTGGCACCGGGGCCGTGCTTGCTGCTTTTACAGGTGTGTGGCAAAGGAGGAAACATAGGAAATACAGTCTGTGCCCAAACCAGATTTGCTGTCACAAGCTTGTAGCCCAGAGCTTTCCTGGAGAAGGAGTTTATGGCTCATCCGGTCGCCGTTGCAGCAGTCAATGAGGCCTCTCAAAACTCGCCTCTGTCAGGATACCAGCGGGTGGCAACTTTGCAGCTCGTTCCAGGGCTTGTCTGCGCTGCGGCTGCCGCAGCCGTTCAGTCACAGGCAAGCCAGCTTCCAGCAAGTGAGCTTGGACGTTGCTGGCAGAGCAGTCGCTGGAGCGCAAAAGTCGGTGTGGCCTGCAGAACCTGCTGGAGAGGCTGCCTAAATATTCATGTAGTTAGCGTACGCCTGGTCCCGCGTGGCAGTGGCTGCGGGGCCAGCCGGCCCCCAGCTAGCTGGGATTTTTGGAGCCGCTTCGGTATAGTGATGCTGCAGCGGTGGCGTGCCCCTGAAGGGGAGTCTGATGCATAGCCCTGTATTTTTGTCTGATACATTTCTAAGTAGAAAGTCATCCTTAATATAATGATTGCCTGACGTTTTTAATGTTGTGAATCCATTAGAAGATAGCCATCTTATAGGCACTATTAGAAGGTAGCCAGCCATATGATAGGCATCTTCCCTGTCGTTATCAGTCGTGACAGTACGTGCATCCTCAAAACAGGCAGCTGGGCTCTCCTGTACCCTGGGGAGCTGGGCAGGAGCTGTGGGCTTTGGGACTCCAGGGCTTTTAAAGCCTCCGTGAATAAATGTGTGCCAAACAACAAAAACATTGCCAGGGACCTCTTGACCTGAGCCATAACACTGGCCTGTACATGATAGCGCACACCCTGCTCTCACTTTTTGTTTACCTGGGGAAACAGCGACCTGTTTACATGTTGCCTTAATCCTGTTTATAAATAAACAGTACTTTCTAGACTTGCATCTAACATGTTTGGGATTTTTCATATCGTCTGCGCCCCAGGAGACACGGCCTTTGTCTCTTCCTGGTTGTCGCCTGCCTTAGCAGCTTTCTGACATCTCAGCCATGCAGGGCAATCAAATCAAAGGTGTCTGTCTCATCGCTGCCTGGTTCTTGTTGCATTCGTGACTGTAACGGGCTGTTGGCTCTTTCCAGGTCCCTGAGCGTGAGCAGCGTTTCTTCTGTCTCTAGTGCCTCCTCTAGCAGCAGCTCTGTACGCAGCGCCGACTCCGAAGACATGTACGCGGACTTGGCCAGTCCTGTTTCCTCAGCCAGCTCCCGATCCCCAACCCCAGCGCAGCAGAAGAAAGGTAGAGGTACCTGGTTTGGTATTTTCTTCTCCAAGGGGTCCTGGGAAAAGAAGGGGGGAGCAGAGATCTGTGGGCTCCAGGAAGATTGTCGAGCAGAGGCAGACACATGTGGCTGGCATAGACTAGGGGAGCCCAGAGGCTTCACCTGAGGAGGGTGGGACCATGGAGAAGAGAGGCTGTGGAGCCAATACACGTTCGTGTGCTTCCACCCATGTGTCTCTGGCTGTAAAGATGCCTTTTCCTGCCTGGGAGTTCTGCCTGATGCCCCCTCTCTTACCTCGTTCTCTTTCACCCTTGCGAGGCGATGCTAAATCTTCTGGAAAACTCCAGTATCACGTCACTCTTCCTCTGTTCTTTTAGACCGTAGCAGAGTTGGCGGCAAGAGCCTTTTGTTCTTTGTCTTTTATGTTAAGCGTCCTCTCTGCGGAAACTCTGGTTTCCTGAATCTTTTAACCTTGGGGCCACGTGCTATGCTAACTGGTGTGGGCTTTTTCGGTCCCTGGAGCAGCATCCTCCTGCCCTGCCCTCCAAAGGGAGGGCAGGCGAAAGGAATCGGTCGCAAATCACTACATCTGCTCTCTGGTTTCAACAGGAAAGTCAAAAAAAGAAGATAGCGCTAAAGAGGAGAAGCGGAAACGGGACGTGCCTGCCCAGCTCCTGAAATCGGCCAAGCCCACCCAGGGGAGCAAATCTCAGCAGCTCCTCCAGACCCAGCAGCCCTCAGCCCCCCAGTCTCAGCAAGGGGGCTTCAGCGCTCACAAAGAGATCAAACTGACGCTCTTGAATAAGGTGAGAGGTGGGGCGGGTGCGATTCCCTC
>NW_008824298.1:2665-7544 GCF_000699105.1 Pygoscelis adeliae | reverse complement strand
TTCGGGCACTTCCCTGCTGCAGCTTCAAGGGTTCTTCCCCGCTTTCTCGAAGGCTGCAGCCGGAGCACCGAGGTGAAGGCGTGCACGGCGCAGTCCCACATGCGCTGGGGCCTTGCCCACTGAAAGCATGCTCCCCGCACGCTTCCGAGCAAGCTCTCCTCCCACTGCCTGCTCTGGAGCGAACTGCTGACGAGTCACTAACTGAGTCAGGAGGTAAAAGTGGCGATTGCCTCGCCTCCCTGGGGTGCCTGCCACACCAGCCGTGCTTTCCACGGGGAGCCTGGCTCTTTCCCCTTTACGACTGAGCCTGATGCCCCAGTTCGGTGCCTTTGGCTGAGATTGCAATCCGGATCATGTGGGAGAGTTCAGCCTCGTGGGGTTTTGTGCCGGAGCAGGGTGTTGGCCCCAGTCGCGTGGGTAGGTTCCTGTTTTTGAAGCATTAATGTTTTTTTCTGACAGTCCAAATTCCCCATTGCAGTCTGAGGCCGCAGTTTTCTCTACTTCCCTGTGCTATGACGTGGGGCGCCTTTATCAAGTCTGTGAAGCATGCTCCGTGGGGAGGAGTGTGCAATTACACATAACTACCATCTGGCACGGTCGGATCCTGGAAGAAGGCACGGCTCCACATGCCTCCTTGACATTTGCTATCCTTGGTGCTGCCGAAAAAAAACCTCTACAAAATGCTGCTATTTTCCTGTTTCTGGCAATTACGAAAATAGCCCGTAAAACACACTGCAGCGTTAGCCCCAGTGCCAGAGGATGTTGCTGTTTGCTTACGGCGGTAGGGGAATTACACGGTGCCAGTGATGGTTGGGACTGGTATGCAGAAAGAGTTTAACAGGAGACGTGCTTGCATGAGCGAGCCAGCGTATCGCGGGCACCCGTCACAGGAAATAGCTCTGCCTGCTTCCCTCCCCAGAGGGAAGTGGCTGCTCAGCTCCGTTGTCTGTTTTAATTCCATTTCAGGCAGCTGACAAAGGAAGTAGGAAGAGATACGAGCCAGCAGACAAAGACAGGCCGACCTCTCCTCCAGCCAAACGGGCGAACCTGTCACCTGACAGAGGTGAGACATCAGCCGTCCCGGGGACTCCTGGCCCGGCTGGGTTCCTGCTCTGCCGCTCGAGGCGGCGCTCCAGCGACAAATGTCCCGTGAAAGTCGCTGCTGCAAGAGTCCACTCGCTGGAGAGGTTTATTGCAGGCATGTGTCCTTCCAAAACCTCAGAGTGTGCGATTGCCACCAGATAATGCAGGCGTCCTGCTGCAAAAACACGGTGGAGGTGAGACGCTCCGGTGTGTGAAGTAAGCGAGGTGAGGTCAGCCCTGGGCAGGCCGAACCCGGCCTTGCCTAGCTGTCTTGTGGTGCACGTTGTGAGTACCTTGGCTCCACTATGTCTGTGTAAGTCCACTGCGGGGGAAAAAAAAAAAAGCCCTGGCTCTGAAGACACAGCGTGCTCGTCTCCGCTGTAGATACGCATCCATCCCATAGCGGCCTCCTGTTCTCTAGTAATGTCGTTGGATGTGGCTGTGGAAGTCATAGGGTTTTCCCTTGCTGTATCCCGGGGTCTCCTCTGCCTTGTATTTCAGTGCATCGCGATGGATCTTAGTTCTCCTGATAGAAAGGTTTGTGGCAGTGCTTAGAAAGGGCACACGGGCTGCCAAGGCTCTGGGATGGATGCAATAATTGGCTAGATCACCCATCCTGCGAAATGAGACGATTTCCCCACTTGTGTGTGGCACAATCTGATCTGCCCGGTATGTTTAGAAAGACACGGGCTTTCCAAGTGTTCTCCTGTGTCTGAATCCTCAGCAGCAGTAGGAGCACCTCAGAAAACAGAGCTAGCACGCTGCATCGAGAGGGACCTAAATGCCACGCTCCAGCCTCTGCTGTCGCTGCTGAAAAACAAAGAGGGGGAGTCGTCAGCCAGAGGTGCTTGGTTTTGACGTACAAGCCAGCATTGACACGTGATGTTGTTTTCCCTGTTGTCTCGGCTGTAGGTGTATCTTGTTGACTCTGGGTGCCGGCCAGAAAAAATTTCTGTGCTAATAGCCTGGTTGCATTCAACTCCTGCAAAGGCAGCATGGAAGGGACTGGGTGAGGTTGAAGTTCACTAGGATCTAGTTCACAACTACTGCTGAGCTGCAGACAAATGAATGGGCCGACCTAGCAAACTGTGCTGATTTTGTAGATACATAGATGTAGATGTAATTATATACTTTATTTGTTGTCTGTACGTTATAAAGCATTTTTAAGCAGTGGCAAATGGGACACAAGCCCTGAAGGCAACTCAGCCTGACCTCCCAGTGGCAAGCGTACCCTTGACTGAATTGGGACTGAGCAAGGGGCACCCTCCGGCGTGCAGCTTGCGCTCCAGTGTCGCAGCACAAAGCTGGTCGGGGTTTGTGCCCCGAGTCTCGCTTCCCTGTTCTGTAGCCTTGCTGCGATCAGATCTGCAGTGTCTGCAGCCTTGTCTTTCCCACGGTGTCAGTCCTCAGGAGCAGAGGGCTGCCCTAACACACGCAAGCGGCTGCTGCTCCAAAGAACTGAGTGCCTTTGCTCTCTGGAGTGCTACTGAAAGTTGAGATCAGCAGCCGCCAGCGTTACTGTCCCGGCGCAGTATAGCAGGGCGTGCTGCTCGGCTCGTCCCCGGGGCTCACGGGCAGCCCTGCGGGCACACAGGCTGCCTTCCAGCTATAGTTGCCTCTCCGTGCGCTGGGATAACAGTGGTTGGGAAACCCGCTGCAGGAAAGCTGGATAACGCTGTTGCAGGACCCCCGCGGGCTTCCCGCCGCCGGCGAGTCCCCACAGCAGCTCTGTTCCGGCAGGGCACGATGGTTCGGTCTGTGCTGAATAAACACGGGGGTGATGCTGCCCGTGGATTTGCCCCAGCTGGCTCCGAAAGCGGCAGAGCTGCACTCGCGCAGCACTCTTTCAGCAAATACACCCTGTTATCTGGCCAGCGCGGAGCCAGCTCAGGTGCCGCTGTGCCCATTGCGCACAAACCGAATGATCTGCCGGGGGGATAATGGAGCACTGACTCGGTCCGCGAGGGCCGGCCCTGCCCCGCAGGTTTGCAAGCAAAGCACGGCCTAAAAGTGCAGCGGAGGAGCCTTGTTCCAGCAGCCGGAGGGTGAGGAGGGGGCCGGTGCAGCTCCCCGCAGGTGATGTTTTGTACAGCTGACCATGGGGCGCAGCCTCGACCAGCTTTTCTGCTCCCCCTGAAGACAGGGTGCACAACAGAAGGTTCCTTTTCTGCCTGCTGCTGGACTTGGCTTTTTGCTGGCAAGATCTGGGTGGTCTGAAGAGAGCAGCCTTACACTGCTGAGATGGTACGGTGGGCAGGGTAGCGACCCGTACCTTGGAGATGAGCGAGAACGTCTCACCTTCTCTTCTCCCGATAGGCTCTCGCGACAGGAAGGCGACCGGGAGACTCTCTTCACCCAAGCAAGAGCGACAGAGGGGCCAGAACCCGAAACCTTCTCCCGCGCAGACAGACAGGTCAGTGCCTGCTTGTTCTCGTGGCTCTCTTGTGGGCCAGGCTGGGGCTCACACTTCTCCAGTGGTTCGGTCCCTCCTCTCGGAGCAGCTCTGAGGCTGTAGTTTCCAGTTGTCATGGAGGCACAGCGAGAGGAAGGACGCGAAGCTCCCTGGGCAGGAGCCAGAGGTGCTCGGGGTTCACGTGGAAGCCACCGGCTCAGCCGTTCCAGCTCAGAAACGAGCAGGAGCCTGGGGGTTTTCCTGAGGTCAGTCCCAGGAAGAGGAGCCAACTGGGTTAGGTGCAAGCTCAGTCATGCCAGTGCCTCTGCTTCTCGCTAGCGCTGCGTAGTGCTAATGAGAAAGAAAGTACAACCCCTTCACCCCGCCGCCGAGCTCCTCGTGGCATCTGGCTCGGGTGCCTGGTTCCCTTTCTTCATAGCCTGGCATACGCTCAGCCGCTCGCTTTGCTGCTGTGAGATGTTAAAATGTGGCCCCTGCGTGAGACTGAATGGCGACTAGCCCCGGCTTTGCGCTTTTCCATCCCCTCTGGTGACAGGTGACCAGCTCGCGTCCGATTTCTTGGCAGTCTGCACCCGCTGCTCTGCTGGGAAAATCCCATTGCAGAACTGGATGCGTGGCTCCGGGGGCCTTGGGCTGTGCTCCGCTCGGAGCCCTTTGGCTAAAGGGTTGTGGAGCACCTTCCGCGGCACACCTAAAGCTTCCTCGGTCCTCCTTGCCCGTAGCCAGCCAGCGCCGCTTTGCATTTCTCTAGTGTCATCTCTCCGAGGATCTCTGTGAGCAAACGGACACAGCCCTCCCTGTCCCGCACCCCTGCGTTCGTTGGCCGGCAGGACTTGTGTCATCCCCTCTCCCCAGCCTGGGGCACGAGCAAGCCTCAGTTTCTGTGTGTCAGAGTCTTCCCAAACCAAAACCTAGCCCCAGCTGCCGCAGCCCTGTCCTCCTTCAGGCCCTGAGGTCCTGTTTTCTAGCAGTGAAGAGGAACCTCAGCCTTTCCAGACCGGTGGTGTTGACCGCATCCTTGGTTCTTGACCCTCTTCTGCCTACTGCTCTTTGGTTTGGCAGTGTCGCGCGGTGGGTTCGATGTGCCCTGGCCACGGGGGTGGTTAAGGGACACGCCGGCTTTCTCTAGGGCAGCCAAATGGTAGGTCCGTCTCCTGTTTTGAACTCCTCGGGGTTGTCTGGGTCATGCTTGCGTAGCCCCGCTTCGCTCAAGTGTAGTACGAAAGGGTGCAAAGCGGCATTAACAGAGGGGACGGTGACTCCATCTGCCAGCAGGCTGGCAGCCGCGGTGGCGCGGGCTTATCCCGAACGGTCCAAGTCATCAGAAGGAGCCGGCCGAGGTTCAGACTGCGCCTTCGGTGCGTTACTGAGCCAGCAGCGCTG
>NW_008824298.1:1544-2201 GCF_000699105.1 Pygoscelis adeliae | reverse complement strand
CCCACGGCGGCCGGCCCGGCCTGTGGGGGTTTCTGTCGTGGCAGCCGTGGTGCCGAGTTTAAATTTTGGATCCCACCCCCCGGAGGAGCTGATCATCTTCTGTTTCAGCCGGTTTTCCGACCCCAGGCCTTGCGCCTTGAACCTGTTTTCTTCCACCGGCGCTTAGAGCGACGCTTTCTGCCGCGGCGGATGCCGAAGGGGTGCGTTTCCAGCGCGGCGTGCTGCTGGCGAGCACCCTCTCACCACCCTCTCCTCTCTCCCCCTGCCAGGAAACGCCAGCTCTCGCCTCAGTCCAAGAGCTCCAGCAAAGTCACGAGCATACCGGGCAAAGCGTCCGAGCCGGGCCCCACGGGCGCCAAGGCGGGCAAGTCCAGCACCCTGTCACGACGGGAGGAGCTCCTGAAGCAGCTCAAGGCGGTGGAAGATGCCATCGCTCGCAAGCGGGCCAAAATCCCGGGGAAAGTATAGTGGGCCGTGCGCGGAGCACCGCTCTGCCCCTTAGTGACTGTTCATGTTTTTATAAATAGTGTAAAAGCGGCCACTTTGGGATTTTGCAGTTCTGTCTTATTTTGGCTGCGGTTCTTTTTAAAAAAAAAAAACCACACAAAAAGAAAAAAAAGGAAAAAAAAAAAAAAAAACCCACCAAAAAACCAACAA
>NW_008824298.1:833-1196 GCF_000699105.1 Pygoscelis adeliae | reverse complement strand
TGGTTCTTGACCCTCTTCTGCCTACTGCTCTTTGGTTTGGCAGTGTCGCGTGGTGGGTTCGATGTGCCCTGGCCACGGGGGTGGTTAAGGGACACGCCGGCTTTCTCTAGGGCAGCCAAATGGTAGGTCCGTCTCCTGTTTTGAACTCCTCGGGGTTGTCTGGGTCGTGCTTGCGCAGCCCCGCTTCTCTCAAGTGTAGTACGAAAGGGTGCAAGCGGCATTAACAGAGGGGACGGTGACTCCATCTGCCAGCAGGCTGGCAGCCGCGGTGGCGCGGGCTTATCCCGAACGGTCCAAGTCATCAGAAGGAGCCGGCCGAGGTTCAGACTGCGCCTTCGGTGCGTTACTGAGCCAGCAGCGCTG
>NW_008824298.1:0-251 GCF_000699105.1 Pygoscelis adeliae | reverse complement strand
GTACTGCACGCGCACGTGTGCCGGGTCTGTGCACATATGCTGGTAATACGTGTGCGTTCGTGCACACGGAAGGGTAGTTTGGGTGTAGGCATGTATGCCGGTAGTGTGTGTGTTTGCACATATGCATATGTGCATGTATGCATACGTGCTGTTACCGCTGTGTGGGTGTGTAGATGCGCAGAGGCTGATGCCTCTGTGCGTGTAGCCACACACACGCCTGTGTGTATGTGCATGGGAAGGTGGCGGGGGGG
>NW_008824297.1:319024-323785 GCF_000699105.1 Pygoscelis adeliae | reverse complement strand
GCCTCCTGGCATTTTTGCCTAACTTCCTATTCGTTGGGACGCACCTCTCTCAAGCTTGGAGGATGTAATCCTTGACTATGAAGCAGCTTTCTTTGGCCCCCCTTCCCTCCAGGGCCTTATCCCACGGGACTCTTCCAAGCAGACCTTTAAAGAGGCCAATGTCTGCTCTCCAGAAGTCCGGGGTTGTGAGCTTGCTTTTCACCCTCCTCCCTGCCCTCAGCTTCCTGAGCTCCACCATCTCACGGTGGCTGCAGCCAAGGCTGCCTTTGATCTTCACATCACCAGTGAGCCTCCCGTGGTTGGTGAGGATGAGGTCCAGCAGAGCACCTCTCCTCGTTGGCTCCTCTGTCACTTGGAGGAGGAAGTTATCACCACTGCACTGCAGGAACCTCCTGGATTGCTTATGTCCAGCTGTATTGTCCCTTCGCCCCGTACCAGGGTGGTTGAAGTTCCCCATGAGGACGAGGGCCTGCGAACGTGAGGCTGCTCCTGTCTGCCTGTAGAAGGCCTGATCCGCTTGTTCTTCCTGGTCAGGTGGCCGTTAGCAGACACCCACTATACCTGTCACCTTTGCCTGTCCTCTCTCTAATCCCAACCCATAAGCTCTCTGTTGGCTCCTCTTGCATCCCCCGGCAGAGCTCCATGCACTCCAGCTGCTCTCTCACATAAAGGGCACCTCCCCCTCCTCGTCTGCCCTTGCTGTCCTTCCGAAGGAGCCTGTGTCCCTCCATTGCAAGATGCCAGTCACGGGAGCCATCCCACCACGTCTCCGTGATCCCAGCAATACCGTAGCCCCGCAGCTGCATGCAGATCTCTCATTCCTCGTGTTTATTCCCCATGCTGCCTGCATTAGCCTACAGGCACTTGAGAGAGGCACCTCAGCACGTTGAGTTCCTGCAGAGGGTTTGGGTGTTTTCTCCACCATGGTGCCTTGTAGGCACTTCCTTGCTTACAGCCACCGCCAAGTTATTTCAGGGGCAGCTAGAAGCAGACGGCAAAGCCACCCAATGCTGAATGAGCTCATTGCAGCTGCCTTCACGTGAGGTGTCCAGCCTCAGCTTCTCACCTGTGCTCCCCCTCCACCAACAGCAAAGGACAGGAGCTCCCCGTGGCAATGCAGCCTTTTGTGTCCCAGAGCCCCAGCATCCTGGTCAGCAAAGCTGCCACCCATGCAGTCAGTCCACAGCCTCAGGGGGCTTCTTTGCAAGGAAGGGGAGGGTCTGCAAGAAGGAGCAATGAGAATGAAGGAGAAAGTAAGAGACAGAACAATTAACACTTGACTTGGAGTGTGGATCTTTGCAGAACTCCTTCTAGAACCAGCACTTTATAAATAAATGATGGAGAAGGTGTCTATAGATGATGTATTCTGCATCGTACTTGTTCCTGAAAAAGATGATTCAGAACATTTCAAACCTACCATGAGCAGTCGGTTAAGAGACCGTCCCAAGGGAATGTAAGATGAGGTTCAACCTGTGTGGTTGATGTAACCTCCATCAGCAATCCCCACAGGATGTCTTTGGGGACCCTGGCAGAGTTGCTGCTTCTGCTGATGGCTGGACCCTGTGCACATCACAGCGAGCCCAGCTGCAGGACTGCCCCAGCAGCAGGACAGGGAGGGCAGGGGGAGGCAGGCAACAGGTGCCTGGGGCAGGCCTGGACTACACGGGTGGGCTCCAAGGTGGTACCAGGGGAACAGGGCCTGCAGGGGGCCAGGGGAAAGCAAGGAATAGGGGTGCCCCAGGCTTGCAGCATCCACGGGGGAGCTGGGTGGGAATGTGGGGTGGCCCCGTGGTAGAGGAGCAGCAAGGGAAGGGACCGGGGGAAATTCAAGGTTCCCCTTCCCCAAGGAGAGGGATAGGGAAGGCAGGGGGGTCAGGCTGGCTGGGACTGATGGCAAGGCATGGCGGCCCCTGACTGCCCCCATCCCCAAGCATGTGGGAGCTGGGACCAGGTCCTTGGGGAGCTGATGGTTGAACAAGATGTTTGTTATCAGGGTCCCTGGGACAGCTGGGAAAACGGGGACCCTTCCAGCACAGCTGATGGTCATGTATGTACCCATGGCTGGGGGTTGTCAGGAGAAGTCTGTCTGCATGGCAGCCTGGCAGAGGGGCTGGGAACAGAGCCCGGCACCAGCCAGGGCTGTGCAGCAGGAGTTCCCCTCCCTCAGCCTCGGGGATGCTACAGTCCTGCCCTGGGATCACCCAGCCTCATAGCGGGAGGAAGAAGAGGGAGGATGCATCCTGTCCCACCTGAGCCCCCTCCCTTTTTAGACCAGGTGGCACCCAGCAGCTCAGGTGTCTGCACTGTTGCTGAGGGTGGCAGGAGACTCAGGGCGTCTCCCCTGGATCCAGCCCCCTCTGTCATGCACCCTCGGAGCCCTCCATCCTGCCAGCATCTAAGTGCAATGGTGCTATTTAACACAAACCCCTCATTAATAACATCCTACCCCCCCAGCTAGAGCCCCCCCACACCTCAAAGGGAGGCTTTGCTGTCCCTCCAGCATCCCAAGTGTGGCTGTGGCCTCCCCATATCCTGCAGCTGCAGGTCTTTGCTCCTCTATGGTCTTTGGGTCCTCACGCGGCTGCTCCGCTCCCAGCAGCTCAGCTATGCCAGTTGCAGCTGCCCTGACACCACAACAATGGTCTCCAGTCCTAGAACCAGGCAGGTGACACCCCATCCCAGCCCCACCAGAACTATTCCAGTCCCCCCCACACCCAGATGAGGCTTACCCAGGCCGAGGGGGGGGACGGGGGGCAGCAGAGAGGGGGGGCCCGAATAGATGTCCCTGCCAGAGAAGATCCCAAGACTAGAGGAAGGAGAGCCTAATGCTGGAAAGAGGGAAAGACAGAGACAGGGCAGGAGGGAGGCCCCCAAAACTAAAGCAGAAGGAGAGAGGGGCCAGCAAGAGAGACACCTCAAGGCTGGAGCAGGACAGAGGAAGAACCGAAGGCAGGGAGACCAGCAGACCCCTCTAGCCAAACCAGCCAAGAAAGGCTCCCAGGCTGCCTGCCCACATCTCAGCTCAGTCTTTGGCGGTTTGCATTCTCTCCCCACATGTCCAGGCTCTTCTCCACCCGCCCCACGCAACCATGCGTGTAGACTACATGGTCACTCTCCCTCCATGCCCTGGCTCTGGGACCCTCTTCAGGGACTGGGACCAGTCTGGAGTGCCCCAGTACAAGGCAGACACTGACACACTGGAGCAGAGACGAGGGCTAGGGTGCAGGGAGGGGATCCTTCACAGGGAGGGCTTCATGCGCTTGGAAAGGGCTGTGGCGTGGAACATTCAGACCTTGATGGGGAGACAAACAGGGAGCCTGCAGGCCTGGAAGAGGACAGGGAGGCTGGATCTCCCGAGGACCCTGCTCATCCCGAGAGCTGTGCAGCCATGGGTCTTTCCTTCCCCAGTGGGCACCCCTTGGATCCAACCTTGTTGGGCCACAACTGGCAGCTTTCCAGTCTCTATCCACTCCCAACATAAGGGGCACTTTGCCTATGGCTGCCCCAAATCCAAAACACCCCACGGCTCCCTTCCGTGTGCACCCTGGGGTCCTGGGCTCTCCTCCATGGGCACCCTGATCCCCTTTTTCCAGCAGTGCAGCCCCTGGTGGGGTTGGTGGCCAAGGTTTTGCCCTTGTCCTCCCTGCCTGCCAGATCCCTGCAGGCAGGCCCAGGATGGGCTCAGACCGGTTTCCCTGCAGCGCATTGAAAAGAGCACAGCAGGTTCTTAACGTCTTTATTAGTTTGTTGTTTTTTTTCCAACACAGTAAATCCTCTCTACAGCAACAGGTTAGTTAAATCCGGTTTACATATTGCCGTCTTGTGAGTGCTGCGGCCTTGATGCCGCCGTGACAAAACCAGGTTGCGCTCAGACAGGAAAATGCGTTAAATTCCGCTGTGACTGGGAAAAAAGGAAAACCAACAAAAATCAAAAGAACAAACCACCAAGGAAAACCAAACCGACCAACAAAACCAAGGTGAGGACCCAAAGGCCAGCACGGCCAGACCACCTCCAGGGGAACCACACGGCACCGCTTGGACAAGAATGCAAGGGGGAATGAACCCAAAAAGGTCAGGGACCAGACAAACCCTTATATATATTATGTATAGGTATTTATATATATATCATCTGGAAGGACACGCTGAGAAAACAAGATCACAGCGGTATCTACAGTAAAAAGGAGCTACATAGCTTTCAGAGTTACACCAAGAAGGAAGCACACGGCAGAACAAAGTGGGGGACAAATGGGGACACTGGTGTTTTGGGGTGGCCATTCAATATGGGAGGGGCTGAGCAGGGCATGGGTCTCGGGGCCAAAAGCCCTCGTACACCCACTGGGAGCCCCGGGACCCCTGTGCCCCTCGCTGGGGAGTAGAGATGGTATTTGGGGGGCGAGTGCTTCTGGGGGGCTGGGTGGGACCTGTTCCCAGCAGGCTGGTTCTGCTCGCCCAGATGGTGGCACCCGGTGGGTCCCCTACAGGTCCCTGCTCAGGTCCCCCACGGATCACCCGCAAAGACCTGAGCACCCATCACCAGAGCCAGGGGCTCCCTCATCCCAGGTGCAGGAGGAGCTGGTCTCTGCTGCCCACGGGGTGGGCCAGGGACGGCAGCAGAGGCTGGGTGGCCGACGGTGGGGTTACGTGATGACACGGCTCTCCACGCCGAGCGCAAGAGGCTGGATCCACCCGGAGCCAGTGGCCGGATGGGGCCCTGCAGCTCAGGGGGAGCCAAGCCCTTGAGAGACGCCCCGCTCAGTGCGC
>NW_008824297.1:311152-318996 GCF_000699105.1 Pygoscelis adeliae | reverse complement strand
GCGAGATGCTGGAGGTAGGGGGTGTGGATTTGGGGGGCCATGGTGGGTCTGGCCAGCTCTGTGGGCAAAGCCAGCCTGTGAGCAAAGCCAGACACTGGGGTGCTCCCCACATCCCATGGGTCACCCCACACTGCCAGCACCTTGCAGTGATGCACCCTGCGGGGCAGAGGGTGCCGAGGGCTCCCCAGCATCGCGGGGGAGGAGTGTCTCATCTTATTGCTAATGGCTCCACTGCAGTGACACCCACAGTCTGCGGCGATACTGGAGGGGGGACTTGCCACGTGACATCCAGTGGCCTCTGAGCCCTGGTGGCCTCAGCCTAAGAGCTGGGAGTGGAACTGCCATCGTTTTTGGTGGCAGGTGTTGACTGTCCTTCTTGCAACAAGGGACCAAGGAAGTGCCACCACGGGCGAGGGCGTGGGCAGAGGCAGAGGCAGGGGGACCCCCATGCCACCATCCTGCCCTGATGGCTTCTGGAGCAAGGCTGAGCCCTCTACCCCTGTCCCGGGGAAGCCCTCAGGGTGCATGACCACGGCGAGGGGACAGTTTGGGGTGCGATTTCTCACAATGCTCAGCCAGCTCCGGGGCACCAGGGCCTGGGTGTGCTGGGGGATCCCATGCTAGCTCTCCCCAGGGAGGGCTGGAGGGGAGAAATGGGAGCTGCATCCCCAGGAAGGGCCCAGTGACCTCCCAGTGAGTGCCACGCCCTGTCCCTGTCTTTCTTCTGGCTTGGCCAGCCATCGGTTGACCTTGGGGGACCAACCTACCTCCTGTATTCTCTCCACATCCTGCTGTCCTGCCCCCAGCCTGCTGTCCTGCCCCATCCCACCATCCTGTCCCCATCTCACCACCCTGCCCCTGCTCCCCCATCCTGGCCCCATCCCCCTGCCACCCACCCTCCCAGGCCAGGGCCAAGCCGATGCTAGGGAGGGTGAGGACTGATGCAGAACCATGTGTGACTGCTGGGCGAAGCCAGGAGCCGGAGCCGGGAGGCAGTAAAGCAAAGCCCCTTTCCTTCTCCGGTACTAGACAAGGGGATGAGGCCAACGGCAAAGAAGACAAATCGACCCCAGGGGAGCGAGGGCCCTGGTGGAGGACGTCCACGGGGCGGGTGGGTGCTGGCGGGATGCTGACGGATGGGAGATGGCTCTGGAGGAGACGTTGGCGGCAGGCGTGGACCTCAGCACGATACCTCCATGGTGTGGTTGATCTGCCCCATGGCCTCGGTGCTCTCCGAGTGGGTGCAGGCACGTGGGCGGGTGCCATCCACCGAGCTGGCGCTGGTGAGGGAGGCTGTGCGGGAGCGTGCCAGGCGGGTCATGCTGGCAGATGGCACTGCACGGGCACAGAGAAACAGCCGGGGTGCTCAGCTCCCTCCGAAAACCAGCAGGGCCTGAGCCGACATTGCCTCACACAAGCAAAGCTGCCGGTCCCACTCCCCAATGCGAATGACCCCGGGCACAAGCTTGCGGCATGCGATGCTGTGACAACAGCTCTAGGCTGGCAAGGGACAGCAGGGCAGGGATGGGGCGCCCTGGGGCAGGCTGCACACTGGGCACATCTCCCAGGCATGCGACCATTGGGCATGAAGCAGTGGGGACCCCTGGCCGCCACGCTCCGGGGAAGGGGTGAGCAGGGATGGGAGCTATCCCGGCCCCCTAGGGTGTGCAGGGAAGGTGACACCCTCCTCCAGCCAGGATGCCCAGCAGGCACAGCTCCTGGCCGGCTGGAGGAGGGCACAGTGGGCACATTGCCAAGACTGCCTGCATAGGGGGGGACTTCTCCAAATGCCATTTCTCAGCCCCCAGCCCTGGCTCAGGGTGCCATCTCAGGCAAAGCGGAGCGAGGCAGAGGGCACCTGGCTGGGAAGGGCCAGCCCCGCACCCAGGCTGCTCCCAAAGGTGCCCAGGCAGCTCGAGGGCACAGGCCAGGCGGGCACCATGCAGCAGCGGGCACGGGCCGAGCAGCACTGAGCGGTACCTGTGCCTCCACTCAGCCTTCGATCCTTCAGGTGGGCGACTGGCAGGGGTGGAGTGGGAGAAGGGCAGGGAGGGCAGAGAGAGAGCGTTGGCCGTGCTGGCTGCTCCGTGGGGCCAGGAGCCCCCGCCCAGCCCCATGTGTGCATGCACACGGACCTGCACGTGTGCACACAGACCTGCACACACACAGGCACACATGCCTGTGCACATGGACCTGCAAACACACACGTGTGTGTACATGGACCTTCACACGCGTGCACACACAGATACGCACACAGACCTGCACACACACACACACACACACACACATGCAGTCTTGTGCACATGGACTCTGCACGTCTGTGTGCACACACACAGCCCCTCCTTGTGCATGCCCACACACACATAAGTGCGCATGCATGCACAGAGACCCTGTCCACACACGTATGTACTCCCCCCGCCCCTGCGAACGCACGGATAGACATACAATGCCACAGACGCACATGCAGCTCTCCATCAGGATGGGCACGCGGGGGTGCCAGGCTCCTCTCCTGCGGCAGGGTCAGCATACGCGCACACAGACACACACGCATGTGCACACATAAGCACGCGCCAGCCCCGTGCCCAGCCCCGGCACTCACTGTAGCCCATCCCTTGCAGGAAGTACTTGAAGGCTTCGGTCAGCTTGCCGGGCTGTGGGGAGAGAGCAGGCTGAGCTGAGGCAGCACCGGGGCTGAGATCCCTGCTCAGCCCTGAGCCACTTCTGGCAGCCCCTGTGCAAGACCCCTATGCCCACCTGAGCCCATCCCCTGCTAGCCAGGGACAGCACCGGTGCATGTCTCAGGGCCCAGTATACCCGGTTAACTGGGGAAATTGTGGGGGCTCACCTGTGTGACCTGGGGCAGCCCACCGGAGTCAGCCATCTGCAGAGAGAAGGTGCTACTTAGTTTGGGAGGGTGCCTTTGCCACCCACCCTGTCCCCTGGTACCTGCTGGCAGGATGTCACTGCTGGGGCCACCCTGCTTTCCCCACCCACCCCCAGCCCCATGGCTAGGACAGACCTGGAAGAGGGAGATGGGGACACCCTGCAACCCTGGGGCAGAGGGCTATTGGAAACTTCATGGGCAGCAGGGACTGCCTGGCTGCCCCCTGCCACCCGCCTACCTTCAGGAAGGTGGTGTTGGTGGGATCCAGCTTGGAGTTACACTCCACCTGCAGGCGAGAGGAATGATATTAGCACCCTGGGGTGCCCTGAGCCTGGCAGAAGTTGCCCACGGGCACCGCCACTGGCGCATGGCACCCCAGCTGGCACAGCCCACCCCAGCCGGCACATCCCACCCCAGCCAGGTGGAGACAGGGCACTAGGCGAGCCCTGAGCCCACAGAACCACCATCCCTTGCCATGGGATAGGGGGGACCTTCCTCCTGCCAGGCAGTGTCTGGGCAAGGGTGGGGGCTGGAAAGGGAGTGTAGGGGGGCTGGTGAGGCATCCTGTGTGTCACACGTGTGCTCCTGTGCATATGCATAGATATACACGTGCATGCAGTTACATATTAGGTACAAATGTGGCCACCTGCATAGTTCCTGTGGCTGATTGTGCAAGTGTGGACAACCTTGTGGATGTGTGCAAGCACACGCATGTGCTAGCAGCTGTTTGGGTGCATATAGCCAAGCAGGGCGTGTGCTTGTGTGCCAACACATCCAAGTGTGCACGCTGTGAGCACGTCTGGGCATATGAGGAAGGGGAGGTTTTCCAGGTGTGGCAACCAGGCACAGATGCACGTGCACGTGTGCCCACACAAGCAGGTAGGTTTGCACATGAGCACGCTCCCGCAAACAGGAGCTCACACATGTCTGAGCAGGCAATGAACAGGAGCGTGCACATGGGCACCATCTGTGTGCCACCCCACAGGCACTACCCCATTACTCACCACCCCCTCTTCAGCAGGCGCGTTGTCTCCGACCACCAGCATCACGGGACAGCTGGAAGTGAGAGGAGGAAGGGGCACAGTCAGGGCTTGGCCTGGGTGGACTCCACTGCCCTGGGACATCCCATGCCATGCCGGCGCGACTCTTACCGCAGCGTCTTGGCATTGGGCACAGTCCCAGGCCGGTTGATGTCCAGGTCCCTGCGGCTGATGGAGGAGAAAGAGGGCCAGTGTGAGCCCATGGGCAGGTGCTACCACCAATGCCATAGCGCAAGAGCTGGGGCACTGCCAGCTCCGGGAAGCAGCACCCAGCCCCGCTGTCCCAGCACCCTGTAGATGGAGGACCCCACGGCCATCTCTGCCATGACCCAAGCAGAGCCTGCACCGCAGGATGCAGCACCCAGCGGAGTAGCAAGGCTCCCAACCCCCTGCACGCATGGGACAGCATCTCTGCCCCCTTCCCCAGGCCTGTGCCAGCACCCAGCACAGGAGGAGACCAGGGGACATGCACCCATGGCCATGGGCTCTGGGACATGGCGAGACTCTGGCACAGGTACCGTCACTCCCACATCCCTGGCCAGCACCGGCGGCCAGCTTTGCACCGCTGCCTGCCTGCACTGGAGGGTGATGGCAACACCCAACAGGGGTCAGGGTTCCCATGGTGCCCTTGGGGCCACCCACCAGTGCCACAGCCCCTCGCCCTGGTGCAGACAAGGGGGCAGCCTGCTGGCAGGGCCGCCCAGGGTGCTCACCTGTTGTACATGTTGAGGAAGAGCTGGAGGTTGAACTGGTTCACCATGCTGCCGATCTGCTGCCGGTAACTCTGCACCAGCTCCGTGTTGTTCACCAGCTCTTCCTGTGCCGGCAGAGGACAGAGATCAGGGCAGGTGCTGCCGGGTGCCACGGAGACACCCTGCTGCCCCAGGCCTGCCAATGCCGTGCCGGCCAGGGGGGCAGAGGGGGAGGACACTGGCCAATGCAGCTGGGCACAGCGGTGCTGCAGGCAGCACACCCAGGCAGGATGCATGCATGAGTCGCACACTCGTCAAGGCTAAGCCCCGGACCAGGCAGGAGGGATACAGGCAGGGCTTGACTAACCCCATCCCTGGGCATGGGGCAGGTCCAGCGGCACTGTGGCACCCAGCAGGCAGGGCAGGGCACAGCCTGGGTGACCTGGCTGGGATGCTGGGTGGGGGGGCGGTGGAAGGGGCCGGCAGGATGCGCAGCCCTTACCTGGCTGAACAGGTGGGACAGGACAGTGTCCGGCAGCGTGCTGGTGAGGCCAGAGAGCTGTGGAGGGAGCACAAGGAGTTACGGCACTGCCGTGGCTGGCTCCTGCCCCAGGGAGCCACCAGGGCCGGGAGGGGGGGTCGGGGCCCTGCCCACCTTGGCAGCTGCCCAGTCAATCCAGCCTTTGCCATTGGGGTCGATGTTCATGAGGACCAGTCCTTCGACCAGGTCGGGGAAGATGAGCTGCAGTGAGCAAGAGGGGCGATGCTCAGCGGGAAGGGGAGATGCACCCAGGGCAGCCCCCCACCAGCACTGCTGTCCACTGCACAGGCATTGCACCGGGCTGACATGGCCCTGTCCTGGGGGTGTTGTGAGACCTGTGGCAAGACTGCCCGGCCACCATGGCCATGGCACTGCCATCCCAGCCCCCTGTTCCTCCAGGAGCCTTCACAGCGGCACAGCCTGCCTGGGGGTGTCAGCTCCTGCTCTTCCCCATGCCCCAGGCTGACAGCAGGTACGGGCAACTCAGGGTCAGCCCATCCCAGCCCCAGGCTCACCGCAAACTTGGCCAGCACGTAGGCTCCTGCCCCAACACCGATCCCGATCACGTACTTGAACCTGGAAAGCAGAGAGGTGCGTATGGGGGGATGGTGGGCTCCAGCCACGGGTTCCCTGGGGCACCCCTCCACCCGCAGCATGGGACACAAGAAGACATGCAGGGTGCCAGCTTACAGGGTCAACTCCCTCAGCCTCAAACCCTCACCTCTTGCCCATCTCCCTGGCCAGCACTCTCAGCCAGCAGCTGTGGAGGAGAAGCTGACTCACCCAAAATGCTGCACCACACTGGGTAACATGGCAGCCAGCTGGTCCATGGATGGGTACTGGTACCTGCAGCACAGGGAGGCACAGGATGGTGGTTATGGGACCCGTGCAGAGCAGGAAGGCTGGGACAGGGCAGCTGGGCTGCCTGAAGTGGGCAGGGAAATGCCACCCACCCACAAACCACCCGATTGCCCGCCCTGGGTCAGTAGGCTGCCACGGGCTTTGTCACAGTTTGGAGAGACCCGCAGGCAAGGCACGACTGCCCAGGCAGTGACAACCCAGGGGGCAGGGAGGTGACTTCCCGGCGGGCGTAGCGAGTCCCCGAAGCTGGCACCTACCCCTGAGGGAACTGCGAGGCTCCTGCCTGCTGGCCCGGCGCATCCACGTGGCACACCACAAAGTGCTTCGTGATCTCCTGCATGTCCTCGTAGTTGAAGAAGGTGTTGAAGCAAAGCTTGTCTGTCAAAGGGCAGGCAGGGATCAGAGACCAAACGCCCCAGCACTGGGGGCCAGGTGGGCCAGGGGAGCATGGAGGGAGGTCACCTGCCCTCCCACTGCACTTCAACCAGGAGGTGACATGCCACCAAAGCCCTCCCATCCCCTTCCCTCCAGGCTCCTCGTTCCCACAGCAGAGACCACGGCCACTGTTAGCAAGGGCTGCAGCCCTGCTGGTGTTGGAAGGCATGAGGATGGACAGACATAGCCAGGAGAATGAGGAGTTTGGGGTGAGTCTCATCTGCTTGGAGGGATGGGACCGGGGGATCGGAAGCCCAGAGCTGCAGGACCACCCGGTGGGCAGCGGGATTAGCAGCCCGGGGTATTATTGGCCCTATGCAAAATGGCTAGAAAGGGCTCAAGCAAACATGGGATTTGAGAAACGGCTGCAAATCTCCCTGCTTGGAAACAGTCAAAAAACAGCCCCAGCGCTGCTGTGGACAGGCCACCACTGTTGCAGCAGCATACAGCCATCGCCAGGGCTTGGATGGGTCCTGCCCCATGGCATCGGTGCCGGGACATCCCTCCCAAAATGTGGGGGCGAGGCAGGTTGTAAGGCCCATCGCAACCAACACGATGCATCCCCGGACACAAGAGTGATGGCGAGGCAGCTCACGTAGCATGCCGGTGACTCAGCCTCAGCCGCCAGCAGAGGGGGAGATGCTTCTCCCCACTCACAGGGCACCGGGCATCCCGGCTCAGCCAGGGGGCACAGCCTGGGGCAGGAGTCTGGCGTGCGGTCCAAGGCTTCAGGCTTACAGCATCCCCACATCCAGAGTCCCGGCTCGGGGTCACTCCTTCCCTGCTATTCCCCTGTCTCCTTCGGCCCCCACTACACCCTGCCGCCAGCCGGGTCCATGCTCTGAATACCAACAGGCCACCGGTGGCGGTAGGGACCGACCCGGCGTCCCCCACGTCCCGTCCCTGCCTGGAGTGGGGCTTTTTTTCCCTGCCGGGGGGGGGGCGGGCAGACAGCCAGCACCCGGTTGGCCAAGCACTCCTGGCTGTGCCTGGCCCGGGCTATTGGTTCGGCTGAGCATCCAAACCCTCCTGGTGCTTTCAGATGCCTGGGGAGACCCAATGCAGCCTGGGGACCCTCCGTGGGAGGAGGCAAAGGAGCTGAGCCAGGGGCTTTAGCCGATGAACTGCCACCCTGCGCAGCCCCAGGCTCACTCCCGCCTGCCCCTGCGCCCCATGGCCCAGGGACCAGCACTCACGGTTGAGGCCCACATCGTGGTACGTCAGGATGGCCGGGCGATTCCCCTTGGGTGATCCCCGGATGACCACGTGCAGCAGCCCGTAGGGGGTCTCAATGTCATGTTCCTGGGGGAAGAGGAGAGATGGGGTGACCCCTGCCTGCCCCAAGCCATCCTCTCCTGCCCCACCATCCCACCCTTCACTACTGCTTCCCC
>NW_008824297.1:309760-311106 GCF_000699105.1 Pygoscelis adeliae | reverse complement strand
AAACCCCCACCTCTGGGCATCCTGGTGGTGGCAGAAGGCAGGACAAATCACATACAAATGCTCCCAGCCTGCAGCGGTTCGGGAAGGGAAGGGAAGGGAAGGGAAGGGAAGGGAAGGGAAGGGAAGGGAAGGATCTGGGATAGGATAATAGGATTTAGGATTGGACAGGTGTATCATGGGATGGGATCACAGGATGGAATCAAGGCATAGAGGTTTGGGATGGGAAGGGATGGGATGGGATGATCCAAGAGGGCTTGGGAGAGGAGGACCTTGGGACGGGACAGGTGGCCCACAGGATGGGACAGGAGATCTTCGAGGGCCTGAGACTGAGGGAGTTTTGGCAACAGGGTGGGGGATCACAGCATGGCCCGGCTGGCCTGGATTCGCTGTGCCTGGGACAAACAGGCAGAGGTCAGACCCCAAACACCATCCCGGGAAACACTGCAGCCTGATCCCAAAATGACAGCTAAAGTAACTTTAAAATCTCTTGGTCTGAAATGGCTGTGCCCCCATACAGAGACCAGGACTGCCCCGTGCCCCAGTTTCCCTGGCTGGGAGGGCTCCAGCCTCGCCTTCACGGCCATCGTCCCCAGCCAGCAAGGGAAACCGAGGCTGCGAGCCCAGGTGCTAGCCAAGGCATCGCCTGGGGATGAGGGACCAGAGGTCCCCTCCAGATGCCCATGCCTGCCAGCCAGCCCACTGGCAGTGACCTTGAAGCTGGGATCTGGTGGGTGCAGGAGCATCACGCGCTGAGCAGGGGCGGGCAGGGGACGCTGGCAGGCTGCCCAACCGGCGCAGTCCTCGCTGCGGGTACTGGCAGCCCCATGGATGGGCTGGTGGGAGGGGAGCGGGTACGCGGACGCTCCCGTGGGTTACACACCGCCAAGGACTCTGAAGGACATGGGCCTCAGGTGGGAGGAACCGCCTGAGGACAGGGTCTCCTCACTGCAGTGCCTCCCCTCACCAAGATTTGCTGTCCCCGGGGGGACGCAGCGCCCAAGGGCAGCTCAAGGGCTCTGGAGACAACGCTTGGCTCCCCAAGGGCACCCCAACCCCAGCCCTCATCCACAGCTGTCCCTCCACTCCCTGGGGCTGTATCAGGCAGCAGGCAATGAGCAGGCATATCCCCTCGCAACAACGCCTGGGGAAACTGAGGCAGAGGAAGGGCCTGGCCCAAGGTGACAGAGCAGGAGGCATTCATGTGGTCTGATCCTGGGCACAAGGCTGCCTCCTTGCCATCCCCATGTCCACGGTCCCCATCACAGCCCCAACAGCTCAGCCTGCAATCCCACCCCAAAATCACATGCCCAAGGTGGCAGCTGCTTCCCCAGCACTGCTACCCCCCC
>NW_008824297.1:300855-309410 GCF_000699105.1 Pygoscelis adeliae | reverse complement strand
TGGGGAAGGGGCAGCGTGCCCCCCCCCCAGCAGTCAGTCCCAGCGCAGCCTGCAGCCACTGCATCTGTGCTTACTCACCCTCAGCCTCAGCACAGCATCTCCACCGGGCTCGGGGAGGACATGCTCAAGGACAATGCGTCCCCGAAACCTGCGACACATCAGGGATGCGGCAGTGGGGCTGGGGGAAGGAAGGGCTCCCCAGCAGCAGGCCCCCCCCGCCCGCACCAACACCTGCCTGGCCCACGCCAAGCCCTGCTGTGTGCAAAGGTCCAGCCTGGGCGAGCAGGGAAGGTACCGGGGTGAAACTCCCTGGGAAGGTAGGGCAGCGAGCACGGGAACGGTGGTACCTACCCCATCCCAGCACTCAGGCATGGTGAGGAACCAGGTGGACGAGGATGCGAGGGCAGGGTGGGCCGAGCACGGGGTCCTGGCGTGGGGCACAGCGGTGCAGCGGGCTGGGGCGAAGCAGAGCTCTGCACTGGCTCAGCCCCTCGCCTCGATTTATAGCGGAGCCCCAGCCCTGCGCTAAGCCCTCCCTCTCCCTTCCCCCTCGACGCGGCGCGCAGCCCCAGCAGGTTTGGCCTCCATTGCGGGTGAGTGCTGCGATGGAGCCAGCACTCAGCCATTGGCTGCTGCAGGAATTATTCATGCTCCAATTGGCCCCAAATACCCTTGTTTATGAAGAAAAAATGCCTGGCACCATGCGGTACCTGCTCCATCTTCCCTCCTTCAGCAGACCGAGACAGGCAGGGGTGCCTGGACAGGGTTGCACTAACACCCCTTGCAACACACACAGCATCGTCACAACAGAGCCCAGCAATGCTCGCCCGCACCCGTCGCACACACACACGCGGCTCCAGCCCCACGCAAACATGCAGAATCATGCTCGAGCCTCCAGCCGCCCAGACCAAGGCCCTGCAGCAACACACACGCACCAGGAAGCACACCCACGAGTGGACATGGGTACATGCTGAGCACACAGGAGAAGGATGCAGCAGGCGTGCTCCGCATATGCATGTGACCGTGCACATACAAGCACAGGAACATGTACCAACACAGACACACAGGGGCCAGGCAAAACCGTGTCCCCCCACATGTCTGTGCATGCAAACTTTAGAAAAATAAATACAATGACCCATGCTGAAGCACATGCACCCCACAGAATGCTTGCACATACCTGCACAGGGCTGGCCCCTGTGTGTCTGTGCCGGTACATGTTCCTGTGCATGTATGTGCATCGTTACATGCATATAAGGAGCACGCCTGCTGCATCCTTCTCCTGTGTGCTTAGCGTGTATGCCATGGCCATCACTCATGCCCATGGATGCACAACGACCTGCACACACGCAGAACCTTGTGCACATGTGCAGGGAGGGGCACAAGCATGTACACATGTGAACACTGCCTGGATACCTGTGTTACCTTACCCAGCAGCACAGTCATCCCGCCTGCTGTGGGATGCTGACACGCAGGGGATCTGCAGGATTTAGCCCCAACCTGGACGTTGCTGGTGACAGGTAAATAAGGCAGGAGGAAAGACAACCCAGCAGTGCCAAGGGGTCGGATCCTGTCCCTGGGCCAACACATGCTGTGTGCGCACACACACGCGTGTGTATTCCCGTGTGCACATGCGCCCAGGCAGATGGTTTCTGCCCTGATTCCAACGAGGCTTCGCGAGAGGGCGAGTCGTCTGCCTGCAGCTTGCACCCACGTATGGCCTCATGCCGCCATGGCCCCAAAACCTCCCGGCAGGCTCTGGGTGCCATCCCCCTGCACCCTGACTGTCCCTGCCCAGCCCAGCACCACTGCCTGGCTCAGCACAACCAGCACCCGAGCTGCGCCAGCACAAAACTGGGCAATCATGGATGGAGAAGGAGTCCCACGGTCCCTCCAGCACCTGCCCAAAGGGGCTGGTGAGCCACATGCCAGTGCCGGACCAGGGCAGCATCCAGTGGGGATGCACACCACAGGGATGCTCCGTGCCAGCTGGAGCCTGCCATCACCTCTGCATCATCCCCACTCCGGCAGCTTGCCATGGCTTGCTCCCACCAAGACCTGGCATGCACTGCAGCCATGGGCAGAGGGGCTCCAGCTGCCATCACCAGCACATGCACGGGTTTCCCCATCCTGTGTCCTTGGCTTCACCCAGCAGGCTTGTTCCTGTGGAGTCTCTGATGTCTAATAACAGGGCTGAGCCACTTTTCCCTGGGGATAGTCCTTTCCCTGACCTGGACTCTGATCACCCAGAGCTGGCGGGGTGTGAAGCAGTGTCCTGCAAACAAGTCAGAGCTGGGGCAACCAGGGTGTCTGGATGTGGGAGAAAGGACAGACAGACATACAGGCAGCGGGACGGCATCCACCTTGCCTCCACCAAAGAGGCTTTCCTCTGCACTGCTTTGTGTTGCAGAGAGCTCAGACCCAAGCCCGGAGAGATGCATCTCTGCTAACGAAGGACCATGTGTGAGGGGGAAGCCCAGCTCCTAGGTGGTTCCTGGCACAGGTACAAAGCCGTTCACAGGTCTGGGTGCCATTTTTGCTTTCCAAAGCCCTGCTGCCTGTGGAGCCAAAAAGCACGAGCAGACACAGCCTCCGGGAAAAAGCAAGAGATGCAGAGGGGCATGAGCAGGCAAAAAAAGACAGAAGGTGGCAAAATAGGGGGGAGAAGGGGTGGAAAAGCCGAGGTGAAGTAAGGCATGAATGCAAAAGGGCGGCACGGAGATGGGAGGGCTGAGCAATGCTGACTCCGCTTGAATGGCATTGCCACCCCATTGGCTACTAGCCCATCTGCCTGGCAGGTGGCCCAAACCTCCAGCAGGGCCAGGACACCCCAGTCCCAGGGCAGAGGCACCTCCCCTCCCTGCACCTTGGCTTATGCCAGCAGCCCCAAGGGCTTTACTTCGGCTGGCAGCGGCAGTGGGGGATCCCTGCTCCCCCCCCACTACCCTGACCAGGCCAGAGCATCTCAGCAAGGGAGCAGTGACTGGCTCTGGGGAGGAGCAGAGGGACAGTGAAGAGCTAAGCTGGGGCCTGGATTGAATTACCCCAAGGAGGTGAGCCTAGAAAATGGGGTAAGATCTCCCCAAGGCAGGGCAGGCAGGCCCCAGCCTTTGCAGGGAACCAACCCGCAAAGTGCCGGGGTGGGGGAAAGGAGGGGGTTGCGCCAGCAAAGCCTGGGAAGCTCATCCCATCCCCACGCTGAGGCTCTTCGAGGAGAACCAAGAGGGCGCAGGGCCTGGCTGGCTTGGGGAAAGCCACCTTGATCCTTGCCCAGTTCATTTTTTTAGGTACCAAGGGCATGCAGGCGCATCGCTGTGACATTTGCCATCCGGACCCACCTGGGCACCACTGGGGACATGGTTCAGCGTCACCGTGGGCCAATCCCTGAAATACCGGCATGCAAAGATTGTCCTGGGAGAGTCATTGCTCTTTAACATCCCCTGCATGCCAACCAAGACCTGTCCCAGCACAGCTGAGTGAGAGCCATACTGGTGCCCGTGGCGCTACCGGGACCTCCGGGCAGCCCGACACTGCTGCCTCCCTCTCCCTCCTCACCCTCACTTCGGAGACACCAGGAGGTTTGGTTTCCCGTGCAGTGGTCAACAGGGACCCTGAGCAAGCAGAGCAAGGAGCAGCCCCGACCCACACACCCTGCCGCTCCCGGCCCCAGCATCTTGCCAGCTTTGGAGCTGCTGGGAAGGGCGGCATTTCTTTTCCACCACTGCCATTTCTGAGTAATTTTGTGGCCTCCAAGAGGGCCACCAGAAATCTCCTGTTGTGTGAACCACAGCAGCCACTGCCCAGCATCCTGACGAAAGTCCTTGCTCCCCACCCAGCTGCACCCTGCCACCCGCGCAGGTGATGGAGACCAAGTGGGCCAGCCGCAAAATCCTGGGCACCACTTTGGGTCTGCCAAAACGGGGACCTGGGCTCCCCTGCCCCTCTCCCAGGATGAATGAAATCCAGATTTATTTTATCCTTGCAGGTGCTGCTGTTTCAGTGCCAGACCTGGCACGGCTTAGCCAGCACCACCCAAGCCGACCCTCCCAGCAGTCCCAGCCACTGGCAAAGCAACATACAACCTGAATTCGGTCACTGGTGTCTGAGGGGAGGGGGGATGCTTTGGGAGAGGGACAGGCAGCAAGCTGGGATCCAGCAGCCCCACCACCCTCCCTCCCCGTCTACCGGCATCCCGGTCTCTGCAGGGGGAGCCTGGTGCAGGATAAGCTTGGGCAGAGGTGTGAGAGTGATGAAGACCAACACGGGGGAGCCAGGCACGAGCTGAGCCCCTGCAAGCCCCGAGGCCACACCGTGGGGCTCCTCCGAAGAGGCGAAACAGACATACAAGGCAGGCAGGTGCCAGCCAGGGGAGCAGAGGGGCCCTGCTCTCTGAGAGAGGTGGGTGGTACAGGGGGCAATGCCCCAGCCCTCCAAAAAAGAAAGAGGCTTTCAAACATCCTTATGTAAGCAGGGAGCTGGCATCGCCCAGGAAACCATTGCCATGGCAATGGTAGAGGGCCTGGAAAAGCAGCTCGGCCCTCCTGAGAAGAAATTGCCTGTTTTAAAGAGGTTTTGTCCCCAGCCAGTCACCAAGTACCCGGCAGCCACATCCAAGTGCCAGCACAGAGCATGCCTGGCAGCGACCTCCCCGTCCCCTCCTGCCAGGGACCGCGATGGACGTGCAGCCCCATGCACAGACACCGACCAGGCACTGCGTCCCCATGGAAGGGGGGAACAGCAGCACCCCTGGGTCTGCTCAGCGCCCCGCAGCCTTCCCCAGCCGCAGGCTGCTGTCCCACGTTGGGACCCTGGGGTGGGGGACACCCCCCATGGCTGGTCCTACCTTCCAGTCTGTGTCCACAGTGGAGAGGAAGACATCTGAGTTCTCCTGGGGAGAGAAGGAGCCGTTAGGGACAGAGACATCCCCCCCGTGGCCCCTGACTGCCGCAGCACCCTCCTCCCACCCAACTCACAAAGCCCCCTGACACCACAAGCACCCACTCCCCAGGGCAGCAGTGGCTGCCGGGGGACACGATGCTCACACATGTGCACACATACACGCACATCTACAATACCCGCACGCATGTGCATGCACTCCCTGCACATGTGCACACACACAAGTGTGTATTAGCATGTTCTGTGCAACATCTTCACACATATACATCATCACACCAAGCCGGAACCCATGCTCACCCATGCCTGTGCATCGACACCCGCACACATCTGCACACACACATGCACTGAATACCAACACACGTGCACACGCGTGCACCCAATACCAGCACACACACCCCCCGCAAGCTGCTACTTAAGCACCCACGTCCTGGCACCCCACGTGCAGGAGCCGGAGCCAGTGCGGTCACCAGACTCACCAGCTCAGCATCCTGGCCCCGCAGCAGCGGCTTCTCCTCAGCCAAGCGCAGCTCGTGCAGCCCTGCCATGGTCATCTCCTGCAGCAGCAGCCCTGCCCAGGGCGAGGGAGATGTCAGCGCCCATGGGGACCTGTCTCGGTCCCCTTCGCCCCAGGCCCCTGGAGCCTCCCACGTCTCCCTGCCCATAGGGAGGGGACACAAATCAGCTTCACTCTACCCATCTACCACGGGGACTTGGTGCTTCGGCTTGTCCGGAGGCCGCAGCAAGCCCCTCTGCTGGGAGCTGGAAGCAGGCACAGGGCAGGCAGTGCCTGGAGGAGCTCGGCTCCCAGCTCCCACCCAGGTCCAGTTCTCCCAGTTAAGGACAGACCTGTCTCCAGGGCATGGTCTTAGGCAGACTGGGAGACCAACCTGGTTTGTCCATGCTGGTCATCCCTGTAAGCACTCAACCCAGGGCAAGAACATCCCAATTCCCACTCCAGCTTCCAGCATTGGTCCGAGAGAGAAAATCCAATGTTTTGGCTGGTTTTAGGCTGCAGACAGAAATGGGTGGGACAGAGGGAGATGTCCCTGCACAGCCAGAATGAGGGGTGATGTTTCTCAGCCGTGCTGGGAGGCAGAGGGATGCTCCGAGCAGCAGGGGAGCAGAGAGACAGCCTGAAGTTTGTATTGCAATGATGGGAGAAAACCAAATGTGAAGCCTTTACTCCCAAACTCTTCTCCTTGCCTGTGGAGCAGGTGCCGGCCAGCCGGCAGCTCAGCCCCGGGGCTTGCAGGGACAGACTTCACCATGGAGCCGTGAGGTGTGAGACTGGATGCTGCTGACCAGGGCACCGGGACTTCGTACCCCCCCCCAAAGCCAGCATCTCCAAAAACACCCCCAGGCACAAGCCCAGCTTTGAAAGCAGAGGGGAGCAAGGGGATGCCTGCACCCCCAGCAGATGGCTGCACACGGAAGGTGACAGACATGGGGGACGATCCAAGCTCTCCTGGGTATAGATGGGGTGGGTAACTGGAAGGTCCCAGTGCAAAGGGATTATCTGCGCTCAGGCAGGATCCAGACCTCAGGTGTTTGCCTTCGCAGCCTCTGTTTCCACCCATTCCCCAAGGCCAAGCCTTTGGACAAGTTGTTGCTGCTCCAAAGGGGCCAGCACCAGTCCCACACTGGCTACCCACCCTTTGCAATCTCCCCGGGGATACCGGGGATGATACGGGGGCCACGCTAGCACTGCAGCAGACACGGACCCCGCTCCATCCACAGCCTTGGCCAAGCCTGCTCCACGCTTTGTCCACCTTCAAACCTGGGTCAGCCCAGGTTGGCGATGTGGAAAGGCCAAGCAATGCCACGAGCATTGCAAGGCCACCAGGAATACGGGAGCTGCTTATAAACTCCCTTCCAAAGCCGGCTTTTGCTCATCCGACCGGGTTTTCCATTCAAAAACCAAGCAGGCTGTGCCACCTGGCTGCTTTCTGCAGACACCGCACTTTGCTCCTTGGGAGCCATCCAACAAACCAGAACTGTTTGGAGGGAGAAACACCACCGCAAAGCCTCCCGGGAGTCCCAGGGCACCCAGCACCCCTGGGTCTCCACGTCACTCCCTGCATGGAGGGTCCCGCCACGCCGGGGGCCGAGCAAAACCCCAGGGGGGAGAGGTGCCGACAGCCCCATGAAGAGGCACACGTCTGGGGCATTCTGCTCCAGGTGGGGCTGCTGCTGGGGAAATGGCTTTGTGCAAGGGGACAGCCCTCGCCTGCAGCCCACCAGCACAGCCGAGATGATGCAGCCTGCAGGGCCACCGACCGAGCAACCCCACGATCCCCTGGGGCATGATCCCAGGGTTAAAAAATGGGAGGAAAATCAGCCTCACCGGTAGCTGGGTCTGGAAGAGAGCAGGAGCGTCCCACACTGACCACGCCAACCCACCGTGTGACTGCAACCCCAGGGCGGCCGGGAACAGCACTTAGCGTATAGTGAATGCCTTTATTAATTAAAGCCTCCAGCTAATATGGGAGGGAGGGTGGCCAAGCAATGAGGAAAGGCCCCGTGACCTTGTTCGCATGGTGGGGGGAAAGCTGGCTCATGAGGGACGTGGCAGAGCCCTGCGCCAACCAGCATCCTCAGTGCGGATGGACAGTCACCTAAAGTGGTGCGGAGTGCAGGAACAGAGAAGGGATCTGTACGTCGGGGAGTCCCATGGGTGCAAGAGCGTGCGAGCAGGATCACAGCCATGCTGCCAGCTTCCCGTGGGTGCTCTGCTTCCCATGCCATGCCACAGGTACCCTCGTCCCTGCTCCTGCCAGCACGGCAGTGGGGCTGTGGGCAGTGTCACCCAGCCCGGCTGGGCCACCATCACTGCAGAGGACTGGTGAGGAAGCCACGGCTCTGGGTCTCCTAGCCAAAACAACTTGGCTCCCATCACATGCCGGGGCAATGTGGCTGGCGATGAGCCCTTTTCCCTCCAGCTCACCCCAATGCTCCCCAACAGCACCCATCCCCAGGGTGCTGCCCCAAGTGCACCCATCTCTGCTCCCACTCTGTCTTCCCAGTGCGGTGCCACCATTTCCTGGGCCCAGCTGGGACACGCCTCCTCCCTAATCCCAGATCAGTCCCAAGCCCAGCACGACATCAGTGCTCTGTTTGGGACTAATGCTCTGCCCCGCCAGGGCCCTGGCACTGCATATATAGACGGGGACGGAAACAGCCATGTTGGCTTACCTTCCCCAGGGATCTGCAGCCCAGTGTTGGCTTATTGGAGGAGAACCAGCTTGTGGCAAGGAAATACACTATTATCATCATCATCATCATCATCATCATCATCATCATCATCATCATGAGGCTGTGGGATGGGTTTAACACTGGGCAGTGTGTCTGGTCAGAAGGCAGGGGTCCCTGGGACGATGCACCAGCCCCACGGGAGTCTCGCCATTGACCACCTGCGCCCTGCCCTGGCACAGACGTGGCACCCATGGGACGTTGGCACGGATTCTCTGGGCTAACCAAGCAGTGCACGACAGACGGGGAGGCAAATCCGGAGGAGTGAGGGCTGGCCCCTGCCAGGCAGCGAAGCCAAGGCGACCTCCAGCGAGGCAGGGAGAGAGAGGAAGGGAACCTGCAGCCCAGTCTGAGACACAGAAGCGTGCCCACAGCATCGTGTCCCCCCCGACCCCCTCCACCCCCCCCCGAGC
>NW_008824297.1:295212-299212 GCF_000699105.1 Pygoscelis adeliae | reverse complement strand
GCGCTGCCGGGGGGGTTACACGGGAGATGGAGCGGGGGTGGCAGGGGTGGCACACATCACCCTGTAGGGAACCATGGAGGTCCCAGAGCTGGACCGTGATGGCCAGTGGGTCCAGGGGGTCCCTGTGGTCGTGGGGTTCCAGGAGCAGGGGACAGTAGGAGCCTGGGCAAGGCCCAGGTATGGGGCCATGCCCAAGGGGTCTGGCGGTCCCCAAGAGCAGGGGGTGGTGATGATCAAGGTGCCTGGGGAGGATCCCGGAACAAGAGGGGACCTGTGCAACAGGGATACCTGGAACAGAGCCATTATGTCCAAGGGGTCTAGGGAGTCCTGGGGAGTGGGGCCATGAAGGCCAAAGGGCCTGTGAGTATCCAGGAACAAGAATAAGGATGACAAGGGACCTGGGGGTCCTCTGGAGTGCGGGGGTGCAGGTTCCCCTGAGCATAGGATGGTCATGGTCAAGGGGTCCAGGTGCTCCCAGGATAAGGGGGACCTGTGCAATGAGGGTCCCCACAGCAGGTCTGGGGTTGCCAGGGAGTGAGGATGGTGATAGCCATGGTGTCTGAAGGATCACCCAGGAGTGGAGGCCATGACTGGGGTGGTGATGACCCTGCACATATTGATGCTGGGGGTGTAGGGTGGCAGCTATTTGGGGTAGAGCAGGAGGTTGTGGGGTGGCTGTTTGGGTCAGGCAAACCCAGGGGCTGTGAACACTGCCATGGGGGAGGGGGTGGGAAGAAGATGCAGGACCTTCATCTTCTGCATGAGGTGTGGATGCTGGCAGTGCCTCCCTCTGCCCTGGCTGTGATCCTGCATCATCAGGGGCCACCAGCTCTGCAGGGCAGCCAGTCTCTGGAGGTTTGCCCACCACCCTTGAAATGGTGCCCAGGTTTCTAAAGGAGCCAGGGGCTCCCAAGGCGGCAGGGTATGAAGCAAGGCTGTGTCCTGAACTGGGACCGCTGGTCCAGTGAGGACAGAGGGCCCCAGCCTGCCCCTAGAGCAAGAGCTGATTCCCACTTGCCTCCAAGCTGGGCAAGCCCATCCTGCCACTGTTCCTTCCTCTGTACTACTTTAGGATCACTTTAATTCATTTTTTCCACAGTTCGGGAAAAACTGTAGGCAACTGCACAGGACGTGCCATTCAAAACCCAGAACTGGCCTTTACCACCACATCTCCATGGGGAAACTGCTGAGGACCCCATCACCTCCCCTCCATGGGCTTGGTTCCCCATCGAACCAGCCCCATGTGATGCTCACCTGGGAGGACTCAGGCTGCTCCCCAGGGGTAGGGCTGTGGTCTGGTCTGGTGTCCAGGCTATCACTCACTCCTCTTCCCTGCTGGGCATTTCTGCCAGAAGAGTCCAGGCAAAACATTTCATATCTCCATTGCAAAGATGGCGTGCATGAGTCAGGGCCTGATGCTGCTTCATCTTGCATTTCAGTGCTATTTACTTGTCAGCCGAGGTTTCTTGTAGGACGTGTGAGGCTCAGGTTCTCCTACGCCAAGAGGGGTACATGGAAGATGTTGCAAGAGGGTCGGGATTTGAGTGCTGGGATCTCGGAGACAACCTCTGCCCTGCAGTTCCTGGGGACCAGCCGGCAGCAGACCTAGGCTGGTCCTGGAAAGGGATTTCTTGGCGGTCCCTGTAACCACCAGCCACGGGCCTTGGGAGCAGTGCTGGCATCTCAAAGGCGTTGAACCAGGGTCTTGTTAGCACCACCCTCATCCAGAGATCCAAGTTTGCCCCCAGCCCTAAATTCCCAGGATGGCAGCATGTGCCCGCAGGCTGCTCTCAGCACCTGGGTTGAACCAGGCATCCCAGACCTCAGCCTCATCACCCCTCAGCCAGCCGCAGTGGCCAACGTACCCCTGTGCTTCACAGCATCTTTCTCTGCTGGGCCATGGGGTGCCTTGAGAGCTTATCCTACAAACGCCTGCTGAGGGGCTGGAGGAATGTCTGCTGATACCGACACTCATCTCCATCCCTAGTACATCTGTTTTAACAGCTTGTCCTAGGCTTTTTGGATGGCAACCAGTTTTCAGCTGATTTCAGCCTCTCCCGCTGAGTCACCAGGAGCTCTGCATCCAGGCTGTGTTCGCCTTCTCACCTCGAAGGGAGAAAACACCCGGAATGCCAGGGAGCACAGGGACCCTTTAATCCCTCAACTAGGACCCAGCCCAGCACCCAGCACTTCAATGGGGTCAGATCTTCCCCTGCCTTCAGGGCTGCCTTTCACCCTCTTCCGCGGGTCCAGCAGCCAAGGGGTTTCCTCTGAACTGGTCAGGGATGAGATAGGGTCAGATTCATCTCTTCCTGACATTGTGCAAATTTAAACCTCTTCCTCCTCCAATTGCCAGGGATTTCTATGGGAATAAATGATTTTTCACACTGGGGATTTATCTTCTCCACATGAAGTCCAACTTTATCAAATAACAGCTTTTAGATGGCTACCTTGCCAAAGGAGCAGGGCCATGTGGCTGAAATAATTGCACAATTAATTAGGCTTGGGAAGAGCACAAGCTCCAAGGTCTAAGCTGGAGGGACTGGGGTATCACCCTATGTGGGGATTCAGAAATCGCCTGCATGCGGAGCCTTCCGCACCCTGAATTGTGTGATTAAAGGGAAGCGAAGGGGGTTTTACAGCACGCATTTTTCCACATTATTTTTCATTGCGCTTTTAATGCAGGTCCGCGTGGCATTTTCCACGTGGCTTTCCCTGTGCTTTTAGCTCAGCCATGTGCCACTAAGCCAGTCGAACAGAAGTCTGGCTCCAGAGGTGGAATCAGGGAGGTTGCAGCCCTGGACAGGGACTCCCCAGGACCTTGCTGGGGGTTTGGGGATGCTGCTTGCAGACTTGTGTCATTTCCCAGCATTGATCACACACCTCCGATGCTCATTTCCAGGTGCTGCGGTGACACCAGCATTTCCCGAGGACCCGAGGAGCCCTCTACCCAGAGAAGTCAGTGATGATGTTGAAGTTGGGCCACAGCTGTCTGAGGGATGTCCTGTCCCTTGCGCCAAAGAGAGGGGATCATGTTGGGGATATGTCAAGCACAAGGGATGTTCCCTGGCACCCAGGGCCCACCCAGAGAGGGGTATCCACCAAGTGCTGCCACAGCCAAACCACTTGGTCTCTCCCAACTGGGCTTTGCTACAGTCTCCTGGGGCTGGGGCCAGATTCCTACCTTCTTTGTACTGCCACACATATCAGAACTGTTGGGTGGTGATGGACACAGGCTCAGGCTGGCCATCAGGCCAACGCCCTGAACCTCGGTCCACCAAAGGAAGTGGGTCTGAGGGGGCAAACCGAGCTCTGAGTACACCCCACAGTGAGCTGTCCCCCCATGCCACTCAGGGCCGGGTTCCCCACCTGTGCTGGCAGCCAGCCATCAGCCTCCCCAGCAGCATGGGGACTCCTGTCTGGGCTCCTGCAAATCCCAAGCAGCCTGGGAGCTGCCTCGTCTGTGCCACAGTGTGCTGGGCATCCGCCCCAGTGGGACGGGAGCCAGAAGAGGGAGGAAGAAGTTGGGTGCCGCGGGGTCATAAGTGGTGTAGGAAAGGCTGTCAGAAGCACGGTGCTGCTCACCAGACCTGAGCCTCTGCCCTGCCACTGCAGGCTAGCGGGCTGGAGTAGAGTGTGCTGTCCCAGGGCCATTCAATCCCTCGCCCCCAGCCAGCCTCCGTCCTCCCCCATGGTGACCAGAGGGGACCAAGCCAGGCAGCAGGCAGCAGGAGATGCTATTTTAAGCCCCCTGGCTTCCCAGCTGGACCCCTCCACTCCTTGTGTTTCCCAAGGACTCACCCCGGCCAGCATCATTTTGCAGCCCCCTCCTTCCCCCACGCGGGGGTTTACCCCTCCAGCGGCAGCGCAGAGTAATTTTCCATGGCACTGCCAATGCCAGCAGCAGCGTAGGGAGCACAGGAGGGGCTGTTGTCACTGATGCAAAAGTGGCAGGGCCTTTCTGTCCCCCCGCCGGGAACCCGCCTCGGTGTGGCCCCCT
>NW_008824297.1:293164-295192 GCF_000699105.1 Pygoscelis adeliae | reverse complement strand
ACCTGCGGTTCCAAGCCCTGGGATGGATCCAGCTGACCCCATGTAGTGACAGGGGCTCCAGATCCTCCCTGAAGCCCAGGGTTATGTGCAGGGGTGGGGATGGGGTTTTACACTGTCTACCTGTACCGAGCACCACTGCAAGCCAGAAACATCCACGTGGAGATTTCACGTATCTCCATGTAGGAGGTCTTCTTGCGGGATTTGCTGGTAGGGAAACTGAGGCACAGAGCAGCTGGGCCCGGGCAGGGGCTGCCAGGCTCACAAGCCTTATCTACAGGCAGCCTTACGGCAGCTCCGCTTTCAGCATGGTGTGGCAGAGAGCGGGGCAGGTGGATGGGGAAAAGGGAGCTGAGATGGGGATGCTGCTGGGGCTCCAGAGCAAAACTCCAGCGAAAGCTCAGCTCCCAGCAGGGTCCCCCTCCCTCTCCAAGGGTCACTTCTCTTGAACAAGACCAGCTTGAGAGCAACGGGCTGCCCCTCTAGCCAGGATCCCCGGCATTGGAGCTGCCTCAGCAGTCATGTCTGCACGTGGAGAGGCAGAAGGGGAGGTGGCAGGACATGAGGCCCTGGGACCTTTCGTTTCCCCCATCTCTGGAAGAAACCTGGAGAGATTTCATGAAAAAGAGGGAAAGGCCATAAAACTCTAACAAAAATGCTCCAGCCCAGCCCTGTTCCTCCCCAAAGCTCCTGTTGCAAGGACCACGGTGCCGTCTTGACCTGGCAGAGGCAAGCTGGGATCTCCAACCCCGCTGCAGGTACCTCCGCACCCTTTGGCCACCCTTCCCGCAGCAGCACCCGGTGCTGGCAGTGCCGCGAGGACCCGTCCGGTGGAGGACAGCTGGTGATGGACAGAGTACGCAGCTGCCACCAACAGAAAGCGACCATAGAGATGACCAGCAAGGGAAGCAGAGGTCTGAATCCAAGCTCCGAGGCAGGGGAGGGTTTGACGCATGGCCGACAGCTCCAGGGTGCATGCTGCACTGCACTCGGGGCTAATTTGGGGGCAGGAGGAGAAGCAGCCTGGAGCAGATGTGCTGGCTGCCTGTGTTGGCTGGGCAAGAGATCGGTGTGGTTGATGGGCCTGTATCGACGGGTTTCACAGGGATTAGGTACCACCCCGAGGCGCAGGCAGTCCAGTGATGATGAGCAGAGGATTCAGAGCTAAATTTAGCTGCGTGATGTTTTTATTGATGCCCTTAAATAAAGACATTGTTTGGAGCATGTGGCTGCTGGCCCTGCCTTGCTCAGCCCTGGACCTTTGATGGGCTGTTTCAGCCAAGCTGTTCAAAAGGGGGAGAAACAAGGAGAATTAGCAGTTGGTGAGACATATCCCGAGGGCCTATTTCCAAAAATGCCCAGGAGCCATCTCTCAGAAACCAGCAGTGCACACAAAGCAGTGAAAGGGTGACCTCGGTGGCCGTGGGGACGTGCTTGTGCTGAGGCAGAGCTGTCTGCCAGGCAGAGCTGCTCCACGGGCATGGGACCACGTGCTGTGGAGCCATGGCCGTAGCAAGGGGGGTATCAGGCTGGCTTGGACTCGAGGCAGCGGTGCTGGAGCACCGGCTGTTGGTGATGGGCCCCATCCTGCATCCCATTGCCTGCCCACCCTAGGGCAGGCATGATCTGCCCCAGCCTTGTATCCGCAGGGCAGCAAAAGGCCCACAGCTTGCTGGCTCCAAAATAATCAGGGCCAGAATGACAGCAGGGCAATTGGACCTTGGACACTTCAAAAGAGACCCCTCAAACCCTGCCCAGAGCCCCCAGATTGGTCCCAGGATGGGTCGGTCCCCCCAGAACTGCTGGGCTTCATGCAGAACAAGGGGAGGCTGCAACGTGGCGCTGCCCGTGCATGAGCTCACGGCTTGGGCAGCAGCAGGCAGGAGCCAGCCATGCCACCCTCCCGCCTAACACCACACATCTCGCTGAAGCTGCCTGGGAAGGTGCAATCCTGCAGGGAGCTCAGCATCCTCTCCCTGCAACGCAGCCTGCGAGCCCAGGACGGGGAGGATGGCCTCCGGTACATGGCGC
>NW_008824297.1:288263-293037 GCF_000699105.1 Pygoscelis adeliae | reverse complement strand
TGGGGGGGGGGCGGCCGACCCCCCCCCCCCCCCCCCCCCCTGCTCCCGGGCTGCCTCCTGCCCTCGCAAGTGGGGCTACCAGTAATTTTCCGTCCTGGCTGCGGGCTCTGCCCTAATGAGATGTTTTCCTACGTCCCTCTAATAGGGCTGGGCCCCGTTCAAGTTCCTCTGTTCATTCAGGCCCCAAGTCCCCCCCTTCCGCTGCTCGAGCCGTCCACCAGTTCTGCAGGACAGCTGCTCCTCCGAGTCCTGCTCCTCCCTGCTCTCACAGCCCCTCTGCCTCAGGGGAACGGGACGATTTTATCCAAAAGCCAGGGGAAAAAAACAGCCAGTAACCCGCCAAGAAAAATTCCCATGGCTCAGCTGCACTCTTGGGCCAGGAACAAGGCAGCTCCGGGGACTTTGCGGTCAGCCGTTCCCAAAGCTGCCTCTGCACGGGCACCTTTGCCTGGAATTGAAGGTCTGGGTCCATCAGCTGCATTGATCAGCCAAGCACGGCAGAGCGAAGCTGATTTACAGAGGAAGGTATCTGGCCCTGGAGCTCAGCGTGCCCGCAGCGTGCGTGGGGCACCATGCTGCCTTGAACTCCCTTCTTGCAGTGAAGCTGCTCGACTCTGATCTCAGCTTAGGCATTGCTCTTTGTGGGTCTGGAGAGCCAGAGGGAGATATCCCCGCTCCTAAGTGAGCAGAAGGTGGAGAGGCAGGCCCTCCTCCTCCTGCACCAGCCCAGCGGGGCCAGTGCGACCAGGCATCGCTCCAGCGCCTGCCATCGCTGCTGCAGAGCTGGGCAGAGGATGCAGGAGTCCCTCGGGAGCCCGGTGTTCCTGCCTCCACACAGAGGGGACAGTGCATGGCTTTCCAGAGCAGGGGGTATCAGATGCATCTGGCAGGGAATGTGGATACAAACATCCCCTTGACTGCCCTGGTGTGCTGGTTTTGGCTGGGATAGAGTTAATATTCGTCAAGTAGCTAGGATGGGGCTCCGGTTTGGATTTGTGCTGGAAACAGTGTTGATAACACAGGGGTGTTTTCATTATTGCTGAGCAGGGCTTATGCAGCACTGCTTCCCCCCCCCCCCCACCCCCGAGCAGGCTGGGGGTGCATAAGAAGCTGGGAGGGGACACGGCCGGGGCAGCTGACCCAAACTGACCCAAGGGGTATTCCACACCACATGACCTCATGCTCAGCATAGAAAGCTGATTTTTTTTCCTGATTCTCTCCCCCATCCAACTGGGGGGCAGCGAGCTTTCCTGGAGATGGCTGAAGACCTGCCGGCCGAGGGGAAGGAGTGAATTAATTCCTTTGTTTTGCTTTGCTTGCGCACACAGCTTTTGCTTTACTGATTAAACTGTCTTTATCTCAACCCACAACTGTTCTCACTTTTACCCTTCTGATTTTCTCCCCCCTCCCCCCTGGGGGGGAGTGAGCGAGCGGCTGGGCGGTGCTTAGCTGCCAGCTGGGGTTAAACCAAGGCACCCAGGAACAGCTTGTCCCAGGAGGGGCAGAGAGGAGGCTGAAGACACGGGTGCTGAGGGATCCCTCTGCTGCTCTATGCTCCGGGGAGCCCACTGCAGCCAGGGAGGAGCTGAGCATCCAGGAGTCTCCATCTCAAAGTCTCAAACCACCTCCAGGAGCACCAGAACCTTGATCAAAATATGTGGAAACCACAGAAGGGTTCACCCATCTCCTTTGGGTTTTGCAGGCACAACCTCTACCCCCACTGCAGTGTGCCCCCCCGCCAACACCCCTCGGAGCTGCACCAGGGACAGAGAAAGGCACTCAAAGCAAAGGTGCAAAATGGAGGATGCTTAATGTGGCGTCAAGGTGTCTTAGCACCAGCAAACGTGTTGCTTTGGACAAGAGGTGCCTCAAAACACGTAGAGAAGCTCCGGGAGAGACAGATGGCTGCAGGAACAGGCCTGGCGCATGAAGAGTTCTCCCACCACCAGGAGACACCTCCTCTGGAGGTGCTATTTCCCAGGTCCGCACCTGCAGCTCCCACCTGCAGCCCCTCTGTGACGTGCTGGGCTGCCAAGGCCTTTGGGCCCACAGGCCAACCTCCTGCCCATCTCTCCCAAGCAGCCTCCTCCATCCTTCCCTGCCTCCTCCCAGCCGCACGAGTCGGCAGCAGCAGCGCCTGGCCCCGCTGCGCCGCTTCTGCGACAGCCCCTTTTCAGAGCCAAGCCAGGCTTTAAATAAATACCTGTCAGCAGAGCAGAGCTGAGCTGTTCAGAGAGTGACTGCATGTGTGCAGATGCGTTTAGCAAGTTGATAGGCGTGAGACAGAGCAGAGACAGCAGGGCCTCCCTCCTTGGAGGCCAGAGACTGACACATTCTCAAAGGCAGCGTTAATCAGCATTTTCAATCATGCAGCACCCATTGCAATGGGCAAAGTTGCTTTTCCCCTGGAGAGCAGGATAATGCCATTTCGAAGGGCTGGCTTCTCTGGCTGCGAGCTGCTGCGATGGTTTAAGGGGAGGGTGATGGAGTGGGAAGACTCAATTGTTCTCAGAGGTTCCACAGTTCCCCAGTCACCACCAACTGCGTTTGGGGACACGGGGGCCAGGCATGCATGGGCTGCACCTCTCTGCTGGCTGGTTGTGTGCAGGTCGGCCGGGAGGTGGGGAGGGGGTCCCACTCCTGCCTGGGCACCAGGGATCCTCACGAGCACGTACCATGGTCGCCTCATGGTGAGACCAGGACATGCCAGCAGCTGAGGGCACTTGGGTCTCGAAATGCAGACCACTCTCCCAGGGGTGCAGAGGCCCTGGGGCTGGCAGGGCAGATTTTTTAAAGGAGATGATTGTATTTGGCTTCTAACATTGGAAAGATAAGAAGCAAGCTCAGGTGAGCCCAGCAACCCTCCCACTGAGACAGCAAGATGCTGCTGATCCCTGCACAAGGCTGGATCTGGGTTCTTCCCTCTGTGCTCCCCCTGCAGGGGACCCTGGTGGGATGGGCACCCACCACCTCTCCCTGGAAGGTGGCAGATGCCCATCACCTGCAGTGGACGTCAGCAGGCTGCCCATCAAAATAAGCTGCTCTAGCTCAAACCTAAGCCTGGCCCGATACAGATGTCCCCGACGAGGGGGAAGCTCTCGGGGAGTCTCGCAGATGGCCGCAGCAGCCCTGGGTGGCTTTGGCACTCCTTTGCTTGTGCAGGCAGGGAACGATCCAGGCAAGCCGAGCCCGCTCCATTTGTGCTGCCCAAACTCCCAGGACCTCATCAGCACATCCGAGACGGAGCCAGGCTGGGGCCGTGGCCCAGGCTCCTGGGTGGGTGGCAGAGCCACGGAGGGGCTGTCACACAGGAGGGACAGAAGCCTTGGGCAAAACCAGCAGGGGAGTGAATTCCCTGTGCTTGGGTGGGGGAGGCTGGCAGGAGTGGAGCCAGCTCTGCCCCGAGGGCTCCCCAGGGTCACAGTCATGAAAAGAGAGGAGCCTGGAACACAGGGAAAACGTCTGGGGTTTTCCAGGCATCAGCTTCCCTGCCGGGTGCCTGAGTCAGGAGGGGGATGCAGTGGGGCAGAGCAGCACACGTAGGAAGGCCTCCAGCACAGCCAGTCGTTGCCCAGGCAGGAGAAGGCATCTGGAGTGGCCGAGCAGCCACCCGCAGCCCTTCCTCCTTGCTTGTCCTGAAAACCTTCACAGGAGCAGCCAAATACCCAGCTCCCCTTGCCTGCGCCCCAGCAGCTCTGCCCCTGACCTTGTCCTTGTCCCGCAGCTGATCAATACCTCTAGGTCTGGGGGGATCCATCAATCCTAACGATTTCATCCCGCTTCGCGCTAATGCACTCTCTTGTTGCGCTGCATTTGAGCCATGGACCTGGCAGATGCTGGGGAGAGGGGCAGAGGGCTGGCCAAAGGCACCATCACACGCTGCTCCAGGTTAACTCTTAGCGTCACCCCTTTGCAACACAACCCCCTCCACCGCAGAGGCAGGTCTTCAGCCCTTCCTCCCACGGCCCGTGGCTCGCTGGAGGACCATAGACCTTCCTCTCTCAGCTCTCCAGCTCCTTGGAAAGGCACGTTCAGTATGTTTGAGTGCCTCAGCCAGGATTTTGGAGCTTTTAACCAAATCCCACCAATGTGTCCTCACGATCCCTCATTGCCTCTTCACTCAGCAACTGCTCCTCTCTGGAGAGCCTCCATCAAACTCCCTGTGCCTGTCTGGAGATAGGGGGACTCGAGGACACCCTGACCCACCAATGATGGGAAGCAGGAGCCAACATTTCTAGAGTCCTTTTCTCAAGGCACCCAACTTTTAGCCAGGACAAAAGTGCAGGAACTTAGGTAATGGTGGGGAGTTCAACATGCCCCCCTGCCCTGCACACAGCCGCCAGCCAGCCAGCCTGCCTGCCTGCAGGTCCAGCCCCTCCGGGTGGCCAGCCTGCTGCCTCTCCAGCCCCTACCATGCCTGCCCGAGCTGGAGGCACCAAATTTCAGCAGCTTCCCCTTAAGAGCAGCCTGGACCCCACCTGGCACCAGGAGCACTGCTGGGGTGCATGTGTGGGAGCACCAACCCAGCCATGCAGCACGCACCTCCCTGCCCGCTCATCCCCCCCTTCCCTTTTTAGCCCTGTTCCTTATAGGAGAAGCACAAGACAAAACTAAGATGAAGTCACCAAACAAAACTAAGATGAAGTCACCAAACTGGTTTGGGGAGGGCTGGGTACCAGGTGCTGTCCTGGCCCGTGCATCCTCCCAGCTCGGGGGCTTTAAATCCACCCTTGTTGTCAAACAGCCCTGGACAGAGTGATTTTCCCCGGTGGGG
>NW_008824297.1:284642-288238 GCF_000699105.1 Pygoscelis adeliae | reverse complement strand
ACATTCAAACCCATTTCTCTTCCAGCCTCCACATCCTCCTGCGGCAGGGTGTTGCACATCCTTGGGGTAAAATCATCCTTGGCGTTGTTGCTGCTGGCTGTGTGACTGTACTGCCGGTTCACAGCTGGTCCTGGCGGAGCTTCTGGATCCCCATCCCACGTCCTGGGGTGGACCAAACAAGGGGCTCTGGCCCAGCCTGGCACTGACCTTCGCTGTGAATCCAGTCACACACACCCCATCAATAACTAAATGCAAGATAACAAAATGAGCTGTCGCAGCCAATTAACATGCTGGGCTTAATCAGCTTGTGGGCTTTCAGGGTGGAGATGAGGGGCCGGCTCCAGGCCAGAGGGGCTGGGGAGAGGCAGGGTGAGGGGTCTGGTGGGTCACAGCCACCCCTGTCCACTGGCTCCCGTGGCCGAGAGCCGGAGGCCGATGTGAGTGCTTCCCCGGCAGCACACAGATGTGGCATCATCTCACTGGTGTGCAGACACCCCAGCCCCAGCCAGAGCCAGCAGAGAGGGACGGGCAGCCGCAGGGTAACCGGTGCAGAGACACCCCACGCAGGGCCTTAGCCCCAAGGCAGACTCCCTCGTTAGGAGAGCAGCCGGCTACAACTTGAACCCAAAAGGGTTCCATTTAAAGCCGGGAGGGATCTCAATGTCTGTCGTTGAGTGCCTCTCAATTAATTAGCGTCCTGCTGATTCTACGATTGAGGCGATTGCTAAGGAGATTAAATCGGTCTCTGCCACGAAGGAGATGCTGTTCCCAAGGCCTGATTTGCAGTGATTTTCCTTCCCTGTGCCATCCTGCGCTGCTGACTCAGCTGAAGCCCCAGGGTGCTGGGTGCAGCCTGGCCAGCCGGGACTCAGGGCAGCTCCAGGGGTGAGGGTGGGATCGCTTTGCAGGGATGCTCAGGGGTTAAATGCCACTGTATGCCCAGGGCTGCACAGGGGGGGCCTCACTTGGAGGATGCTGGTGTAAATCCAGAGCAGTGCTCATCAGGGGAGCAGCGTGGCCGTGACCAGGCCTGGCCATCCAGGGCGGCAATGATCTGTTCACCCCATTCTGCCTGCATCAGCATGGGACAGACTCACAGCCGGGCAGCTAGAGCTGCATTTGTGCACCTGAGAGCCCAAACTGAAAGGAAAAATCATAGCTCAGCCTCCAGGCAGGGCTTGGTAAATCCACCACGACTGCAATAAACCCTGCTGATTCGGTGCAAACTTGGAGTAACCCTGCTGGTTTCACTGGAACCAGTCCAGATTCACAGGGGCAGTAGAACAGAGTACAGCCCTGCCCAGGAAAACACAGGCTGCACCTGGCTCAGCTCTGCTCCGCTCCACCAGCGCTCCTCAGGTCTCCACCAGCACAAGTGGAAGGGGGGATCTTCTCTGAAAGCCTTTGCAAAGGGTGTGACTCCCACAGTTGTTCTGTTAATGATGACCAGGGCCTGTGCATGGCTCCCCCCCAAAGCCCACAAGCCCTCTGCTCCCCAACCCCAGCCACAGAGCTGCCCCCAACAGTAAAAGTGGCCGTTCAGCCACCCACGGGCACAAAAAGCACTTAGGAAAGGGGCTGCAGGATCCATCAGCTCCCACTCTGCCAGGTGTCAATTAAACACCTAAACAAACTGCAAATCTTGTATTTGTAAGCGAGGCAAAGGCAAGAAACTCATCTTAAATCATTGCTGTGACGGGATCCTGCCCGCCAAGATATACACCTGCGCTGCAGAGGACAGTCCCACAGCAAGAGAAACAGGTACATTTGAGGATTGTTTTGACAGTGCCTTGATTTCTGTATCTGCTTTACTGCTTCCTCCAAAGCGCATCGCTGCCAAGCCCCCCAGCTACAGGACTATGCTGTCGTGTGGTCATCTCCTCCCTCCTCTTTTGCTCTAACGCCTGAGAAAAAAAGCCACGCTGCATCCTAAGCATTTGGCAGCTTCTTGGTCTGAAATCAGGGAAAAAATTGCCTTTTATGTCCAGCAAAAAACCTCCTGTTTGAGAAGGTTTGTCGTAATCCTCCTCATGCTTCTGCTTTACCTAGGGAGAACCCAGATCCCTCGAGGGACCAACAGGACAGCTAGAGACAGGCCCAGCTTTATAAGCCACAGAAGCCGAGAGTGCAAGTTGGGCTTTTGCAACCTCCATTTGCTTTTTGCCACATTTTTCGTATTGTAGTATCACAACAGAGATGGAACAGCGCCATCATGACCCTTAGGAGGCATCTCCTTACCACGGCCCATTTCTAGGCACAGAGAAATCTGGAGGGGGTAAGGCTGGGTAAGGGTAAGGGGGTAAGGGTCTTTAGGGTTGCAGTTTCTCAAGCTCGTCTGCAGGCAAACTGAATTTCTTACGGTGAAGCTATTTTTTTCTGATCTTACAGGATCCCAGCATAAACAGAAGACAGCTTCCAAGCTTTAAAGCAATCTTCACCCTTGGGGTCCCCCCTCCATTTTGTAGGCTAATTGAAAGTAAAATGCTTTTAATGCGTAGCTGTCAACAAGAACCTGAGCCTGAAACAGGGGCAAGAGCAGTTCGCAATGCATTTGAGTGCCACGACTCAAGCACAGCTCTGATACCACAACATCAAGCATTGAAGACAGACTTAGGAGAGAATACCAGTATGAAATGGGTTTGGTCCTGGGGTGCTGCTGTCCTCCTACACCTCCCAGCTGCAGCTGGGGAGAAGCAGGCCCCATGGTTTGTGTTTCCCAGGGGGCTGAGCAGGGTTTGGGGTGCAAGGAGCATGTAGTTTGCAGAGTGCAGTGTGTACCGCCTCAGGGTGCTCTCTGGCTGTGCCTAGGTCCAGGTGTGGAGTTTCAGGCACAGCTTCTCAGGGGAACAGCACGTCGTGCTGATGGAGCAGGTGAGGGATGTGGCAGGCTCCGTGCATGTTCCTGGGGAGGGCCGCAGCTGCAGCACTGCATCCTGCTGTCAGGATGTGGCATCGCTGGAGTCACAGAGAAAGCAGCTGGCATTCCCTGGGGGGAGGTGGGGTTCCTCAGCTCATTCCACTCCCCCAGGTGTCAATTAAACACCTTAATAAACTGCAAATCTTGTATTTGTAAGCAAGGAGAAGGTAAGAAACGACATGCTCCTCGCATCCCAAACCCTGCTTAGCCTGGGTGCTGCCCGTGCCTCGCCTGCGACCCAGCACCTAGAGGAAAAGTGGCTTTTGTCCTAAAACACCAGGATTTCTGCCTAGCCACAGGGCTAGCTGGAAAACCTGAAGAAGGTACGTTTCCCCCAGGGTGTGGGGGATCGTTGTGAAGAGCTGCAGCTATACAGCTTTACAGAGGCTAATGAAAGGTGAAAGACCACAGTGTGTCCTGCCAATCCAGACAGAAAGGATACTAAGGCACTGGCACTGCTTGGCAGCCTGCCATGAGAAATAACTCTTCAAAAATAGAAGCGTGCTAATCTCAGGAACCTGCTGGTATTGTCAGTGACATTAATGAAGTGTTTCGAAAACCAGAACAAATGCCCTGGCTTTTTGGGGCTGTGCCGCCCCTTGTAATTTTCCACAGCAGCCGAGGAGTGGTCCGGCAGCGGCAGCATGCTGGTCTTCCTGCCCGTCTGCTCTCCTTGCAC
>NW_008824297.1:271425-282580 GCF_000699105.1 Pygoscelis adeliae | reverse complement strand
AAGAGTGGCTTCTGGCATAAAACGCGGGGATTTCTGCCTAGCCACAGGGCTAGCTGGAAAACCTGAAGAAGGTACGTTTCCCCCAGGGTGTGGGGGATCGTTGTGAAGAGCTGCAGCTATACAGCTTTACAGAGGCTAATGAAAGGTGAAAGACCACAGTGTGTCCTGCCAATCCAGACAGAAAGGATACTAAGGCACTGGCACTGCTTGGCAGCCTGCCATGAGAAATAACTCTTCAAAAATAGAAGCGTGCTAATCTCAGGAACCTGCTGGTATTGTCAGTGACATTAATGAAGTGTTTCGAAAACCAGAACAAATGCCCTGGCTTTTTGGGGCTGTGCCGCCCCTTGTAATTTTCCACAGCAGCCGAGGAGCCAGCGGCAGCATGCTGCTCTTCGTGCCGCTCTGCTCTCCTGCACGCAGCCCCCCCAAGAGCAGCGGCGTGGGGTCAGCTCTGCCAGGCTCCCAGCAAGCTTGGCACCTGCGCAGGAAAGCCTGGCCAGCCCTCAGCACCCAGGGAAGAAGAGGCTCCCAGGAGCAATTTCCTCTGTGAAGCAAAACCCATTAAGCATACACAATGGAAGTGGTGCCCGGGGGAGGTGGAAGCTCACTGTCTTCCTCTTCCCTCTTGTCTTCAAGCCTTGTCTCAAGCCCCCTTTGGGTTCTTTTTCACTCCCTGAGGTCCCTCTCCAGCTCCTGCCTCCTCCTCCCCTTTACCTCCCCACACATCTCCAGCTCTCTTCACCCCAGTCTTTGGTCTCAGACAGACCGTGCGATGATGCGCAGCCTGGAAGTGGTCCTGCAGTTTATTTATTGAGATGTCACACTGTTTACTAAGTGGAGGCACTTCAGGACCCCTTCAAATGAGGGAGTACCACACTGAATGCTGACGTGCTTCCTGAAAGCCTCCGGATACTCCCCCTCTCCCTGCCTGCTCTGTTTCCCATCGCCTCTTCCCACCTCTCGTCTCCTGCCCAAGCAGACCCAAAGGGACCGCTGCAGCTGCCACCCCCTGCCTTACTCCGCGCGGCTGGCTGCCTTCCCAGGCACGCTGCTCCCATGGCCAGATACTTCCATGGCTACCGTGCGTGGCAACTTCTCCAAGGCTGCTTTTCTTGCTCCTTGGCAGCTAGGAGAGCTCCCTCCGACAAGTGGTGGGGAGAAGAGGGCAGATGCAACTTTACTTCTCCCTGTCTCTCGTTGTCCCAACAAATTCATGAGGACATACTGTAGAAATGGGAACAGCCGCAGGTAAAGCACAGCTCCATCCACCGCAGCCAGAGCCCACAGGGCGGCAAATTTGTCCCTGGCAGAAGGGCTTTGAATTCCTGGATGGTACGTGTCGAGCACTGGGCTCAGGCTGGCAGACAGAGAACAGACGTGCGGACGACCTGCTGGTCTCCTCCCTTTCTGATCTCTGTGAATCACAGCCTTTAAACACACACACACTCAATCCTGACTCCACTTCTCAGGCTTTCCAACTGAGGAGTAAGCAAGTAGCACTTTGTGAAGGAGAAGGCAGCAGAAGCCAGGGCGCTAACTCCTGCAGCCCGCCCCTCCCCAGCCCACCGCAGTGCCGCAGGACCCCTGGGGGCACCGACCGCTCCAGCGCGAGGCAAGTCCTGCACCCGCTCAGGTAGAACCCAGCATGCTGCGTGCTCAGCACAGCTCACGTGGACTGAAGTGGCACAGCCAAACGTCTGTCCATCTCCTCCTCTGCTGCTCTTTCTTGGCAGCTTTCTCACCACTCCCCTCCTTACGCAGCAATCAGTAATACTTCATTTTCATTGCCTCTGCCAACCATGGCATCCACTCTTCCTGTATGCTCAAATCTAGGACAAGGTAGCGCAACCTAAACTCCGCTTTGAATCTCATTTGACTTGTGTTTTCGCCTGGCAGGTACAACAGAAAGTCACTTAGACACCTAGTTTGATCTCACAGGCCAAATAGGGTTCTCCCCACCTACAGCTTAAAGTGGGTACGGTAGGACCTGCACAAAAACAATGTCTTAAGTTCAGTGCCCCCTCTCCTGGCTACTGACAAGCAGTGCATGCACAGGCCCTCCCAGGCCACGGCCTTCCCGTGGTCATCCTTTCAAACTCCCCTAGGAACTACTGGGAAGACCCAACATGTGCACTTCAGCCATCAGCAAAGAGGTTACTGCAGAGTCTGGCAGAAAAGGAGCAAGACGGTATCTCTAAAACTGCGTAACACCAGCAGGGTATAAAGCTCCAACCCAACCGTGTATCTAACGTAGGCTGAGATGACAATATTGTTTGAGCAGAGAGCGCGATGTGAAGCTTCCAGCTTCATTGACCCCAATTCATTGCAGAAGTATCTTAGTGCTGAAGAGATCAGATTGATTTGTGCATCTAGGGTCAGAGGACACGATAAACTACATAAAAACCCAACACACTAGTAACATGTATGTTCAGCTCCAGCCCAGCCGCAGTAGGTTGGCTTCCTCTCCATAGCAATGTGCGCATGACATTAATGGGTTCACACCATCCTCAAGGTCCTGCTGACCTAAACGCCACATCAGGTTTAGTTTCAGAACAAAGGCCATCAGGCTGTTCCCACACCCAGAAGTCCCCTGGCCTAGATGTAAGAAGCGGCTTTCAGTCAGCAACACTGCGGTAGAAGATACAACTCCAGGCAAGCACTCAGATGGTCTTCACCCAGGAGACACTTTCAAGGGAAGCCCAAACTGGCACAGCTTCTTTCAAAAGCAGCATCTGCCTGCCCCAGACTTGAATCACATTGCCTCATCAGCACAAAACACAGAAAAGCGTGTTACACCCACCAGAGTTCGGCTCCCAAAGCCAGTCTTGCAAAACAAAACCATCAGACATAAGTTGGAAGTGTGCACGGCCTTCCCCCATTACTCGCTCGTGTGACATGATGAGACCAGGGCAATCTGTTACCTTTCCATCAGTTTTTGTGCAAAGTTCCACCGACAATTCTGCTCAGCTTTTAGTGCTCAGGCTGCCGTCAACGCTAGTGAAAGCACTTCTGAGCAGGTAAGATCAGGAAAACAGAGGAGAAACGCGGGCTTAGAACTACACTCTCGGCCACTCTCTGCAGGGCCAAGCGGCTGTTCAGCTAGGAGAGAGGGCGGAGGGTGGGAAAAGCACTTATCTTATTCTTCTAAGTTATCAGATATGTGGCAGTCTTGAAGAAGCTTAGCAGTAAGGGTTTAATGGGACTGATCAAGGAAACCAGAGTGATTTCTGAAAAGAGGAATCTTTTAGCTCTGACAAGCACTTATCAAGTAAGCATCTGAGCTCTGGCAGATGCGGCAGAGCTGGGAAAATCTGGCTGGCATATTTGCTGTAACAAAGACGTTGCCTACAATCCAGAGGACAAAACACACTCTTAATAAGGGAGCGTTACCTTCGCTTGTCCAAAAAGAAAACTGAGGCAAGGAACAGCTTTGAGTTGCCTCCTGCCAGGCAGAGGCAGCGCTAGATGAATAGCTAGTTTTTTAAATAAAACCACGAACTCCTGAGCCGTGTGCTGTGCTATCAGACAGCATGTTTTATAAAAAGCACATCCTGGGACAGAAGCAGCTCTGTGTGAAGAAAGCATTCACACTGTGCCTCCACTGAATTACATCACATCTCTGTTAGGCAACTGGTTCAATTAAAATTTTCAATGAAGCTCTTGTAATAGCCGGTCACCAAAAAATGGGTAGAAAATCACTGATCAAGATCAGAAAGGCTTGTGCTCCTGACTCAGGAGCCGTCTGCTGACCAAAAATAAATCGATGCCAGAGGACAAACTAAGACATTGTTTAGGGCAAAGGAGACCAAGGGTGGAACATGAACATTTTGTGAAAGGATAATCAGGTGCCACTGTTTCTCTCATAAAAATAGTACGTGGTGTTACAGTATGTCAGTTCTCAAAACATTTCTTGCTGCTGCTCCTCCTGGTTGCCGTTGGTCAGAATGACACCACCTATTGCTTCCAGGCCGGCAGAAGCAATCAACCGCTGCAGTCTGCTGACCAAAAATAAATCGATGCCAGAGGACAAACTAAGACATTGTTTAGGGCAAAGGAGAGCGAGGGTGGAACATGAACATTTTGTGAAAGGGTAATTTAGATAGGTGAGAAAGTGCGTGTGTGCTGGTTGCAGAGCTATTTGTATTTAACTGGGGGTCAACCCTCCACGGCTGCCTCACCTGCTTGAAAAAAATACATAGAAGAGATAAACAAGAGGAGCTGACAGTTTTATGAGAAGTTAATGTAAAACTTAGGTGAGGAGAATTTTTTAGTTTCACTAATCATTCCAACAGGAATTCACCTCCGGGAAGCTCGACTGACCGTGTCTTCTGCTGCGTCAGTGAATGCCTAGCTCCAACTTTGCTCATCAAACATTGCAGCCAGGCACGGGAACAGACCACCTCGGGAGGCTGCGGGTTCTCCTGCAGAGGCGGCTTCTAAAGGCCCGGCTGGACAGACATCATCCCGAGATGAGTTAGGCGGGGCTAATCATAGAATATCTCAAGTTGGAAGGGAGCCGTAAGGATCATCGAGTCCAACTCCTCGCATTAGGGGAAGGACTGGGCCAGGTCAGCTCATACCTCTTTTCAAAAACAGGCCATTAAAACCCAAAGAAATATTCTTATGTGAACACGTAACTAATCAGCATCTCAAATTTTGCCTATTTTTTATTTGATTGCAGTGAAAACCATTGTGGAAATACTGTAAAATGTTGTCTATGGACTGCTTTCTCATAAACATCAGTAGATCCTCAGTTAACAAGCTGAGGGACATGGGGAGAGACGACACTTAAAAGTCCTTTTCAGACCTCTTTTGTATAGTTCTGTAATGAGGATTTATTGTGCCATTCTGAAAACACACAAGTTCAAACTCCTCTAACTTATAGCTTGCTGCGGTGTAATCGTAAAGGACAGTCTGTGTTCATAAAAATTACAGAGCACTCTTTTGTTGTATTTCTGGACAGAAAAAAAGCATTCCAGCCAGCAAGGAAAAAACAAAAAAAGAAAAAAAAAATCAACAGAGTATCAAATCTACTAACCAAATACTGTAATTTATATTTACAGGATCAGATTTTTTTAAGGGTCTTACTGGTGTTTATTCCTAAACACTCAGGGTTACTAGAAGTGACATTGCCTACTTATAAAAAGCCAGTGACATTGAGGAATACGTCAGGGATTTTTCTTCTCCCCACTCTGAACGTAGCTGCACAAAATGCTGGCAAATGAGGAACCGTCTGCTTGGATTTTGCACCCAGCAGTAGGGAAGAAAAATGTTCTTACAAATGTAGGAAACTGAGTTTGGACAGTCACCAAAACCAGTCCAGAAATTGATGAACTAGTGATTTTGGTTATAAACCAACTAGATCTCAAAGCCACCATCTCATTAAAACAATCCTTCCAATTCAAAAATGCTTCTCATCATGGATGGACTTAAACTGGCCTCCCTTGCAGCTGAAGCGCTGAACGCAGCTGTGACATGCTACATGAAGTCTGTGCTACAGCGCTTGGAGCAGCAGGGTACGAATACAGAGACAGCCAATTTCCACCCGCTACCCACCACTCTACAACAAAGTCGAGGTAACACAGAATCACCTCCATCCATCTTGTGTTTCATAAAAATGCAATTTATAAAATCAATAGCCTATTGATTGGTTGGCAGTGTCTCTCCCACGGCTTGAGCAAACAGCTATTACCCACGTGGGCCAAGTCACACAGGAACTGCTTCTACACTCGCATGACTACACGAATGTAGCTCCCGACCGCGTTACCTCTAAGAGAAGGGGAATGATATAAGCAGGACTGCATTATCTATCATGGCCACAGCTTTGTAGAGACCTGCACTTTCCAATCTATGACTAATTTTTCTGCTGCAGGGCAATTAACAACAGACATTTTAGATTACAAGCGTCCCCTTACAAAATATTTATTCAACATAAAAATCCAGAAACGGACAATAGACAAAAGCTTCATGAAAATGCATAGGCTATTATGTGCCATTAAGTCATTAAGTGCAGCGGCATTTGATCTTGCACATACTTCTCAGGCACAGCTTCCAATTAGTGTTCTGTGGCAGGACAGCTGGCCCTGCGCAGCTGAGGCGGAGACGCCAAGGTGCTTGTGAAGCCAGCACGCTGTCCCCTCTCACCACCTCCAGAGGCAGAGCTTTCACTCGTCTGGCCAAGGAATGGCCACGCACCCTTTGTACTTGAGGTTTCCAGTTTGAAGTATCCAATATCCAGATGCATCTGCAAGTCCAGTAACAACTCCTCCAAGATTTGGATCTTGCTGTCACCTCCCAGTGATTCCCACAGAAGAGGAAGCGCTCAGTATCATTACGGTCTGGCTCCTCCACTTAGGTACTCTGCAAGGTCCACCTTCTGCAGATGCTTAGGGGCACCCAGAAGGTGTCTAATACCTGCTTCCAAAGGACAACCATCCTGATGACCGCGGGAACTAAGTCCTACAGAGATAACCATCTGTTTTGTGTCTCCAATCCAATGGGACTTCAGATAATCTAGGTTTAAGGGCATCTACGTGGGATAACCACTGTGCTGTCTAGCAAGTTCCAACTCCAGTCACTCCTACTGGCAAGAATGACATTTACTAGGATCATTTCACTAGGATGATTTAGATGGATCAGAAGGAAGGAAACTCAGTTCATTTACTCTGTCCCTTCTACTAAGCAAATTTCATAATCAGAAGAATTTCTCATGGGAAAACAGATGGCTCAGAGGTTGATAATGGGGGAGAGTTTCCATTAAAGTTGCTGCTTCTGATCCAGACCGGACTAACTCTTTGTTGCCTTCTGTTGCCTCCTCTGTAAAACAAGTGGAAGAGTTTACCACCCATCATAGAGACACATCCATCACAAAAGCCGCTCACAAACGAGAACATTCTCCACCCCGTGCAGCATCAAAAGCCCACAAGGGCCAAAAGGGAGAGAGAGGATGAGGTGGCACATGAGACCTGCACGGCCACTTTGCTTGCTACACGGGTTAGAGGAGGTATTTGTCTCCGTGGCACTAACACTGTGTACAAAAGTCAGCAAAGAAAAACATTCCTTCCTCACAAAGAGTACCTGTTCCCCCCCAACGTATAAGAAATGGGAAAAATTCAATGCCGTTTGTACGTTTTTTTCCACATCATTGGGGCTCTCCAAAGAACAGGGAACCTGGAAACAGCTGTTCCCAGGAGGTTGGAATGGGAAGGGCAAGATGAAATACAAAGAATTACACCTTTTTCCAAACAGATCCGGTATTGTAAGTATCAATTTGGAAGATAAAGAATAATAAATATTAATCACCCTTTTAGAAATCCTCTCATACCCTTTCAGCCACCTAGCAGACACTTTAATTGCAAATCCTCAGGAGTGGTATGAGTAAGCTGTAAAGCTATCCAGTGATGTGATGCAATCTATTTTTTATACCCTTGCCGTCTGCCTTTAAAATTTGCACTAATCTAATCTGAAGATGTTCTAGAGAAGAATTCCCATTAATGGACAGGGAGACTGTCCTTCCCCAAAGCTGATTCATCTTTCTCTTCTGTGACAGACAGACTGTGAATCTGCCAGTGTTGCGCACTGTAGCTGCATGTTCTTCAGGCTTTTAACCATCCGTATCCGTGAACTTTCTTTTCCCATAATTCTGGACCAGACTGGAAGCTGTGATTTGAGAAGCCTGTCCCTTTTCCCAGCACTGGAAGTCATTCAGCCCTCTCTGGCCAGCTCGAAATAAGGCTCGCTCCAATTCATCCAGCCGAGCCACCAGCACTGATGTGTCTTCGTTGTAGGCATTCTGAGAGGAGTCCATGATACGACGAAAACGGCTAATAAATGTCTAAAGAAGATAAGCAGAATTACTGACAGGTAACACAGAGGCTTCTTCAGCTCAAATGCTAGAGGCCTGAGCTTTCAAGACTGAAAAGCCAAAGGTGTAGGCTCTACTTCACAACTAGTCAGGGGTCTGCAAACAGCAAAGCACCTATTAACCTTGGATACAAAGACAAACCATTTTCTGCCCGAGCCGGGAGAGCAAGAGCCTGATATACTGGATGGGAAGCAAGCACGGAATTAGATTTTGGCTGCTTCCTAGTGACAGGCTTGAGCAGACCACAGGGTTTAACACAATTGCGATCTATTCCATCTCACTTCACAGGCAATCATTGCTTTAGAGCGGGTGGAATGAATCTCATGCCACAGCAGCTGCTGCAGGAACATACAAGCTGCAGCCTGGGATCAGCCTGGAAGTTACGCCAAACTGCCACTGTAAAGCATTCAGTATGCCCAAAAAACACTTAACCACAAAAAAAGTCAAAACCCCAACTCTACAACTAATAAATAACATTTTTAAAAGCTGAGCAACAAGACATATTTAAGGATTTTTATTTCCCTCCTTATCTTTGCTTTTGAGAATAAAAAAAAAAAAAAAAGGGTCAAAACGCTTTGAAAACTGTGCTTTGTTATTTCAGAAGCTGATTTTAGAATCATCAGAACAGTAGTATTTTGGAGATTTACTTATAGAATAAACACATTATAAATTAATAACTCTCATTTTGGCTTTGCCACCAAATAGTTATACTTCACATTTATAGTTCCTGGGAGACGGGGGGTTTTTTGTGTTTTGTTTATTTTTTAAGTCAGCACAACTCCCCTCTTGCTTGCTTTTCATGAAGAGAAAGCACACTTTGCGTGCTTTCATTTTTCTGTCAACAAGTAATGTGTGCTAACGTGGCTTTTTTCCTAAGATGTCCGTTAGCAGAAAGAGAAAAGACAAGGAAAGGTGTGGTCACCTCCTCAATGCAGAAAGCAAGCTTTCAGTGGACAACCCCAAGAAAGCAGCAGTGCTTTAAAGCCTCATCAAGGTATCAGCCTTCATTTAAAGAATAGAGAAAGAAAAAAAAAAAAAAGAGAGAAGGAAAAAAAAAGCCAATAGCAATCATCCCAGACTACTTAGAGAGCTGGCTGAAGAAATCTCAGAGCTGTTAGTGGTTATCTTTAAAAGCTCAAGGAGCACAGAAAACTGGCAAAGATGGTATCCATCTTTTAAAAGAGAAAGGGGAGATGGAGAGGGAGGAAGGAAAAGCCAGGGAATTATAAATCCATCAGTATCAATTCCTGGAAACATACTGGAACAAATAAACTATACATAAACTTCTGCAAGAAAACAGAGAGAAGAGTAACAAGAACAAAGACTTGCCAAGAACAAACTTTGAGAGACCAGCCTAGTTTCCCATTACAGCAGGATGCTAGACCTTCCAAAGGGAGGAAAAGCAGCAGACAGGTGTCTGTCACGGGGCATTCTTGCAAGATCTAGCTAAACTGCCCGTAGGTGGTCAGTAAAGACAATTATCCCCAGCTCCTGCCAGGAGGGAAGAACATATTGAGTGGAGTTCAACAGGGGTCTATCTGGAACCAAGTACTGTTTGATATATTAATTAATAAGCTTACTAAAGGAACAGAAGTTATGCTTATTAAATCAGCAAACAACATGCAGGAGAAGGAGGAGGGATGACTGCAAGCGTGTTGGGAAGCAGAACTCTTAATTCACAATGATCCTGACAAATTAGAAAGATGGTGTGAAAACCATCTAATTCAGGATGTAATTCAGCTGGGACTAACGTAAGGTTTTATATTAAGGCAGAAATAGGGAACCGCACAAACGCAGGAAGAGGAACGATTGTCTGCGTACGCAATCTGTACCATCTTACTGTGGACTGCAAACCGAACGCACAGCAATGTCACTCTGTTGTGAAAAACAAGGTGCTGCGCCGTGATGAGCAGAGAGCATCGTGGCCTACAAAACTCACAAAGCAATCTTTTTGTTTTCATCAGTGCACGTCCTGAGCAGGGGACTGTATGCTGTTCAGGGTGCTGCATGTCACCGTGGATGCAGATCAACTGGGAAGATACCAGCAGTGCACAATCAGGACAATCAGAGGTTAAAAGCACGACCCACAAAGAGATACCAGATGAACTGGGACCGCTGCGGGAAGGAAGAGAATAATCTGTCCTCAGCGTTTACTTTGTATGAGACAAACAGAACAGAGCTCGTATTGCTGCGAAGGAGCTTTAGTTTAGACGTTAGAGGAAACCTTCTAAGATTAGGATGGCAAAGCACTGAGACAGATTGCCCAGAGCAGTGTGAATTCTCATCATTACAGAGCTTTAAAAACAGGGTAGAAAATTAGGAATAATAGAGGGTGAATTAATTCTGCCTTGCAGCATGGGCATGATTAAATAATGTTATCTCTCCTCTAGTCCTGTTTTACAGGATTTTATGAAATACCATATTTACAGTGTGGAAGCTCCAAGCTAAAATTACACTCCCGATGCATACTTGAGGCTTCCACCCCTAGACTGTGCAGTTGCCAAAAGGGTCATCCTACAGCTTGATCCAGAAACCCGTATTCACTCCAGAAGTCATTTGGATTAAAACAGGATATTTTTCCTGAAGGCTGCTGCACAGCTGGGAACAAGAGGAAGATGGAAAAACGCAAAACCAAATTTCAAGACTTCGTTCAGATACTTGCCTGCAGGATGGTCTGGGCTATCTCAGGGTTCTCTGGATTGTCAAAATTCAGGAGCTGGGAGCCAAATCCATAGTAGTATGGCCCCATTTTATGCAGATCAACCACATTGGCATCAGCGCTGAACACTGTCCTCCAGGCTTCCTTGTATATCTTTGGCAGTTCCACAGAAACGATCCTTCTTTTGCTGTCATGTAGACCTTTAGCAAGCCACAGAGGTATTTCCAGCTTTGATCCCTGCATGAATGAGAAAAACCAGAAGTCGTCCCCACCACGAAAATACACATAAAGCAACCCCAAAGACAGACAGTGAACTTTATTAATGAAGCTCCAGTATTACAAAAAGTCAATTTTGTCTTCAGAACAGTCTACTGTAATTGTAATATAAAACAGACACACTTTAGAGGCATCAATTATTACTGCAAGACTCTGAAAGTGGAATTTTTTAACTGAAGTTATATAACCTAAGAATTGTCAGATTATTAAACACCAGGAAAACACCCGTGCAAAATGCATACAATTGAAGTAAAAATAACTTTAAAAAAAGTAGCTAGAAGCTAAAATTTCCTTGCAGTGACCCCAAATAGAGGGCCGCTGGGGCCCGGCGCGCACGGGAGGGGGTCCGCGGC
>NW_008824297.1:267899-270389 GCF_000699105.1 Pygoscelis adeliae | reverse complement strand
GGCCTCGCGGGCAGGCCGCGGTGCGAGGGGTGCCTCGAAGGCGCGTCTCGTCTAAGCACACGCAGCAGGCTGACTCTGCAGCCGTGCGGCCTGGCTGGGTGCTCCCTGAGGGCGGCGTGCTCGGGTCACGGCCAGCGCTGCGGGCTGACAAGGTCCCTGTCCTTCGGCGGGAGCCCCGGGCCCCCGCCGCAATGCCTGGCCCTTTTCCGAACAGCTGTCCTGGCAGGCGGAGGGATTGCCCTGCAGCCTAAATCCGTTCATCTGAACCTGCCGGTTAGCTGTCCGAAAAGCCAAGCGAATGCTGCTCGTGTGTAGTTATCCCCATGTTCCTTCTTGGCAATTAAGGACGTGGGTCGTCTGGCGGAGTACAAGATCAGACTGGCAGATGTGGCTGTGCGGAGTAGGCAGAAGTCGGTATTGATGAGCTATGTATACCATGGATTTCAAAGTGAGGCTACGTCCCAAAGTAGTTTATTTTAGTGCTATAAAATAAGTAATGAAGTCATATTTTGATGGCAGAATCAAATACCCTGTGCTAAATTCTGGGTTTGAATGTATAAGCGTAAGTGGTTACCCCCGTTTTTATCTGAATTTTACTTCATATTAGAACCTGATCATGTGCCTTTTTTTTTTTTTGCTCGTTGTTCTGTTGTTTCAAAATCGGTTCCTTTTTCATCGATTAAAGTTTTCTTGCTATTCCCTAAGCTGCATATGCTGAAAATGTTACTCTTTCTATATACGGTGGTGTATAAAATAACACTTAATAATCTAGTAAATACTTCAGTCTTTGTTCTGCTAAAGAAGAAAAACAAAACAGTTGAGCAGGGTTGAAACTCGGAGACCTGACAACGTCCCTGAAAAATAATGACAGAGTTATTCGCAGGGGGCTTGATGATTTCTTTAAAGACATTTTCGGTCCATGACTAAGGCGTAAGCCAATGCCTTTTCAGTTACCGTTTAATTCTTATGACCTCAGCGTTCTTCATGCTGCTGTTTGCTCAGGCTGGATCCGTTGTGATTTGATACTGTTTTGTCTTCATTAATTAGCACACCGGTACTTTAATAATCGTGATCAAAGTCAAACCCATGCAAAAATAATCAAATTTGCACCAGTTTATTAAATCTTGCGCTATTTTATTTCGTACTAGGAAAAATAAAGCACAGGCAGTGGACCGAGACCTTAGGATGATGTACTTCCCTCACTTACGCATCCCTTAGGTATCATGGCAGTATATGCTATAAAAATCCATCCAACAAAGAAATGGCAAGCTTTTTGTGAACTGTGGCACGCTGGATTTGCGAAAATCTGAATGCCATGAATTTGTTAGACAAGTATCGGGAGCAGAAGCAGTGTATGCAAATGCGTTTGTCAGTGTGACGCCCGCACACTGCTGATTTTAGAGTGTCCCCTTTTCCCATTAGTCAGGTACGTTAAATCCTGACAACAGCTGTAAGGGACATGCATGCTCCTGAAAAAAGATTAATGTAAAAAGTCATTTCTTGTAAGATGCTCGATTTTTATCTCTGCTACATAAAACAGACATTACATTAGAGTTAGCAATGTTAACTATTATCCTGTGTTGGTTTTGTGTTTTTTAATGAGAGATGAAGTCTTTCTGTTCGGAAAAGAAATCCTTCTATCTGTGCACATATTCCGAATGACTTACAGAGCAATTTCCAAAAGCTCTTTCTAAAGGGCAGTTCTGACAAAATTATAATTTGCTGAATTGGATTAGTGAAAATACTCCCTGCTTAATCAGGTTTAGGAAACAAATCTCTATGCTAAATAGGAAAGCTTGCACTGGGGGCGAGAAGAAAGAACTATGCAAGTGGAATATGCTCTTTTTCTAGGGTGCAGAAGTAAGACATCTGGAAAAAGAAGAAAGAAAAGCACTGTTTCTCTGTGTCGCAAGATGCCTCAGCCCGTAGCATGTGATACTGAAATAAGGCACAGAGGTGCGGAAGGCCTAAGGTACTGGGCAAAGTTGGAAGAACACAAAGGGAAAGGTGTTCGCACTCACGGTAAAACCAGTTGAAGAATTGTTCTTCTGTGAGAATTCTAAGGGATGATGGGTTTGGCAGCCGAAATTTTGTCACCCCTTTTCGCAGTATGTTTGCCTTCTCATCCCGAGAAAGTTACTAGGCAGGTTCCTATTCTTGAACACTTGTGTGTGAATCTTGGTATAAAAATATGCGCAATGAGCCCAGCATCCTAAACCGTATTATATTTTCATAAATATGATTTCAAGACCTTCCTGAAAGAAAAGGAGTGTCCTGTGTCATAACTGAGCCTGTCTGTGCTTGGAGGATTTGTAAACTGGAGGCTTCGTTCTCCTGCATCTGTGTAAAGTCAAAGCCCTTTGTGTCCCACGGAGCTACGCTAGCAGAAGTAGTCGGGGCGGGGAATTGGACCCTGTAGCTTTACAGAGACAAAGAACAGCAGAATCCCTCAATAACCAGAGTAAAGAAAGGAGCAAAAGCGTGTAGGAA
>NW_008824297.1:264144-267457 GCF_000699105.1 Pygoscelis adeliae | reverse complement strand
GAAGGCAGCGGTGGAGCAAAAGAGGCAGGAGGTGAAGGCATATGCCAAAAACTGAGTAATGACAGAGCAAAATACTACGGAAGTAAGTTTGAGCTGCGATGGGTAAACCCCAGATTACTTCCAGGTACGGTGGATAAATTGAGAGGATCGCAAAGTATGGGAAAGAATGAGAACTTAGAAATCAATGACAGCTGTTACATCCCATCTATGTACTTCTTAAATCTTGAATACCACAAAATTCAGCCAATTTAATATCTCAGATAAATTCAGGGAAGCAAAATTTCGTTACCTGCTCTTCTAGGGACTTCCATTTGATCAGAGCGGGCTGATGTCTGTGTGTGTTGCACAGCTGCTGCGATGTGTCATGACAGCCATCGTGGGTAATTTAAATAACATTAAATACATGAAGTAAGACAACTGAAAAAGCTGCAGGATGTTGATGGGAGCAGGAAGTACCGCTCCCTGTGACCTCTCCTTACCTTACTTTTTAAGGTCAGAGTGAGAGAGGAATCATCCCTCTCTACGTATTGGACTAAACCACAGCCCAAACTAAGGCTGATAGTGAGCCTTTGTCCCCTGTCACGTAGAATCTCAATTACCATATAGGATTATAGTATGACTTGCTTTTCTTATTTGTATCTGTTATCAAGTGATCAGAAACACTGGCAGGGGTTTTGGCTGTCTTAAGATCCCTAGATGAGACAACTGACTTCAGTGGAGCCAGAATCACTGTCTAATCCCGGCCGAAGGATCCTGATGCACGAGTGAAACTCGGGCATGTGGTGCGCACGCTTCTGAGCGCGTTCTGTTTCGTGGTGTCCAGCTGATAGAAGGCAACCCATTGCAGCACATATCCTTCGCCCGCATCCCCGGGCTTTCTGATGCTACTTAGATCATTCCTTTCCCTCCTGGAACTTTCACTCAACAAATTTGCATTTCCTAATCAGTTAACTTGCCTGCGGCAGTGGGAGTTCTTATTTGTAAGTCATGCCGTACTGTATCTTTGATAGAAGCTTTTGCAGCCCCTTTGTTGTGCAAATACAGGCATATAACTCAAGTAAACCAATTGGCTTCAGTAGGATTATCGTAAGAGAGTTAAGTGCTGCGTCATATGAATAAATACTGCTCTCCCAGAGGCAGATTCTGCAGTCCAGCACAACTTTATTTTCTGAAGGAAAAGGGGTAGCAGCACAAGCCAGTAGTAAACCAAGGAGATAATCACTTCCCTGTTCAGTTTATCTGCACATGTGAGAGATTCAGCAACAGTATTGACGACACACCATATTCGTATTTACATCTCGAAGTATCATTCCTTTCCACGTGGAGGAAGGGAGGAGGATTGTGTCACATTTTGCAGACAGGAGAACAGCCACAGAAGAAGTGAAGGGATTTAGGGTAACCAGGCATCCTACGGGAGGGTCTTCTGGCTTCCAGCTTCTAGCCAAGGGTCTCTTAGCCAGAAGGCAGCGATGTCAGCAGGGACCCTGGCCAGCTTGTACAATGAATTTCAAAATCTTTTAAGCACCTACTAAAAACGAGTATTGAAGTGGTAAGATAAAGCAGATGCTATAGCTGCTATTGCAAACAGCATTTTTGACAACCAAAGTGAAAACAGAAGCATTTCTAGAACTCTTCAATACTTTTTTCCCAGCTGTCCTTCACTGTGTGAATCTCTGTTATTATGCAGGAGTGGATTCAGCAATTTCCAAGGCATTTTTAACCATTGTGTAGTTTTGCTGGTAAGTGGAAAGTCACAGTTAAATCAGCAGCAGGCATTTGGTGAAGGTTTCCTGTTTTAAGGAGTGGTGCCATGTTGCTAAAACTTTTTATGATTTAGATGGGAATACTGCCAAAATTGTTGGTGTCTCTTGCATTTGGAGTTCCTTAGATGGCAATTTACTATTGTTTTTGTTCAGCAGTGTGGGAAAATGGTAATTGTGATAACTGCCTTCAGCAAGAAATTAAGGAAATTGCTGATTACTGCACAGAATTGTATATCTGCAGTAAATTCAAAAAGGGTGAGATTTCTCAAACTTTTGGTGTCTCAGGGTGACTGTGATGATGTGAGTAGAAAACTCACATGTATTTTTATTTCATTCACATCCACTCACATGACGTGGACGAAAGAAAAGTACTGTGTTCATTCTTGAGAGGGAGACCTTTTCCCACCTGTAAAGTACTCAAGCTGCTGAGCAAAACAGTGAGTCCTTTCCGCAGTACAAAACATTAAACATCAGCAATTTCCTTTTTCTTATGCCTCACCATTCGCAGTGAATATCCTAGGGAGATGTTGGAAATTATGCTTTTCCAATTAAGTTGCATGCACTCCAACTCCATTCAGCAAAAGGCTGCTCAATGCCCAGAGACAAAAAACATCCAATGAATCAATCTTTGTGCACAGAAGAAAGCATTTTTTTTAAGAAATTACATAAAAACTAGAAACTGATGACCTGTTTGAAAGGGAGATAGGGGGGTGGGGTGCTCTATGAGCTTCACTTTCTAAATGATGTTAGGCTTTTTTTCTGAGCTATCCAGGACATTTCCAGTAACAGCAAGCTAAAATTTGCAAATTTTACCCCTGTAAAGAAAAGAAAAGATTATTCTTTGTCTTTCAGACTCACATAAGCAATTGTAATATCTGAATACAGATATTTTTAATATTTTTCTCTTTATATCCTGATAATCTTTTTCTTCATTCTAGGTTCTCATTCTTATTCACATTACTCTGGAGAGTTTTATTAAGTGAGTGAGTTACTGAAAAAAAAGGCAACATTGCTTACTTCTCAAGACCTAGAATAAGAGCTTGAATTCTGAATTGGAGGGACAGTAGGTTCGTATCAACTCACTTATGTGTAATCAGTAAGTTACCAAAACATGAATGCTACCGATTTCTTCCCTGCCTTCATTCAGATTTCTTGTACCTGGCTTCCCCCCCCGCCCCTTTATCTGCCATGTTGTCCATACCAGTGACCCAGGATCACCAGCTGGAGAGGATGGCACTCGTCTGCATTTCATGTTTTCAACTGCCTGTGCTCTTTGAGCCGTGGTTTCAGTGTTACCAGCATTACTCCATCCCTTCATCCATCGGCATTAGGTGATCAGAACGCTGATATTCCAGGGTTCTTAGAGACAGAATCTCCCTTTGCTTTGTCAGAGTGTGAATGCTCCTTTTGGCCCGTGACTTGCTGTCTTTGGCCAGCAGAATCTCTGAATGCCTTAAATCTGATTGCCTCTTGGCTGCTGCTTTTCATTTCTGGGCTGTGGATATCTGGTCGGGCTGTCCCATGTTTCTGAGGCATGCTAGAATAGGGAA
>NW_008824297.1:250735-264129 GCF_000699105.1 Pygoscelis adeliae | reverse complement strand
AATCTGTTTCTTCTCTGATCGCATACAAGAAGTGAAATGTAGCAGCGCCTTGCTGGAGCACGCTGCATCACGTCAGAAAGTAGAGAACCTTGTTCGTAGCTTGTGAAGAGGTTTTTTTCATCCTTCAGTGTAAAAAATGCTATAGAAATGTCACGTTACAGTGAATACATACTAAGAATTTGGCTAATGTGATTATAGTCAGAATTAGCACACCAAAAATTCTGTGCCCCAGTGGGAAAGACTATTAGTATAATAACAACTAGGAGGTCCACGAGGAGCAGAGCAAAACCAGAGTTTCTTGCTCGCATTCCTGGCATCTTTGGGAGACAGAGAGGTAGCTGCTGTGAATGAGAGGAAACCGTCTAAGAGGTGGGCTGATAGCAGCATTTTCTGAGCTGCTGAAGGGATGCCTGTGGGGTCCTGCAGGATCCAGCCTCGCTACCCACTATCACTTGCCAGACCAGGCAAGTGATCCCAGGTGGTGGGAGCCTGCGAAGTGTGTGGGGGGAGTTTGAGATATTAACCCTTGGAGTCAAAGGATTAAGGGGATGATGCGGTTCATTTTGAACACCCCGCCTGGAAGAAGTCCAGTGATTCACGGTGTGGGGGAATGCGAAGAAGAGACAAGACAGGCAGCTTGCATCGTCTGACAGTCGGGTGGCTCTGTAGTTCTGAGAACATCCTGTCACGGCGTATCCTCAAATCTGACAGCTTTTCTCTTTCAGGCATGGACTACTCTTTGATCCTATAAAGTTTATCTTGGTTTTCATGAAACACCCCTGTAAGTGGCCAGCGATATATCTCATTGCCGGTAAGTCAGCAGCGTGCAAGTGTCATCAGCTAAATATCCAGGAATGTTATATTCAAAAGTGACAAAACCCCATGAGATATTTTAAAAGCAAATGTATTTGCTCTGGACTTTGTGGCTTGTACTCAGTGGCAGGCTTTATCACACAAACCCAGATGTGGATTTTTGGCAGGGTTTTAACCTCTTCTAGGAGAGACTGCCTATCTTTTGATTTTCTCATTTTCTTATAACCCTGTGTTTACAAGCTGAGCTAGTAAAATAACAGAAAAGCACATTTAGTGGGAAAGGTTTGGCAAACACAGAGTAATCTCATTGAGATGAGTGATGGTTTTAGACCTTATTTTCAAAATATGGAGTTCAAAAATCTATCTCCTTCTCACAGAATTTCAGGGCCAAATATCTCCATGGCATAGATAGATGTAAATCCACTACAGAGAGTGCAGTTATATCCGTTCACCAATGGTGATTTTTTTTGTTGATAGTGTCTTTCAATATTACAATTCGCAGTTCTTAAAGCAATTGAAACCTTCTTCCATTGGTGCTTCAGTGCAAATGCTTTGCTTTTCTTCTCTTCTGACTAATGGTCTCCATCCTGGAGCCTCTGAGTGCATTAAATGATGTGTCATGTACGTTTTAGCCATTCCCTTATGTCCTTTCTGAGACTTGTACGCAGTGCAGAGTTGTTTCTCTGCTTCATTTCTAAATGCCCACACTTCTATGGCTTTCTAGTAGAGATGTCAGACTGGATGATAGTCGTTTTTACTTCAGGTGAAACACGATTGGGTTTGTGGTTCCTAACGAGCTCATTCCACAGACCAAGGCTGAGTTCTGCAGCAGTTCTTAGACACCCGACTCTGTTAGGAGGTAATTATCAATGGGACATGAGGTACCAAAAAGGAACTTCACAGCTCTGTAGTTACTGCTTATTGGTTTCCTGTATGGATGAGCTTTGTTCATGTGGTAGAAAATTGTGTTCCAAACAGAACCAAGTGAAGGAGATGAAAATCTCAACCAGGTGAGACCTGCTGGTGTGGCTCAGTGGCTCAGCAGAGACAGTTCAGGCCAATGTCAGAACAGCTGGTGAACTGGGATGCACCTGGGAACTTCTTGCTCCACACAGCAGTTTGTTGCCCCTTTTCCACAAAGGGTGGAAATACAGAGATGGTTAGCATATCTGAAATGTTAATGATGTGAAATGCGTGAGTCAAACCTTGAAGATACAGGTCTAATGCAATTGCTTAAAATTGCAGCAGGCTGTTTATAACATCCTTTGCGTTCAAGTCTACTTTGGCTTTAAACATTAGGAATAATTTTATTATGGAGCATTGTACTGGGTCTGGCTGGGATGGAGTTAACTTTCTTCATAGCAGCCTGTATGGTGCTCTGCTTTACATTTGTGGCTAAAACGGTGTTGGTAATGCACCAGTGTTTTGGCTATTGCTGAATAGCGCTTGCACAGTGGCAAGGTTTTCTCTGCTCCCTCCTCCAGTCAGTAGACTGGGGGTGGGCAAGAGATGGGGAAGAGACATGGCTGGAACAGCCGACCAAAGGGATATTCCATACCATATGATATTGTGCTCAGCAGTAAAAGCTCAGGGAAAGGAGGTGGAAGGGGGTACGCTTGTGGTCATGGCGTTTGTCTTCTCAAGTAATGGTTACGTGTGCTGAGACCCTCCTTCCCAGCCAGTGACTGGCCATCTGCCTGCCAATGGGAAGTAGTGAATGAATTCCTCTTTTTGCTTTTGCTTTCCCTATTAAACTTGATCCATGAGTCTTTTCACTTTCCTTCTATTTTCTCCCCATCCTGCAAGAGAGGGGAGTGAGCGAGAGGCTGGGTGGGTGTTTGGCTGCTGGCTGAGGTCAACCCATCCCAAGCACTAGAAAATAGACACTTAGCTCCTGTTCCTAATAAACATTACTCATCTTGTTTCCCTGCATTAGGTTACATTTTTATTGCAGAATGTTCCTCTACTTTTAAATTTTCCCTTGCATTCAGTTTCCTTCCAAATAATTAGTTGAGGAGGTAATGGCATCATCACAGTTCACTCTGACTGTCCGCACCAAAACAGTTAGCTATTTCTGCAAAGCTGATTAGAAATGACACCCTTAAAAATATTGAATTTAAATTAGCATTTAGGTTTCAGATTTAATGTCTCATGGAAACCCAGCCTCCTGAGATGTCAGAGAGATGGTTTTGATCCCTATTGATTCCCTAATTCAGCAGGCTGGTGCAAAAGGGTTTGAAGAGCCGCTTCTGGACTACAAAGACAACTCTACAGGAGCAGTTTAAAACTGTAGATTCATCTAGATTCTCTGCCCAGCTTTTTCATCTGATGCCAATGCAAGCTACCTCATCCACAGAAGGTTCCTTATGAGAGAGGTCTGACCTCCCCAGGAGGATGGCTTAGCAGCTGGCTGTGAATGTGCTTTGTCTTATTTGCAGTCTCATCGTTTCACTGTGTCAGTTCTAGGTAACCTCTTCTGAGCCCATGGGCTCAGAAGCTTCAGCTCCATAAATGCAACTCCCGACTTGCAGCAGCCTGATTGATGATCCCCGAAGAAGTTTTAGTTTGCCATTGCTGCCAGCAAGTTCAGCCTAGCCCAGTCTCTGAGCAGACATACCAATGGTGTCTTTACACCAGTGTATAATACAGTTATTTCTTGATGTTTTATAATTTCCTTCTTTCAGCTTCTCTTTTGCTTGCGCTTCCTGCAGTTTTTATAGAAAGGTATTTAAAAAAGGTGCGTGAACTGATTCCTTATTAATTGTGCTTGCTCTGTATAATGATGGGTATTTCTAGCAGAATCCATCCTTTCAATCTGACTCTTTGCCACATATACACTGAGGGAAACAAAATGCCGTTAAGACATCATATATTTGTAAAGAACATTAGTAATGCAGTGAGGCAGATCAGCTTCATACGTTCTTTTGAAGATTAGGGTCTAAATTTAGATTTGTTCCCCAATGAGAAGGGGTTTGTGGCCTCAATAGCTTCAATAGCTTTCAATAGTTTCAATCCAAAACTACCACAGGGGTTAGTGCAATGAGAAGGCTTTGATTTGGAGTCTGGGACTGAATGATATATTAGAAGTTAGACCTCCAACCTTTAGTGGAAATGCATGGCAGAAATTCCTTGCATGCCTGACTTTGGCCTCTGTCCAGCCCTTCTGTGAGCTCCCGATTTCACCAAATTCCCCTTGATTTACGGCATGTTACTCATAAGGCCAAGCTGTCCCTGGATAACGTAATAACATACCATTCATGTCCTTCGAAGGTTCGTGGTGCTGAGAGCATAGGCTTGGTGCTGCAGCCTCTTAACTTGCTTTCACTGTAACATTTCCTGCTGTGATGGTCTGTAGAGTGAAAGCCATAACTCCAAGTGAGAGATTTGTTTTGGGCTAGAAGTGTTACCCTGATTTACTGTCAGCCCAGCAGTACAATGGCAACATGTCCCAGAACTGATGTGATTGTCACTGTAGAAGAGCTGCTGTACTGTCTTTAACACTCAAAATTACAAAGCATTTAAAAGTATATGGGGCAGACTTGCTAAGTTACTTTTGGGTATCTTATGAACGGGTCTTATGCAGCGTGCAAAGCATAAGGGGTCAATTCTTGAAGGCATTCTGTCTTTCTATATTAAGTGTAATAATCTCTGCCCCTTGTATATGTGTGTAGCCTCCATCAGGGAAAATGGTAATGAGTTTGCATACCAAGGCGATATTAAATCCTGATTCCCCTTCAGTAATGTATAATGTCAGCAGAAGCCTTTGATGAATGCAGCTTCTTCTTAATTAGATGCTTGAGCAGGAGATTATTAATCCATTTATCTCAAATTCTAATTGTACCATGAATTGCTCGCTGTTTTATGCCTAAGTTTATGATCATAGTTATCTTCCTAGAACCTTTAAAGAGTCATACTCGTAAATGAATGTATTTCTGGAAACTTGAATTGTTGTATTCTTATTTGTATTACTTTCCTCAATATGTGCGTGTGTAAATATTCTGAAAGCCTTACTCCATCAGCCAGGGGTATCCTGCAACACCACAATTCAGCAGCTGCAGCTGAACTACCATGCCATTTCCATGGTAGTGACACCTGACCTTTAAAAAATGGATTTGGGCACCAGTAAGGGGAACCAACCGATTATCATGGCAAAGGCTGGTCTTTATGTACCAGAATTACTGAGTGGGCATGATTTGGGGACCTGCCAGCTTTCAAATGCATGTTAAAACCATAAGCTTAGATTGTGATACTAATATATAATTGCTAATCATAAAATCATAGAATTGTTTAGGTTGGAAAAGACCTTTAAGATCATCAAGTCCAACTGTTAGAGTATAGACTGTTAAAACAGCCTTTATCAGTTTTAAGTTTGAGAAATGCTGCTGTTACGTGGAGATATTTTGAATATATGATCCTATAGATCTAAAAATCAGTCCTAGAAGATTCAGGGCAAGCCAATCCATTTGCTAAAAGAGCCTGTAGTTGCTGGGATGACACACATTTGCCTGGATACAGCCAAGCATTCTTGTGAAAATATCCTCATAGCAGGCAGAAGCTTTTCTTCCTTTCAACACGCTGAATTGGCCTAGTTGGCAATTCATGGTGTACACTGCAATGGCTCCATCTGCTGAAACAACTCATAAATCACTTGAAACTTCAGAAAGTTGCAGCAAATGGGATTCTTTCTCCTATCGTCTGTGCTATTAATGCCCTCTGTGTTTCTATGTCTAGGGTGGGCTACTTAGGAATAGACTACGAACATATTGCAGTGTCTCTGTGTGTATGTGTGCCCACACAGCAGAGGGATGAGATCGACAGGCAAGTGGAATAATAAACGATAGTGAATGAGGTCACTTTCTCAGAGTGTCCCTGTTTTTATATGGGCTGTTGTGTAGGGCTTGCTGTGTGCTAGCAAAGATTTAATGGCACCATCTAAATCGTACAGTGATATCTGGGAAGAGAGAAAGGTCGCAGAGTGAGGGGGAGGGTTCTGCTGTGTTCTATGGTTTTAACTAGCTATACTGGCTGCTGTTAAAAAATACAAACAAACCATACCACAGTTGCTTCCTGTTCTAAGTACAGTGGCAGATGATAGCCCTTTCGGCACCTATGGGCTCACACGTTGCCAAATGGTTGCTTTTCGGTGGTGTTACTGGTGTCCTAGCTGACAACATGTCCCAGTTGTCCTTTCCAGTGCGGAGTGTGTTTCTCATTAAGGTCCCTGTATCTCACTGCTGAACGAATTCAGACTGGGATGAGGCTGACTGCTCCCATCCTTTCAGTTCTAGGAGGACCCTTCAGGGCAGACACTGTATCTATGTTGACATACAACTGGGGTGAGTTTAGTTCCAAGTATGTATAAAATCAAATTATACCTGCACAGCTGAATGTCATTGCATCTCATTTTAGACAAGAGAATAATTTGTGAATGTCTATTTTGGATGCATCTGGCAGGCTGTATAAACAGAGATATCCGCTATCTGATTAGCAAACATGGAGGAGTTTCTTGCACTGTCTGCACTTGGGAAGCTACGGTAACTTGGTGTGTTAGCTCCTGCTTCACTTTAATTTTTTTCCTCTCCTTTCTCTTAGTTGGAGGGCTGCTGACCTTGTTTGTATATCTCATTGTTACCCTGAAACTGTTCTCCTACTACCAGGTGAATCAACGGTGTAGGGAGGGGAGCGCCAAGTCTGTCAGAGGAACTGCCAGGACACAAAGTCAGCAGATCCCAGAACCCTTCCATCAGTGTGACTGGCAGCAGACATTAAAAATTATGATCTGCTTATGTGTGGGCTGAGCTCACAACTGGGATTTCTGCACCCTACAGTTTTCTGAACCCCTCCCAGTTCTGCCAAGGATGTAGTTTGTGACTCGGAGAAAGTCAGTCCTCTCTTTTTCAGTTTTCCTATCAGTAGAGAGAGCCTTTGGGCCATGTAGACATCTCTTGTCTCCCCAGGACTGGAAGGATTAATTAACTTGTACATTTCAAGGCATAAATTGCTATGCAGGGCCGGACCCTGCATCAGCGCATCAAAGAGAGGTTTTACGATTGGCTTTGAGGGGAGGAGGACTGTGGTCCAAGTGCCTACAAATGGAGTGTGCCCCACAACGATGAGGCAAGTCAATGCATAAATTCCTTTCCCTCTCTGCCCCAAACCTCTCTGTTTGCTTTTCTTATTAACTTAATAATATTCCTGCTCAGTCTTCAGGCTCGGTTTTCTCCTGAGCATTGTTTGTTCCCACCGTTCCTTCTGGCAGAGCTCTTCTGCTTGAAAAAGGCACTTTGTTTCATTCTGTGCTCTTGACTTGGAACTGATAGGACTCATCCGATCCGGTGAGTCAGAGTAAGTTCCTCTGCATCTCTGCCTTGTGGGCTGAGTGGAGCAAGAGGCTCCGCAGAAGATAGACATGGGATCATATAAGTAAAGATTGGGTAAAGTGTATGCACAATGTGCCCGATTCAAACTGGATAACTAATTCAGTGTAAAAACATGCCTTTTTTGCCATGAAGGTGTGGCCTTAATGGGGAATAATGGCTAAAATTATTTCAGTTCCTCTCTGCCTTTGACAAATTTGAAAGCAGTGTTAAGCTGATGCTGAGCTTTTTTTTGAATACCACACTGCATGCTTCTTTTTAGTCAAAGTCTTATTTATTCTGCTTTTTAACCTCTCTCCTCTCCTCTTCTTAGAACATATGAATCTTTTTTTAATGTAGTACACGACCTTGCAAGAAAATCCTGCTTTCTGGTTATACTACTAGTATTTTGTGAGGCACATAATCTCGAAGGGGAGATTTTTCATGACAGGATCTCCTTTTAAATTAGCCCAAGAATGACAGTGTCAGATCCAGGTTTCCCATGTTGTCTGCGTGTGGCACTAAAGAAGTCATTTATGCCAGAAGCCAGAGAGGTACCTAAGTGCCTAACTCGCAGTTGAAACCTCAGAGACAAGAGGAAGTGATGCTGAGGAGGAGCTCATCGTCAAATGCCAAAACACAATTAAACACAATTAAGAATTTGTGCAGCATTCTGGCTGTTCCTCTGTGCCCCATTTGTAAGAAGGGGACAGCAGCGTTGTCCTAATTCCCAGGTGAGTTAAGAAGGTACACCAGCTAGAGACGGTGCCCAGAGTCTGGGGTGGTGGAAGGGCCCATTGAATCCCAGAAGACGGAGGGAAGGGATCCCTGACCTAGTTTGCTGGAGACTGCCCGTGGATCAAAGCAAAAGCAGAAGGGGATAAAATATTCACGGTGATACCGTCAACTTGACTTCATGAGAAGTTGACTGGTGCAGTATCAGCCATTCCTGGTTACACAATGTCGTTTGTGGCCTCGGATTCACCTGATCCCTATGATCCCTTTTTATGCTTTTTGTTCGCAGCAGAACATTCCAGCCATTGCTCCAGGAAGAATGAAAGAGGACCGTCAGAGCAGATCACGTACCCAGTGAACCTGAAAGTAAAAGGTAACTAACTATTTGTCCTTTTACAGCGGTTACCTCTTCTCTGTTGGCAGAGTAGGATTTTTATAACAAGCGCTACATCAAGTTGCTGAGATAGGCTAGCAAGTGGGTAGTTTCTGCTTCTGCCAAAAGAACAACTATTGCTTTCATAATCTCTTAGATGTGACATTATTCCTTCAAAATCAAACCTTTGTGGGAAATTACTGGTTTTGAAGTGACCTAAGATTGCCATCTTCAAGCTTGATGTTGTATATTTGACAGCACTTCAGGTGTAAGAAGTACCGCTGTTTCCTCCTGGCTGTTTTTTTTTTGTGTGTGTGTCTTTCACTAGGCAATGGAGGCATAGAAAAATTTTTTCAAATGGAAAGCATTTTTATAAAATCACAAGTGTTGGTGGCTAGTGAGTATTCCAGGGCCCATGAAGTTCCTGAAACATTTTCAAACACATTTTTGTATCATCCCTTTTTGGTGGCTGATAAAATTAATTTGTATCTTTGAAAAATCCCTTCACTTGGACTCCTTGGGTATTGTGGAGCTTCTTGTGTTCTGAAAGTCAGGGTATTAGTTTAGGTTCCTAAACGATGGTCTAACATTAGAGACCCATTTATTAAAAATCCCCAAACTCTTCATCATGAGTTTCACGTGTGATGCATGTCTCACAGTCCTGCAAGTCAACGAGCAAGCCAGTCTGTTTTGTAGAGGTCTAGTAGTAATGCCTGCACACTGTCCAGCTGTGCAAGAGTGCTCTTTGATCTACCGGTGCAGAGATAAGACCCTGCTAAGAGGATGTGTTTGCCTTAGAAGCTCTCTTTGATGGGTTCCCTGTTCCCCTCTCATTTATGAGAGTTGAGCTCTGTGTTTGCTAAATTCCACTGAACAAACACCATATCAGCTTTTTAGCATGAGGCTTTGGGGTGCTATACCCTTACACATTGCAAAACGTTTTGTACTAAACGTGACAAGGCAGCAGTCAGGCAGTCCAATTTACAAATGCAGTGAATTTTATCTGCCATGCAGTGCAATTTGGGCTTATGAGGCTCTTTCAGCTTTGTCCTTAGATCAAGGTTATAGATCTGATGAGTGCATGGGCACCTAGGGTATGCAAAAATAGAGAACAAATTCTTCACTGCCCCACCCTTTAATATCCAAGAACCTTCTCATTGACTTCAACAAGCCAGCAATCACCCTATGTCAATACAGTGTAGATACTATTTTCTCTATCCATGTCATTCAGTGTCACCCCGTCAGCGTTGCCATCCTGCACTTGGCATCACCTGCATCTCATTCTGTTTACTACCACATTATTAGTTGTGAAGGGAACCTCACAGTCCCTGTTCTTCTTTTTACATGAGGTTAACTTATGGTAGGGATTCAGTGATGTGCTGGTCATGGTTCTGTGCAGTCACAAGAGGATGTACATGCCCCATGGGCTGGGAATGGTCTTCATAAAGCCCGAGGCTCTGCTTAAGATTCGTGTATCTATGCGTGTTTCAACAACACGGTGACTCCCATCTATTTCCCAGCTACGGCTAGTGAAACCATGACAAGGTATGCACTGATACAGCTCCCAGAACTCCACAGAACAAGCTGGGGTCTGAATGTTAGAGCAGATTGGTTTTTCACTAGACTTTACACAAGAAAATGATGTGGTATTTCCCTTCTTTCCTCCCAGACTTGTACTACTTTCTGCTAGCCCCCGCACTTTGCTACCACCTGAATTTCCTGAGAAATTCACACTGCAGACACAGTTATATCATTAAGAGGCTCCTGGAAATGGTAAGAAAATGGCACTGCACTTAAACCTGTCAGCTTCTGAGACTCTCCTTGGATAGCAACACTTCTTGTATTGAGCCATGAGATTCATGCCAAGGTTGACATTGCTTCCTCGGATGCTGACATTACAGTTATGTGTCAAACATTGCCGTATCACACAGGCATATTTCTCCTGATGTTTGACAAAAAGCAGGAAGCTATTTCTGATATTACAAAACTATTTTCTTAACTCTGCGGGGCCCTGGGGGAATAAACAAATGTCCTACAGACCCTGTGTGCACTCTGCTAAAAATGCAGCAATCACCAGAGGTGTCAGCGGTTGCTTTCCTTGTGTGAAAGTCCAACAGTGATGTGAAATACGCTGTGAAATAATGAAAATTTCAGACATCACACAGTGGTATTTTGCTAATTGTGGGGATTTGACACAGTCCTTTCTAAGCCCCCTTCCCTTTTTTAGGATATGTGAATGGAAGTTACTATTTGATCGTCGTGGTTTAACATTTAAAGGGGCTCTTGAAGGATCTGGCAATTTCATAGAGGTGATGTGAAGTGGGGGGGGGCTCTCTCACCTCCTGCCAATGAGCCAGACCAAATTAAGCCCCCTAGTCTAGCAGCTCATCACAGATCCATTTGCCCAGCCAGGCAAGGCCAAGCGTGGTCCGTTGTCAGTGCAGGCAATGTGCATGGTGAATGCTCTGAAACACTGACAGTGAGAAGAGTCCTTGCACTAAGATGTTGACATCTTGCGTTAGAGTGAGTAATGTGCTGGGATGCGTGCCAGCCTCCGAGACCTTCACAGGATGGCTGCAGCATAAGCAATTTCAGCGTCAGTTAATTATACTTGAAGACACTGTGGTGGTTGTGGTATCTAAACACAAAATAGATGGAGATATGGAGTGATGCCTCAGGATGTGGTGACTTTAGTGTGAGGGAATCAATGAAGGGCTTTGAAGTCTCTTCTTGTTTTCTTTGCAGATATTTCTCTTTCATCTCACGCTGGTGCTATTTCAACAGGTATTGGGTTCTTGTTTAATGTTAAAACCCAGGGATTCGGTTGTCACATATAACAAGGATTGCTGGGATGCAGTTCTTGGCATCTAACGTTATAGGAAAGTTATAGCTGACCTGCACCACTTTATTCTCCTAACCGCCTCTGCAACTACCTTAATGCTTATGTACCGCAGAAATGGCTCACTTTATCATGTCTGTGCTTATCCTCATCTCCTTAAACGCAGCAGCTACCCCACAGATGATGATTCCAGTGCCTACTCAGTGTAAAGAAAGCACAGGGAAGACACTGGGATCAGGGGTGCTGCCTGTCTCATTTTGTGGCCTGCTAGATGACGCTTTGCATCTCTGGGTCTAAGTTTTCTCTCCTCTGTGAAAGGCTGTAACTTTTTAAGGTACTTTGGGATCTGCAGAAGAAAAGCTTTGTAGCTGTGTTAATACAAATGATTCTTTCCCGTGCTTCCTGCGGCAGTCTCCCAGCTGCTGTCACCTGGCTTGTCCAGGATCCCCTGCAGAATTTCTCCAGAACCCTTTCTGCCAGCAGCGTGGGCAGCTGAGAATAGTAAAGGAATATTTGTTCAAAGATTTTTGGGGGCATAAAGTATATTTTTCATGCCAGTATAAGTATGATATAGTTCTCATAAAACCCTCGCTGTAATAAAGCACTTAAAATAGCTATCCTTGCAAGCTGTTCACCTCAGCTGGCAGCGTTTTTCACACAAGAGGCTGTGCTTTGGATGCTTTTCTCTGTTAATACATCCCAACAGAACTGTTTTGTGCCTTTCTGTCCCGGGTAGAGAAGGCTGGAGGACTTTGTCCTGCTGCCATTGGCCTGTCCTGCCTACACAAGGGCGTTTCAATGGTGAGGACTTTACAGCCATCCTCGGTGCTACGGGAAAGAGCCACCCATGGGTTATCTGCTGGCTGTTGGCCAGTGCCAGCATCTCATCAGTCTGTATGGGCTCATATGCAGCAGAGGCTGCAGCTGTGTTTTCTCATCGTAGCAGACACAAAATAATGAGTCACTTTACAGGGCCTTCCAATCAAAACTGTGCGTACCTTAATTGCTCTCTCTTTTTTCTTTCAGTGGATTTTACCAAATATACATGAATCAGTGAAGCTTATAAATGCAAGGAAATAATGCCAGTTTATTTTCTTTAAGCATATTCTACTTCATATCATTGCTAGAAGTAATGTTCTAGTCTGTTTTATTTATTTCTGCAGGAAATAGAGTTTGCCTTGCTTACAGAATACGTCTTGAAATTAGCAGCAAGGTCTACATGCTTTTTGTTGAGCAGCTAGTCTGATGTATGTTTGTTACAGAGTTCACCTTGCAACATAAAACAAAGGAGGTCAGGGAATGCAAGCATGTTAGTTCTGTTCCCTTCTAAATACTGTCAAATACCGTTCATTGCCCTTTATGGTAGCATTACTGAAATGCCTTCATACAAAATACCAGTATCAAAACCAGTGGATTTCATGGAGTCTCTGCTTAGTGTCTCTTGCGAGAATCATTACTTTGGGCAGGCTGTTTCATCAGTTTTGACGGGGGGGTGTGAATAAAAAGGGTTTGAAGAGGTATCAGTACTTTGCACTAGAAAAGCTTTTTTGGAGAAGAGTATTTTGCAGTATTTCTTAAAATCTGCCCTGGAACTTAATTCCCTAGCTGGAGAGTATTTGATTTCCAGCTCTTCCCTGGCTTCTTTTTGGGCTGTTGTCTCCTGGAGGTGTAACTCCTTGGTGGTTTGGGGATCAAAATGTGATAACTGATACAGCAGTATTGCATGCGTCATGATGGTCCTCAAGGAGCGAGACTTTAAACTGCCCTGTATAAGCCGGGCAGTGGTAGGCTGTACTGGCTGGAGCACATGCACCACATTCACAGCCAGCTTCATACAGTGACTTGTGGTGACACAGCTAGGAAGAGAGGAACACACAGAGTCTGGGCTGAGAAGAAGAAACAGCATTTCTTAGAGCTGGAGAGTTAATTCCAGTACTATTTAGCAGCCGTGTCCCTTCTCCAAACACTTGTGCAGGAAGAACCATCCCATCCCTGAGGGAACCATGTATGTTATTTTCTTCTTCCCTGTTTTCAGTCTACCCGCTTCAGTCCTGTCATTTTCCCCATGCAAAGCCGCTCAGCAGTTCCCCAGCTGCTGGCACGATTCTCCGTGGGTCTGCAACCATTACATGGTAATTTATGAACAAAGCTGCTGCTCAGGAGGGATCTTCTAAGGGATCTTCTGCTGCTGCACCTCTAAGCCCTAGTGACCTTTATGGTGGTTGATTGCCCTCCCAATCATTTGTGTTATTTTAAGTGGACTTGGGCCCAGACTCAA
>NW_008824297.1:236628-250598 GCF_000699105.1 Pygoscelis adeliae | reverse complement strand
TCTCTGCTTGTTGCACAGTGCTCTTTGCGCACCCTTCAGATTGTTAAAGTCCGTGATATTTGTGAAGGAGTGTTAATAGCTAGGATTCTGCTCAAGGCCTAGCTTTGAAGGTGTATAGGACGGCATTCAGACTGCACGCTCTGTGGGGCTGCCAGACACTGACTTCTTCTGTGGCAGCTTCCCTGGATAAGCCTCCATCACCTGCTATCCCCATCGTAACGTGAAACACTAGTCACTGGGAGGACTAATTTATAGGTGGCCTGGATAGAGCCCTTACATGTTTGTCCTGACTCCTAACGTATTTCCAGCTTTTACACCCAGATGCGAAGATAGAAATAACTGGCACTGAAGGTTTGCAGTTTGCCTTGGAGGGCTGTAGATCTTCAATGAACAAGTCTTGTTAATCTTGGGGAAGCAGCTGCCACCGTTGGCTTGTATGTTTTTACCCCACTACCTTGTACACCACTGTCAAGACATGAGAATTTATTTGCGTTTGTGTGCCCTAATGTGCAGATGGGATTCAAAGGAGCTGAGATTGTCATTATACATATGTTTTCGCAGCTAGGTTTCATCTGATTTCCTTTGCTGCTGCCTGCCTTTCAAGCTGTGCCTGTTCAGTGAATCATAAGGCCAACAAAATCCAGACCTTTTGTTGTATGACAGTTGAGCCAGGTGCTGCCGGCTGCTGTATCCATCGACGGGTTTTCTGAGAGCATAGTCAATGATGATGTCAAGCAAAAGAAGTGAGAGGACCTTGTTTGACACCAGTGTTTCTCTTACAGCATCCACTCAAGTGCATTTTTACTTTAGTATTGCAAAGTGCATCTTAACATTGGACCCCGGTGTGTTTAGTTATTTTCCTTGCCCCAACACAACGCTTCAGCATGCTCCAGAGTACTGTGATAGGAAAGCTACCTAATGCTCCCTTTTCTGAGGGCTGTGAGGAGCGGCTTTTACCACTTGTTGCTTTCTTGAACTATTAGTCTTACGGTGAGGGTCTGGCAGATATTTTCTGTCTGCAGTTTGCCTAGCTTTTTCCTTAGCTCTAGCTCAGTTTCTTCCTTTACTCTTCCTGAGACATGCAGCAGAGGACCCTGCCCAGCCCCGCAAAGGGCAACACCCTTCCCAGTGTTGCAGTTTGATTTTATTGGCATTTTCCCCTTGTCTGAAGGATTTTCCTGCTCCCGTGTTTCTGCTGAAAAACTAGGTGGTGTTTATCACTCTTCTAATCATGGCAAGTTTTCAGTATCTCTCCTTGTTTGCTTCCTTGCAGTTTCACAGCGTTTAACCTTTTAATTACATCTTTCACTTTTTTTGTTTGCGCCAGGATATCACAGGATCTAACAACAGCTGTGACAGTCATTTTCCAAACTGGTGGTTTGTCATGGCATTCGTCTTTCGTGCCTTAGAACATGCGCCTTGTGCTAAACGCGCCCTTTCTGTCCCTCTGCTTTTTTTTTTTTTTTTTTTTTGCCGATGCCAAGATCTTTCCCTGTTTAGCCTAGGAGCAGAAAATTGCAAAACCCTTCAGTGTGTTCTTAGGAGTTAGCAGGGGTATCAACACAGTGAGGTGCAGACAATGACGTGCCTGCCCCAACAATGCCCGGAGCCTGCCAGACATGCGCCCGTTCCAGTTAATCCTGCATTACGCAGCGCTGAGCTCCAGCTAATGTCACCTCTTGGCTCAGACTGGCTCTAACTTCAAAGTCTGCCCTGCTTTGGGTAGGACGCCAAGCCCAGGGACCTCCAAATTATTCCATGATTCATTGCCATGCCTACATGGCTGCATGACTCCCAGACAGAAAGTGGCTTGTGTACATGCTCAGATCATTATCTGAGCACGGCCAGTCTCCCAAAAGAAGGTTCAAAAAATCATCCAGACAATTCCTGTCCGATCCAGAGGTGTGTTGGGGGAATGACTGTGAACTCCCTGGAAGCCTGAGTTTAAAGCCCAAAGGCCCAATACCCCCATTCGCTTTTCTTGTGAAACGATTTATAAAATGGGTTTTATGCTGTTTCTTATATTCCCCTGCTTGTATCACCAACGCTGGTATACAAGTAGTATCTTTAGTCTTGTGTGACAGTGTTCATGCTAGGAGAGTAGATTGGTATAGTTCATGATAATTAAAGTGTTACAACTTTTGTACGCGGACAAGGTTCGGGTTGATAATACTCACTGAAGGTAACGCTGTGTTTAATGCACTAGCATTTCTGTACTAGAGGTCCTGGGTAGATGTGTTTGCTGTTATCCAGGTCACTTAATGAGGGCTTTTCTACTTAAAATAACAAATTGCACACACATTTGCCATGACCACATCCCCCCTCGTTCATGCCTGGAGAAGGGAGCTGAGGAACATGAGCAGAGAGCAAAGCTATCTTAGTTAGCTTTGTTCCCTTAAGGGCTCTCTGTTTCTCATGCTCTCGATTCCCAGATTATCTCATTACACACCATAGACCCATATAGCTTTGCAATTTACTCTTAGTACCTTGCCCTCTATTGGTCTGTGAACTTATTTATATCTGAGCCATTTTTATTTGTCATCTTTTATATTAATGTCATGTTTAAAAGCTTCTCCTGGTGCTTGGCCTGCAAGTGGGTACTTTAAATCAAGTCGAGGTAAATCTCTCTATAAGAACAGTTGCTCTGGAAAGGGCGCGTTTATATTAGATTATATCCAAACTGTGCTGAAGAAGTGGAATTGAACCAAGAGGGAAAGATTATTTTTATTGCCTGATTCACCTGTAAGAGGCAAATCATTTCATCTGGCTCATTTTTTTTTTTTATTGGTACTTCAGTTCCTGCCTCAATTGCCTTGCGGAATTGCTGCGGTCTGGAGACTGGCCGTTTTACCTAGGCTGGTGGTAAGGTGTTTTTCACCTCTCGCAAAAAGAGCGTGCTGCTGCTTCCTTTGGAAAGAGACTGCTGGGTGACGTGGTTTAGGTTTGTTGGGAACTGTAAATCAGTTTTCAAACAAGAACACTGATTAGCTGGTACAGGTCTAATTTGGCAGATCTCTAGCGTGACTGAATGCTGTTTTAGAATTTAACAGGTCAGGCTCAGTGGGTGATACGTGTTCGGCAAAAGCAAGATAAGGCTTTCAGAAGACAAAGTGATACACCTGTGTATCTCACATTTACTATTGTCATTTCACATTGCTGTGGAGAAGACGGTAACCATTACTGACAGGGTGACAATGGCTTCATACCTATTGTGGTACAAATGACTGCAGGTAATACACATCGTTCACATTAGGAGTAAGCGTTAACTTTTACTTTCACTACTGTTTCTTCAGAAACAGACACTTGATTTACTCAAGTAAGGTATGGACAAGATCTGAAAATATCAAAACCTTACCTGTTTTAGCTGAGTGTATAATCCTGCACCTAATACTATTTTAGCCTCTGTTTCTTGTTTCCATTTAGCATCCCCATACAAGGAGATGGATCTGTGAAAAAAGGTACCAGAAGACTCTAGATGAAGTTTACATTTTTAGCCTTTGCTGGATTTTCTGTAATGTGAGCTCCTTTTCCAGTGCAATTGGCTAAGAAAAGCTAGACATCTTGGTATCACTAACAGATGACAAGGAGTCAGCAGCTAAACAAAAATGAGTGTATGTCCAGCTATCAATTCCTTGACTAGAGCTGAAGTCATTCAGAAGCCTGCTGTACTTCACATTGGGAAAAAACACTTCTGATTGATAGAAAGTTTTAAAAAAAACATGAGACAACACTTTCTCAAAAATTAGTTTTGGTTACCCTTGCTGTCTGTTTGATTTTGAAATGTTTATTTAATTTTCAAATGAACAGTTGTGTCTTCTTTAGGGGTAGCTGAATTCATTATACTTTTATACTTTAGCCACCATTGATATATGTTAATACTATTTGCACATATGTGTATAGACATATATTATGTATTTATACATTCTTTAGATGCATATTTACCATATATATCACTAATTATTCTGTTGAAAAAAAATATATTAAAAAGTTAAATGTTGATGGCACAGAACTTATAACATGGGTTTCCACAGAGAACAGGAATATGTATTGACCTAAAAGGGAAACAGGATCTGCCATGCATTGAAGGGATGGGGTTTGACCTGAGATAGATAGATATATATATATATATTTATGTAAGACGTGATGTTAATAAAGTTGATTTTGATCTCTCAAGTAGTGTCACATTAGCCAAGAATACAGCCCTTTGCTTTCAAACACCGTTAACAAATTGTAAAATGCATTCGAACTTGTTAATACTTAATGTTGATATTGTAGTATTACTTTATATGAGAAATGAAAATCAGCTGCACATGCAGGAGGCGGTGCAGCAGGGCGGGGTGCAGGCCGGACCCGCCCCGCTCCCTGATCGCGGTGGCAGTGGTACAGGGCAGACACGGGATGGGAATCCCTGTGCCGAGGCAGCACTGGTCAGCGGGATGCTGCGCTGCACGTTTTAGGCTGTGTCATCGTTGTTCTCTCATTTTCCAAGGTGCAGTGAGGAGCTTTGTGTCCTTGCCATATCCTCTAAGCCAAAAAGATATCAAGTGTTAGAGCGTCTGCTCTCCGGGGAGGTTCGCTACTAAAGCGCTCTCCAGCTGGCTGCCAATGACTGATTTTTTAAAATAACTGAAACATGGGAGGTTACAGAATCCATTAACTCCAGGATGTGTTATTATCCCTAGAACAACAAACATTTTTATAAGCTAAATTACAACTTTTGACAACAATGTATTTTAGGAAATAATGAATTGGGCCCTAAAAGTCCTGAAGCTGGCTTAGAAGTCATAGGGGTTTTTTTTCAGCAGGTCTTAGATTTTTTTTTAAAATATTATTCTTATGTCTAATTCTTAACAATTTTTAAGTTTCAAAAAAGTACTAAATTTTCCCCCCCTACTGAAACATGGCTCCAGAGCTGGGGCTTTAAAGAAGCCAGTAAATATTGCAAGATGAAAACATGCCACGGTCTTCTAAATCCTGACTGTTAATTATTAAGACAGCATAAATTAAATGGAAGTTTCTGATACAGACACAGCGTCTAAGAGAACTGCAAGATTACAGTCCCCAGAGTATAACCAGGAGGTTGTTTGGATGCTTCATCCTCTTTCGCTGCTGAAAGCGTTGTCGGGAAGATGAAACTTTTATATTCTGGCAGAGTCAATGACAAGGGAACGTGTGCTGGTACCTCTCATCTAGCAGACGTTTATCGCCTTGACTGACCAACCATCCCGGTTCTCTCAGGCTGCCACGGCTTTGAAAGGGAAACCGGGACTGCTGCCATTTCAGTTGCAGACTCTGAAACCTGCAGCCCCGTGTCGCGCTCTGCAGCCACGGCACTGAACGTGCGCCGCAGGTCGGGCGTCCCATCAGCCAGGTGCGGAGCCTGCGGAGAGGCGTTTCCTTCTGTCCCCCTGGGACATACCTACAGCTAGCAGCTAATCTCCGTAACGCTTTCCAGCACCTGATTTTGCTGAAATCTAAAGCTGCCAGTTTTCTAGGGGCTTTCTCGGTACCCAGGACTTCAGTCATGCTTTCGTAACTAAGCCTGATGCATCTTCATGGCTGACAAGGGCCAAAAATTATTTATCAGCTTTAAGTTAGGTGATTTACCACATCAACGCTGTAGCTGTTACCATGTGTGTGAGGTCATGGTCTCTAAACTCTAAATCTGAAAAAATACGGGGTATTGCTATAGGAACACTGACATTCAAATCGGCGTGGTTCGCAACAAACAGCAAGTGTTGCCTTCATTTCTGGCTTCAGGGGTGGCCGGGAACCCAGCAGGCCTACAGGAAGATTTTCAGCTGTGCTGTGATAACCAGCCCACATGCAATTTGTTTTTTAATGCACCTTTACCTCACCCATGGGGAAGGATGTCCATCCAGTAGGATGGGTGCGTGTTTTCTCTGGAGCTGTGTAATGAAGCCTGATTTTACTCCTCCTCTTCTCGCAGGAACACAGACTCACTCTTGCAGTTGTGATCCAGGTGGAATACCCCAGCCCACAGGTGGCTAGACAGGTACGACACTGGCACACTCCAGCTAACGTGCTCTGTGTTTGAAAGATGAAATACTGCTGCTGGGAAACCAATAACATTCATCATCATCATCATCATCATCATCATCATCATCATCATCATCTTTTTTGAAGGATTAACTTGCTATGGGTATGTCTGTCTGTCTCCTGTATGGCTCTGAAAGTTTGGCTGGCTTGAAATTTAACTCGGAGGCATTGTAATTAAACCTTGCCATTTGAAGTAATTAATGAGCAAGCTTTACATTTTAGCACAGTCTCAGAGGAACAGCAGGGTGCTGACAGAAATGGAATAACTTTATTAATTTAAAAGCGTCCAAGATTCTGTAAGCATGTGGTTTGTACGGCTGGGAACAAGCTCTTCAGAAATAGCACCGTAGCCCCAGTAATCTAAATCTTGGCCCTTCTCTAAGGAGGGATCGAAGGGGGGAGTCCCACTGCAGGAAGCTGAGGGCAGGAGTTAGTGTTCCCCATCAGGGAATACATCTTACATCACCCCAAAATCTTGGGAAGGTCCAGGAAGCCCAGGCTGTGAGCATCTCCAGGAGCTGCCTAGGAAGGAGGCAGATTCCAAATCACTGCTTAATATTTCGGCTGGAAACTGGATCTTATTTACCTCTATAAATAGCCGGAATATGCTTCTTTCCATCAGTGCCTCTGGGAGGCTGTTCATCGTCACATGCAGATCCAGAAAGGTAAAGAATGATCAAGTGTTTTAGCCCAAAAGTCTCCAGGAGAGAGACACGGTCACCTGTCACCCAGTGACAGCCGGCGAGTGGGTACACAAGTCAGGACTGCTGCCGTTTCACTGCTTGAGCAGTGTTGAAAAGGCAGCAGTGTAAATACCAAGCCTTTTAAGTGACGAGGTCAGGACTGGCAGCATCTGTGACGCTCTGACGACAGCTCACCCCCTACAAAGTCACAAGCATTTTGTGGAGGACCCTTGTCAATCTCTTGGTGATAAGACCTTTTGCCGAGCTTAAAAAAGTAGTTCATAAAATCAGGCTCCTGAGGCCAATAAATCGGAAGCCAAATAAACGGCCTCAGATATTTTCATGGCATCCAGTAAGTACTCAGCACTCAGGAAAACCAGAAGCAAGTTGCTTGTTTTCAGTGCCCTCGGTATGGACAGAGAGCCTCACTTAAGAAGTCCATTTTTTAAGTTCTGCTCCTCCTGTATTAATAGATTTCTGATGTGTGCAGAGTAAAAGATGCAAAGGAGGGGTTAAAACAGATCCTGTATCGAAGCACACGGGTCTGGGCAGCGTGTGAAGGTTCATTTCGGGCAGCAGTTCAGAGCAGCCTCCTCCCTAGCTCCGTCACTCAGTGTCGAGGGCTTAGAAATGAACCGTGTTTCCACAAGCCACCCAAGCTGCTGTGCAAGATGCCCCCCTCACCCATTTGTGTGTGCATGCGGAGCAACTCCTTTGGCTTTGGTGGGCTGATTGATGTAAACCGCATTATCTTGCTCTGTGCGATTAATCCTGATGCTAATGACTGGCAGTGCACTGGGAAGAATTGATCCAGCTTCTTCCCATTTTTCTGTGCTCTGTAAACAGACACGTCTGCAAGCCCTTACTGCATCAGGGTTATGACAAGTGGCAGGCCCGGCTGGCTGCGTTCCTTCTCTCGGCATGTTTCTGCGAGGTAGGTCACAGTAGCAGCCATCCTGGTCATAGCCGTGACCTCTCGTTCACGTAAACTCGTAGCTTTATGTGAAGTGGCTAAGATTTTGAGATTTGCTCTAGTTGCCTACAGGTCCCAACCTAAGCTGGGTGCCGTGTGCCGAGACCGGCATACAGACCAAAGGACCAAGGTTTGGGGTTGCGAGTTAGCTAGCAAATGGTTTTAAATACTGATGTGAGTTCTAGTGAGAGGAGTCACATTGCAAAATAACACTCGAGCTTCACGAACCGATTAGATTAGCACTCCAGTACGCTTGCATTAGCAGTGCTGAGTGGCCGAGTCCCCACTGCATTAGTAGCTTGAGTGCTTGCAGTTCTTGACCTTCCGCCCATGCTGACAATCTGCTAGCTTGGGTTCAAAGTAAGCTTTGGATTAAGCTAGAAATGTCGAAGGTTAGAGGAGAGACCTTTAGCTGACCTTTGATGAAATTTTTTGGTTTCCCAGGGCCTAGGAAACAGTGGCTGGGAAACAGCATGGGGTCAGTTAAAAGGTAAGTGTGCCGGGAGGAAAGTGGCACTGCAGCAATTCAGCAAATGTGAATAGGCTGTGCCAGACTCTGCCTCCCGCTGCAAAGGGTCCGGTACCCAACGGGGAGAGTTGTTTGTAAAAGTATCTGTGCGCTGCATCGTGGCCCTGGCCAGCTTTCTGTCACAGGCCATGAAGTATGACCCTGTTCTGCGGTGCAAACCTTTGCATTAGTCGTCGGATGCTCTATCAGTCATTCATGTCTCCGAGCGTCCTGCAGCTTTGCAGGTGGTAGAACAGCCCAGTTCCCACAGGGATTAGGGATATGTCACACAAGAAAATTTAGGGAGCTCTCATATCCTCACATCGATGAGGCAGGATAGCTGGATGCAGGCAGGGATGAAGGCAGAAACTGGAAGAGCCATCGGTCTGCATGGCACCTCCTCCTCCTAGGACAGAAGAATTTGTAACACCATCACGTAAACCGAGCATTGCTTTGCGACTTCCAGCTATTGCTCTGGGGAAGCCCTGGGAAGCCAGTGGTGCCCCAATCCAAGGCAGGGACTGGAGTGTCAAGGAGACTTCTCTTTGTATACTCCTGATCCTTGCTGTTCAGACCAAAGTGATGCGACCATCACAAAAACAGATGAACAAAGCTGGAAAAATCACACTTGGGACAGACGTCCTGGCTGGCCAGCTCGGCTTTGCTCCTCTCGGTGGGAACAGTGCCATAGACTGGTGGCCTGGCATAAGCTGTGAATCTCAAGGCTTTCTTTCCCCTTTTGAACTCCTTTTAACTTAGGTTTCACTCCAGTATGAAGAAAAACTGTCAGTGAAGCCCCACTAGTATTGGGTCCTTCATGCTCACTCAACTGCGCCTCACCTGCTATTGTACAGAGCCGATACAAGACATGATCACACAGGACAGTGCATGTCAGACTCTTGATCTGGTCTTTTCCAGTATTTAATTGCCATCTCACTGAAGATGTTCCGGTTTGGGATGTTTACTGCTATGCCATCTCAGGTATGGGAAGATTGACATCAAAATGAGGAATCTGGCAGCAAACGTAAATCTATCAGGGCACTGATCACAAAGCTCTTGCTACTGTTATTTTAATCATATTTAACAGTTAAGGCACAAAGATTGTCATTTTAGGCTGGTAGTTAAAATTGTCGATTTTGATTTTCTGACCTGAATAAAAGAGGCAAGACTCTGTGAAGGATCGGTTTCAGGACGGAGGGCTCCGTGGCAGTGTACTTCCTGCTGTGTCACAAAGCATCCTTCATTTTCGTCACCAAAACCAGCCAAGCATCCAGCATCCCTTGTTTGTAAGTCCATCAGGAAGGCACCTCCTCATTCTCTGGCGGCTTTGCCTAACATCTAGAGCCATCGGAGAGGCGAGAAAACATAAATCAGATCCTTGAGCCATTTATACCTGAACTTCCAGTCTCAGCGAGTGAGACCAGAGCTGGAAGGGGTTTGTAACCAGCCCAGGGAGGGTGGACTGGGTCACCCGATCCGCAGCGAGCCTGCCACTTATTTGAAAGCTTCTGAGCATTGTCTGGGGGCAGATTTCCCCAGTGTAACAATCTGTCAAGCAGCGATGATTTCTGAGTGCAAAACCTGTGGCCGTCTGTAATCCTTCCCATCTAATCTCTTCCAGCCTTTAAAAATAATTTCAAACTCTTTCCATTCCCACGATGCCTGTACATTTGGCAGCTCCTGGCTCTGTGGCAAGGGAAAGACCCTTTCTTTCTCCTTTCTTTGCTACCCTGGTAAGATTTTAGCATTAATGGGGTTTTTAATTGTTTTATTATGAAGCAGACACAGAGCCCTTTGGCAAGGGCACCCTTTAGAAATAAATTGAGTCATCATCCTTACAATAGAAAAGCTAATTCAGTATGGATCTGTCCTCCAGTTAAGGGCATGCACATCCCTTAGAGAATGGTATTTCCGACTGACCAGACTCCTGCTAGTAACTGCTGTTTGCTTTTCCTGACAGATCCCACTGTCCTGCCTGTGGAAAAAGGCTTTTTGATGGCTGCTACAGTAACATGCTCGCGTGGGATCAGCCTGGTCCTGGGCCCTCCTCTAACGGTGCTGCTTGTACTTCCAGGACTACCACATCATCCACTGCTAGAAGGACTCAGCCTGGAGACTGTTTGTCCTCTGACCTGCCCAGAACCTGGTTGCCCTCTACTTTCTGCCTTCCTTTCTACACAAAATGTAGCTGGCAATACAACCCCAGGTTTGAAGTACCCTTATCGTTAGTGTGGAAGAATCTACCGAGGCTGTAAAACTCCCATCTGGCTACAGAGAGAAAAATAAAGAATTGCAGGTTGGTGTCTGTCCTTAGCGAAGGTGAGGGAGTCGAGCAGAGTGGTGAGAGCTGCGAGGACCTGTGTCTTGGTCACTTCTCATGTGTAAGTGCCTGAAGGGTGGCTGATACCTGATCTGGCGTAAAGCCTCTCAGTGAAACATTAGCCCACTGACGTGTAAGCAAATCTGAGCCAGCAAGGTGGGTTTATCCTGGATCAGCTCTTCGCACCACTGTTATAACGTTGAACAAAGGCCTCCTCAGACGCTTCCTCTTCTGCCTTGGCTTTCTTAGTACCTTCCCTCTCTTTTTATTTGCTGTCCTCTGTTCTTATTGGGAGGGAGGGAGGGAGGGAGGGATTTCACGTGGGACAGGACTGGAAGGGATTTTAAGGGTCCACTGACCCCAGTGTCCTTCAAAAGGTATTGAGCAATTCACAAAACGTCTCTTGGGTCACTTGGTGCCCTCTCCATCACCAGGCTGCTCCATGCAAACTCCGGCCAAATGGCTCCACTGAGCTGCTACAACCCTTGCACCAGGGCACCGTGGGTCACGCCAGGGAACGGTGCCCTGCCACAGCTGCTGCAGGCAGCACCCTCAGCGGTCTCCGTGTGTGCTTTGATAAAACAGCAAGGTTCCCACCCAGAGGTGTATTCAAGCCACGGAGCTGGCTAAGTAAGCCGTGCAACAGATCTCCTGTCCAATAGCTCTACTCGCCTGGAGTCATTCACTACTGGCCACACAGTCCCGGGCCACCTTCTCTGAGGACGGCAAACACCATCATCTCTGGGTGTTAGATGGGTTTGCTCACGGGTGCTCCCTATCTGTTGAAATGATTTCAACCACGTGCAACGTGCTGGTGGCCTCATTCTGCCGTGCGTGCTGGTACCTGCCCCATCCAGGCCGTGTATGCCTTCGCCGTGGGAGCCTCAGTTGCAGCTGCTGCCTCCAGCACAGAACCAAAACCATCCATCGCTGCCCTGGAATTTTACAGGATTACTCACAGATAGTTCAAATCTCGCCTTGAAGATTTGTCTCCACGGCGAGATTTGAACCACCCGTGAGTAATCCTGTAAGACTTAAAGGCACCAGTGGCCAAAAGTTTTCTCGCAGAGTTCCTCAGCAAAGACAAGGTGCATTGTTCCTGCTGGGCACCCGGCCAGAAGGGCTGTCACCAGGAGCCAGGACCTTAGTGCTAAGGCCGACGGCAAGGGGAGCAGTGCGATCTGGAGACACAAAAGGAGAAGCACAAAATGACAAGGAGATGACTTAAGAGACATGTCATTGCACAACAGGGAACCGGGCTTGGGGAAGGAAGCGGCACTTGGCTCTCGAACATCTCACTGCACTTTGGTAACACAAGCTTTAATCAGAGCCTTCGCGCTGGCGGTTGTTGCCAGTACCACGCAGCATTTGTTTTTCTAGGTGGTAAACAGAATGAACGCGTCTCAAAGGCTGCGAAGGTCGTGCTGTACAGACTGGTTCGGCTGGGTTGGTGTTTTACTGCAGTCAATAGATTTTTATCAGATGCTTTTACTTGTTAAATTTTCCTTGGTAGTGGGAACAACCCAGCAAATAATATAAATGATGGAGCGCCAGGAGACACGCAGCCAAGGAGATCGCTTGTTTGGCCGGATCCCCTCCTGCACAAGGGAGGCTTTGTGCAGGCTCACAGAAGCGCCGTGTTCAGCTTGCTGTGGGCAGAGCTGGAGGCAGGCTTCAGGCTTTGTCTCCGTGCAGAGTCAGGCCAGCCTCGTTAACCGTGGGGCTGAAAACTCAATAGTTCCGAGGTTGCGGCCAGGCTGCTGGGAGGCTGCGGTTCCTCACGAGAGGTGCCTGTCTCCCAGCAGCAGTGGCAAGGAGGCAGCTGGTCCTTTGGGCAAAGGAAGGGGCTTGGGCTGGCCTGGGGGAGGGCCCCGCACTGCCCCTGAGAGCTGCCATGGGGGTCGTGCTTCTTTGGCAGTGCTGACCTCCTCTGAGACCCGCAAAGTGGGAAGGGACCGGCGTCACCAAGCTGGCCGACCCACAGCCCCTGGGTCAAGGACATGAGCTGGTCATGGTTCCACCAGCACCTGGTCTCATGCAGGTTGGCTTTGACCCCTGTGGATCCAGATAACATTAAATAAGTCAAGTCGTGCCCACAGTGAGTCGGGTGCCAGCGCCTCCGGCTCAAGCAGTGTCGCTGTCAGCTGCCAGCATCACCTTTGGAAACATTCTGTTTGCGGTGACACTGGCATCGCGTTGGAACAGCCCGGCCAGCGAGCAGGGACCGGCCTCGGAGTGGCACCCCCATGGGGAGGGCAGGGTGAAACCCACCTCTCAGAGATGCTTTCCCGGCCCTTGCAGGGTTAAGTGGCCCCTTTTGGCACAAATCCATTACGAACGGGCCTTGGGATCATCAGCTGCCTCCCGGCTGGTTCCCACAGCATTTCAAACACAACATCGCAAGAGCCAGGGATAATACCCAGGACAGGCCCTTCTCAGTGGGACAGATAAGCACTAACAGAGTTATTGCAGGAACACAGAGTACTGAATTTCCTACGCTGGAAACTGTAGGAAATAGACAGCCAATTGGATTGGCTGTATCTGGGGAGAAGAAGACAACCATGAAAAAAAGATCCAAGGTTTCCCCGGGATGCCCCTGTCCTAAACATGCCACTGCACGGACCCTGCCCTTGCTAATTCTGCATGTAATAAACATGTATTCGGATGCTGGGAAGAAATCCGTTCAGCTGGTGCTGCCCTAGTCTGTACGCAGGTTGGAACAAGCGCTCGAACCTGGATCTCCCTCCAGCCTTCTCCCAGCACCACTTCCCTTCCCCTCGGCTGTCCTTATCCCCAGTATTGCAGAGGGTACCCAAGGGGTTGGTCGGGGCATGTGCATCCGCAGCCACCGCACGCCTCGCCAGGGAGAACGATCCAGGGATAACCTGCGGGGAGCGTGTCCGCCCTCCAGGAGCCCCAGTGCCTTTCCTTTCTGCCTTCCGCCAGCTCCTTTTACCCCGGCTATTAATTAGTGCATACGAGGGGTGCTGTAATTTCTCTTTCTCAACAGTTTTCTCATCCTTGATGGAAAGAAGGAGTTTTCACATCCCTCATAGCATCCCACCTTCTCTGTCCTGCTCTCCAAAGGCACACTTGGCCTTTCGTGAGCTGGGAAGGGACTTCTTGTCCCCACCAGGACCTCCCCGCAGGAAAGCCCAGCCGCAGGCAGCTGTAGCCTGGTGGTGGCCCTGTAACAGCTCCTGCTACCCTCCACCACCCACAGGCACTTTGGGGTCTTTCAGTTTTTTAGAAGTCCCCCTTAAGCAGCACCAGAGCTCCTCCTGCCTCCTGCTGCCCTTGTTTCGGCCTGCGAGTGGGCAGAGACCCCAGTGGGTGCGCAGAAAGGAAGCTCCTGGGCAGGACAGGCTGTCCCAGGGAGAAACCATCCAGCAGCGCCCAGGGCAGGAGGAGCTGTGCCTCAGAGAT
>NW_008824297.1:226189-236110 GCF_000699105.1 Pygoscelis adeliae | reverse complement strand
GGCTGGGGCAGTGCGAAGCCTCATGCTGCTGTGTCTCTGCGCTGCTCCAGCATCAGGTGAGAGAGGTGGCACGATCTGACCCTCACGCCCCCCACGCCACGCCACCAGCTCGGCCCCGTGGGTGAGCGAGACTGAGTGATGCTGGCATCAGTCCCAGGCAAGGCCAAAGCTTGGGACAGCCAGAGCAAGGGGCAAGGGGGCATCAGAGGGAAGAGGGGAGCGGCAGGAGAGCACAGGGCCAGGCACGCCCAGCGACGTGCCCCCCGTTTCCCTGCAGCCTGCGGGATCCAGGCCAGCCCATCCCCCTGGAGATCAGTGCAGGAGTTTGTGGCCACGGACCAGTTCCCGTGGGTGGTGGCACTGCAGGACACGCAGCGCAACCTCCTGGCCTTCGGCTCCATCCTGAACGAGCACTGGATCCTCAGCGCCGCATCCAGCCTGCGGAGCAGGTCTGTGCCCTGCGAGGGGCCCTGCGTCGCCCTGGGCAAGGCTTGGGAATCAGCAGGGAATCCCACCACCTCCCAGCGCTCCGGAGGGTCTTGTCGCTGCCCAGCAGCTGGGCGAGCATCCTTCAGTCAGACCGGGGGGCAGGCAGAGTTTGCCCCAGGCTTTTTCTTGCACCCAGCCCCCTCCGTCCACCCCCCGCAGGCAGCAGGTGCTGGCCTTGGTTGGGCTGAGCGCCATGAAGAGGCGATGGGAGGACCAGCCCCAGTATTCGATCAGCTCTGTCATCCCCCATGAGGACTTTGACGAGGCGACGCTCTACAACAACGTCGCTCTGCTCAGGACAGCCGCCCCGCTGGAGTTCAGCAGCATCGTTCAGCCCATCTGCTTCCCCTACGGGAGCCCCTCTGCCTCGGACCTCGTGAACTGCTGGGTCTCGGGCTGGATCCATCCCACCGCAGGTAACCCCCCAGCTCCGGCGGCAAAGAGCTCCCTCCAGCAGGGCGGAGAGCCGCCTTCCTGCTCCCTCCTGCCAACAGCCCCAGTGGGAGGAAGGGGAACAGGGCTTGTCCTGAGAGGAAGAAGCACCCACTGGTCACCCATCCCCGTTTTGTGGAGGCCAGGGGCTGCCCAGAGCCACAGGCTCACGGTGGTCCCTCAGCCAGGCAGGGGAAAGTGCTGCAGCGACTTCCTGAGGATGCTCTCCGTGGTGGACGTGGATCCCTGCCCGCTGAAAAGGATCACCGCAACTGCATGCTGCAGCCACAGGGACGCCGACAAAGTGGCAGGCTGTTTGGTAAGGGACACAGAGCACCAACCCAGACCGGGCACACATTTAGCCGAACCACCTCCTCCCCATTCTGCTCGTCTCCAACTTCAGGCTGGGAGTGCAGCCAAAACACTTGTTGGGCTTCTCCTGATCAGTCCTTCCAGGAAAAGATCCCTTTCCGCGCAGCTTGCACATAGCAGGCGTGGGAGACTGTGAACGTGTGACACCCGTCTCTGCATGAGCTGCGGGGTGACTGTCTCCCTGCAGGCCTGCGGGCGCTGCTCCTGCTCCCTGGACCTCTCCAGCTGCCGGGGCCTCCAAGGGCCTTTGATGTGGCCGGGGTCAAAGATGCTCAGGAGGCAAAACCGAGAGGCGTTCCTTGTGGTACATACCGAAGGATCAGGCGTGGGGCTGGGCTGATGGGGGCGTGGGCAGCCACGGGGAGCGATGCCGGTCACTTCATCTGGGGCACACGGGGACATCATCAGCCCAAAGGCAGCCAGCCCCCTGAGCCAGCGGTGCTTTGCTGCCAGCGGTGATAAAGGCCCGAAGTGCTGTGATCTGCCCTCCTCTCACCCCCGTGACGTCCACAGCCACTGAGAGCAATGGCGGGAGGGATACTGCTGAGACACAACCCTGCCTTTTTTGTCTCTCAAAAGGGTGATGCCGGCAACCCCGTCATGTGCCAGATTAGAGGGACTGAGAAATGGGTCCTGAAAGGCATTCTCAGTGAGGGCGGCATGAGATGCTACGGACCGTTCCTGTATACCGCAGTGTCCTACTACAGTGACTGGATCTTGGCCACCACTGAGAGGACAGGACCTCCCGCATTCCCCCTGCTAGTCAGGGCACGAGCTGATCTGCAGGCTCCACCCAGAGACTGGGAAGAGGCTTCCAGACCAGCAGTGAGGATATTTCAGGAAGTTGGTTTCAACCCCAAGAAGGGAAAGACAGACCTGGACTCATCGGAGGCTGGGCCACCTGAAACGACTTATAACTCCTGCAGCGGGAAGACATTTCCCATCTCCAAGGGACACTTACACTTGCCCCAGGCGCTTGGGAAGGGGGTAGCTGCTCCCTTCTTGCTGTTTTGTTTCTTTAGGTAAATGAAGTATCCTTCTGCGATCAGAAAGCCTGCTTGGTTCATGCATGCCACGTTGAAATGATTTGCCCTATATGCTCGCACTGCTCTGCTCTCTTCTATTGGTGGTGCACGCTCGGAGATGTTGAACTCCCACGTCTCCCAGGGAATCCCCCCTGGCTCCTCCTGCATTAAGTGATCACCAGGGCTTGCCCAGAGAGAAAGGACAGTTCCTGTGAACATGTCAGATTTGATCACCAGAGGGTAACTGCTTGTGGTGATGGAGGGAGGGGGGAGCACCCAGAGCAGAGCTGGCTGACCTAGCAGGGCCTGCGCAGGGGCCAGGCAGCAGAGCCTGGTGGAAGCCAGCACATGCTGGGACAGACCAAAGAGATGGCAACGGAGCCATGGGTTTCTTTATCATTTCATGCAGAAGTGGTTTCATCTCACTGCAGCTTGCAGGGTGCTACGTTTACCCACTTCACAGCAAACTTCCCCACTGGGTTGCCTCCTTCTGCAGCTTTCACTGCCCGCCTTGCAGCATCAGACAAGCCTAGTGCTGGTTACCAGACATCTTGACCTGGTTCCATGCTCTGCGGTATCTTTGCAAGGACATCTGCAAGAGGAGAAAGGAGAAGGCCTTAGTATGTTCAGGCAGCAGTGATACGCTGTGGAGAAAGCTGCAAGGCTGGAATCTAGCCTGGCCTGAGCTGCTGTATCCCCCGCTGCTCCCACCTGAGATCGAGGCTCGCAGTGGCATGCTGGGGAGAGCTCCTGCAGGTCTACACCACCTTTGGTTTCTCCCCTGAATGCCACAGGAAGCCTGGAGACCCCACACAACAGCACTGTATAGAAACCTACAGCCCCTTGCATGGCAGCAGGGGTATTGGACATGCCCTGCCACAGAGGGGCCGGCAAAGAAAACAGGTTTATAGCCTCACTCTTATCCCAGGGGCAACTACAGGTTCCTTCTTTAGCCCCTTGAGCCCTCGCTGCTCTCCAGCTCCCAGAGGCTGGCAGGACTCTGGGCACTGCTGCATAGACAGCATGCAAGCCAGAGCCTGGGTCTCCCGGTCAAGGGGAGCAGCTGAGTGAGAAGGGATCTGCTTGTGCAAAGACAGGCCTGCAGGCAGGCTGCCCACCAGCTCTGGGATAGCCACAGCCGGACCCCTATTTCTGAACTCACAGCACTGACGCTGATGGGTCAAGCCCAAATCCACCCAGTTCTGACCTCTGAGAGAGGCTGGACCACGTAAGTCCTGTCCATTGTGGACTGGGGCGCTGGTGGGCTAAGTGCTAGACAGGCTCAAGCCCAGAGTCTTCCCCGTCCCAGCCACAGGTAAGACCATCTCCACTCGAGGACAAGCAGGGTGTCAAGGTACAGGACACCACTATCCGTCCCATCCAACCCCGCCACTTCTCTCCCCACACTGCTGTGCACACAGACATCCTGCACGGGGCAGGGATACAGACATGTCCTGCTACCTCCAGGCTTCGACTATGCTCCTCTGTGTTCTCTCTCCATCTCCTCCCAGGCTGCAGGAGTTGGGGCAGGAGGAGAGTCAAAGATATTCCTGCAACTTTGCCATGAACTCATGTTTGGATCTTGGCTAGCCTTTCCTTATCAGGGAAGAGTCAAGATACAAGTGAGTAAGAAATGTTTGAGCTCATCAAAGAGGACTACAAACACTGGGGAGCCATCAAGGGCGCTGGAAAAGGCCGGTGCAGGTTACATATGCAGAGCCGGAAGCGTATGGGGCTGCCATACGTCCCCTTCTCTTTACAGGCACAGCGGGTTTCAGTGTAGCAACAGCCCGACGGTGCTTCCTGTCAAATTACAAGCTGTGTCCTTGCCTTGGCTTCCCCTCTGAGCTCAGTCATTAAAATTCAGCCTCTGTCCTCGGGTAGGGAGCGATCGCTGCTCCGTAAACAGGAAGAGCCTCCGGCTCTGCCAGGTACCGGTGAAACCGCCGCAAGAGAACTCTCGCACGGCTTCCCAGCGGGTCAGGAGCGAGCGCTCCGGTCCCCAGGGTGGCTGCAGGTAGGCAGGCACAGACGCAGCTCCACCAGGACCCAGCACCCGGCTGGCACACGTCCAGGCTGCTGCGCACCCAGCCCGGTCTCGCTCACCTCGGCAACTGCCACCTTCCTCTCCCAAGCCTTGAGGCTGTTTTCGAGGTCAGTAACAGCCATCTTCTTCTGCACGTAACCCAGCACAGGGGGGACGCCGTAGTCTGAAAGCTGCTTCCGCAGCTGCCGATTCACACTCTCAGCTTCAGCTCGTTGCTGCCGGAGGAATAGGGACAGAGGGCAAGGAGATCCCAGGGAAATGTCCCTCTGCCAGCTGGTGGCCAGTCCTCCAGGGAAGCAGGCAGGCAGGATAAATTAAACCCCCAGCACTGTGGGGGAGCCGTGGGATGCATCCACCAGTGCCTCGATCCCTGCCAGGCAGCACTGCTAGGGAGCCCCTTGAACCCGCTTCCCAAAGTTGTGGTGTCCCCGCCAGTGTGGGGGGACATACCCCAGACTGGTATGACAGCAGTGCCACTTCTCCCTGGGGAGGACACTGCTGATGAAAAGTTCAAGGAAACAGAATTTCAGGAAGCCAGTGGCAGGTCCCTGTGGAGCCAGGGCCAAAATCCACAACATGGCCTGTTCTGCAAACCGGCCCATGCTCACCGGCAGGAGCCCCGCGTCTTGCTCAGACCCAGAAAGGCACACAGGTATCCAGCTCATTGCTGGGCCTTGAATGGGCAGCGGTATCCAACATACCACAAAAAGTACCTCAAAAGAGTCCTCCCAAGTGGTCTCAGGGCCTCCCAAATCGCTCTCTTACCTCCTCCACCAGAGCAGCTTCTCTTTCAACTTTCTCCAGCAGCTCCTTCCTCTGGGAGATGTCTTTCATCAGAGACGTGGACGTTTCCATGGCGTTCTGCAGCTTCCTCTGGAACATGAGAGCAGGACAGCATCAGCGGGCGCAGTGGCAGCTCCCAGCCACCTGCAAAGCCACCCCTCTACTCCTCCAGCTTGGTCTCAGCTGACGGTGCCGGAGCTCTGCTCCCAAGGGAGCTCTGCCGCACCGATCATCCCCTGCAGAAGGCAGCATCATGCCCTGGTCACGCAGCTACTGCTTCTGTATGTCCTCTGTGTCACACTGCAGCACAGCCCACGGCACAGCAGCCGGGGTTTAGGACTGACCCAGACAGAATGGCTGATCGGAGAGAAGCAAATACACCCAGCTGAGCAGCACTTTTCACTGATAAGAGCAGACGGTGACGGCTGCAGCTCATGACATCTTCTCAAATGTCACAGGTTAGGTAAAAAATGTATTTTCCTGTGCAAGACAGCACCAAAGCTCTTTCCTACTGGAATTTTCCCCTGCGGTGTAAAATAACCATGCTGCAAAGCATGAACCTCATCGTCAGGCTGCAGCCAAACATGAATGAGGGCATCACCGCTCTTGGTGTGTCAGGCAAACCTCCCAACTGAACTGCTAAGTCAGTGGGAAGGCAGAGAGGTGCTTGGCATCCTCTGACTGAGAAAGGGAAGGATGCAAGAGCTCGTGTGTGACCCTCGGAAACAGAAGAAAGGCAAAATGGAGGTGCTGGGAGGTTCACTTACTTTATAGAAGTTGAGGACTTGGACAGTCTTCCCCGAGGTCAGTTTTAGCTGCAGCAGCTCCTGGTTCTTCTCATCAATCTTCTCCTGGTACTGGGCATTTCTAACCTGCAGCTGCTGCAAACGGACCTCACGGAGTGTCTCTCCCATCTGCTCCTTCTGCAAACCCCAAGGAAACAGAGCTGTAGGTTGCTGACCAAAGCTGCATCCCAAGTAAGAGAACTTTGCTCTGTGGGGAAAGCAGACCTAAAGAACAGGGTCTTCAGCCTGGCTGCAAACCTGGGGCTCGGGGAGAAATGTGAGACACAGCACGCCACTGAGCCTGTGCTCTGTGTCCTAGCTTAGAGGGTCCCAGCAGCGCAGACGTCCCCTCTGGCGAGGCTCCTGCCATGCCAGCAGCAGCCAGTCCCCAGGGAACTGCTCTGATCCACCATACATCTTTTCCAGGGCACAAAGGGCACAAAGAGATCTGCCAGCTTCCACTCTGTGAGACTTCTGGTCTCATCCCATGCACGCAGACATGTGCCAGGTCTGAACGTGGGCAGATGACAATGCCCTTTGACAGAGGCAGCAAGGCCAGGAGCAAAGGAGGAAGGGGAGGAGGAGGCGGAGGGCCATGCATCTCTACACAGAGCAGGCCCTGCATCTGCACTGGGCTGTACTCCTTTCGTTCTTCAAGGGGCCATCTAGTCCCTGCTTCTCCTCAACTGCTGCACGCACCTGCCTGAGCTGCTGCTGCAGCTTCTTCTTGTAACCCTTGAGCAAATAATTTTTTAAGCGCAACTTCTCTCTCAGCAGATCCTGAAGAAAGACAGCAGATTATAGTGGCATGGCAGAGCCTGGGAGGAGAAAGAGCACCCCGACCCCACTCCTTACGGTGTGGTTCCCGTTCATCTCATCCACACTGCAGCCTTCACTGCTGGCTTAGAAAGGAGCCCAGTGAGAAACGCTGCTTAGCATCACCCTGCCCCAAACATGGGGGCATGAACGTGCACTTTCCCAGGCTCCGCTAAAAGCCCTGCATCATCTGTGCTCACAGCTGCGCTGCAGCTCAGCAGCCTGATGAGCACCTGGGCTAGTCACCAACTGACAAGCGTGACAAGGGCTGTCCAAAGAGACTTGCTAAGATAGCCTGAAAATGTGATGTATGCCACACAGGAGTATGGGAACTAGGATTTTCCCTAACCAACGTACTTGTCAGATGACAGACCAGCCTCAAAATTTGCCATGATGCACTGACCCTCTGGCGGTTCTTCTCCTCCATGTATCTCAGCAGCTTCTCAGAAGCGATGATACTCCCTTTCTTGCTGGAGATGGTGCTGATGATGTCTTTCTCAAAGTCACTGATGGCTTTCTTAACATCAGTCCACCAAACATCCGCTTCTTCTATGACTGCCTGTAGAAATAAAGTCATGTGACAGTCAAGAGGTGCTAACTTCCCTTATTCAAACAGGTTTGGGAACAGAGAACCGGAAAGGACCAGGCATGCTCTCTGCTGGAGTTACTAGCACTTCTCCTGTGGCAGCACCGAGTTTCGCGCTGTGCCGCTCGGGGCACATGGTGCAGGCTGACACAGCACTGCTACTTCACTGACTCAAAAAGAACAAGAAAAAACTCTCTCACGTGCCTGGGCTTCAACATCTGTCACTCCATCCTGACCTACAAACATTGCCAGCCTGACTAAGCCAACACAAGACAAAAAATTACCACCCTTTGTTTACTGCATATGCCCTGTGGCCACACGAGAGGGACGGGCTGCCTGCTTCACCTCTCCCGGCCACTGCAGGCAGCACCAGTGGTCTGAACCGAATGCAGAAGTCTCTCCTTCCCCAAAAGCTCCTGAGCATTTTGGCTAGGAGGAGGTCTTGGCAGCCAGCACAGGGCAGGCAGAGATGGTCATACAGCCATAAGGAGCCTGCAGCAGGAACACAGCCTCGGAGACTTGGAGCATGCTCTGAAGAAATCCCAGAGACAGCGGAAAGGCAGACCCCAGAGTGGACTGCATGGAGCCCAGCCAAATCAGGAAGCTTCTGGGAGCTGCTAGAATGAAAAATACGTCTGGCACAAAGGGCATACCTTCAAGAAGCTGACAAAAAGGAGATTTTTCTTTCGAGCGTTAACTTCTTCATCTCACACAGCAGATCTGAGCTTCTCTACCTAAAAATCTTCCCCTCGCCTGTATTATTATTAGTTCCTGCCATAATACGATCCATCTTTAGAGAGTGGGCACCTCTGATCTCTGTTGGCGTACTTGCCTTTGAGAAAGGGGTGAGGTGAGAGGTCAGTTCTGGCTCCCGCTCTCAACTCAAGACCACTCACAGCAATGCTCTGCTACAAACAGCCCTCACCAAGCAAGTCTGTCTCACTGCCTGAGGGATGGCACGTTGAAAGAGGTGTGAAAAGTAACAAGACTGCTTGACACCTTGGTGATCGTAAGGGTCCTGGAGAGCCATACCTCGAGGTTCTGCAAGGTCTGCTCCGAGTCCTCCTCCATCCTCTGAATCTCATCCTTCATCTCAGTCAGCTCCCGCTCAGCCAGCTCACATTTCTGCTCCACTGTCAGGCCTACAAAATAGTCTGTCGCACCATGCAACTTGGATTTGTACCTGCCACGTGCCTGCAGCAACCAAGGAACAACGCAGATGCTGTTAGAAAGCCAGCACTGGCCAACTGTTGCTGCATTTTCCTGTATTCAGAAAGAAAGTCACCTCAACGGTCACGTTAGCAGGATTCCAGCTTACAGCAAGGACAAGGAGGCCTCTCCAGAGCAGAAGTTACTCAGGGCCACACCTGGGCTGACCCCATCTGTCCTCTCATCCACCCACAAAACCCTCCTATGCAAGCACTTCCAGTTCAATTCAACAGGCAAATTCAGGGCTAAGAGGTTAAAGCCAACGTGACAGCTTCATGTGGGCAGGTAAAACACCTCTTCGTAGCAAAGACGCTAATTGTTGTGTAGGACAGATGGGGTCTCCTACCACCGCCTGGGTCAGACGCCCTGACGAGCTGAGCTTACTGCAGCGTGGGCAGGCTGGAGTACGCTCTCGGAAGAAATGACACCACTCGGGAGCAATTCCCAGTGCCGTGGGGCACAGCGAGGCAGGCACTGCTTTGCAGAGGGCAAGTGCCCACCTGGCCAAAGGCAAAGTTTCTAAGGGCTCAGTCTGGGACTAACCAGAAAGTGGCTACTTTGGACTCGGGCAGGCACTGAAACCCAGCGCAGGACACTGGCTGAAAGGAGCTCCGCCGCAAAGGGCCTAGAGCTTCTGTTCACTCTGTCTCTGGTGAAAAGGTGACGTTCGGGCCAGGAGGTAAAAATCCGCTCCAAAAGGCTGTTCACAGCTCCAGTAAGAAGGAAGAGAGCAACATGCACTCAGCGGAGGTTCCCGAGTGTGGACGCACACAGGTCTGAGCCCACGTGAACTTCCCCAAGAGGGAGGAGAGGAGCAGAGCGTCCCGTCACAGACCTGGCACGGCCTTGGGCAAGTCTCCTGCCTTCTTGGCACCAGCGTCCCTATTTGTTTAACTTCTACTTCAAATTATGCTGTGTGGGGGTTACCTCATTCCAGATCTCCCTGGCACTCGATGTTCAGGAGGACACAGTGCTGTCACGCAAGGAAGAGACAGCATCAGCTGGAGGAGGAGAAATGAGAAGGCAGCCTGGCCTTTACACTGAGTGCAGGAACGGCAAGGCAGCCCGAACTCTTACACCTACAAGACCAGCAGCACCTTTTTGCAAGCAGGTCTCTAGGTTAAGGGCTCATCACCGTGAAGCCCACATGCAGAGGGCTGTTGGGGGACTTTCTTCATCGCATTTCAAACCGGGGAGCTTGCCTGCTGACCTCCTGTCAGATAAGCGCTGAGATCGGGAGGTCAGAGGGGCTGCAGAGGGAGGAAGCGTCATGGCTCTGTGCAGTAAGGCGGCAGCCAGACCCAAAAACCCAGTACCCGCAGCCACACCGCCACTGCCCCGGCTCCGGAGCAGTACCTGCATCAGCTCTGGGGGGGC
>NW_008824297.1:225790-226121 GCF_000699105.1 Pygoscelis adeliae | reverse complement strand
GAGCGGGGCGGTGGTGTGGCTGCGAGGAGGAGGGGGTCGGGCTGAGCTCCCCTGGGCCGAGCTAAGCACCGCATCGGGGAGCGGCTGAGCCAAAACAGGCTCCCGCAGGGCCCAGCGGCCAACCCAAAAGGGGCGGGAGGGCCCGAGGTCACCCCGGCCAGGACACAGGGACTCTGCCAGACCCGCTCCTTCCCGGACCCGAAGCAGCTGGCAGAGCCTGGGGCACCGAGACCTCCCAGGGGTCTCTGCCCTGGTCTCCCAGGGGAGAGCGGGCAGCCTGGCTGCAGAACCCGACCACGGCGAGGCGGCACCCATGGCCCTGCCGGACCAC
>NW_008824297.1:219316-224364 GCF_000699105.1 Pygoscelis adeliae | reverse complement strand
AGGGGTGAGGGTGGCTGGGGGGACAGGGGACACAGGCCCAGGGGGACATGGGACACGGGACATGGGGACACAGAGGGACATGGGGACAGGGGGCATAGGGGACACAGGGGGACATGGGACATGCGGGGACATAGGACACAGGCCCAGGGGGACATGGGACATGGGACATGGGGACACAGGGGGACAGGGGGACAGGGGGCATAGGGGACACAGGGGGACATGGGACATGGTGGGGACATGGGACACAGGCAGACATGGGACACAGGATATGGGGACACATGGGGACAGGGGGCATGGCGGTACATGGGCACGGGGACAGGGGCACAGAGGGACAGGGGGCATGGGGGGACACGGGCACAGAGACACACAGGCACACACATAGGGACACACATGGGGTCTTACGTACGCACACATGCACACGCACACACGTGCACACACAGCTGAACACACGTGCACGCACGCGCGCAGCTCAGGCCCTGCTTCCCCACCCACACGGGGGTCCCGGGGGGGTACTGCAGGCCTCTGGGGTGGGGGAAGGCTGCTGCTGGAAGGGCATGGGGGGAGGCAGCCCCCCGTGGCACAGCTGGCCCCTGCCCAAGGGGCTGCAGCGCGGGGGGGGTCCCTGAGCCCTCAGCGAGGCGTCTGCGGTGCAAACGCATCGACACAGGGGGTCGCGATGTCGAAGGGGCAGCCCCCCCCGAGGGTCTGCTGGGGGTGCGCATCGCTCCCGCTCCTGCGGTGCCCGCTCCCAGAAGCCTCTGGTTAGGCGCTGCCTCTCGGCTCCTCCTCACCAGGCATGCCAGACGGGATCTGGCCCATCAGCTGGGCGGCGAAGCTTCCGGAGGGGTACAGGCAAACGCTGACCCCCAGCTCACATTTGGGGTGCGCCTGCACCACGGCAAGGGTTTTTCTGCCTGTGATGCTGCAATCTGCCTCTTACAGGCTCTGCTTTATCAGGGTCCGGCTGTAAAACCGGGGGGAACAGTAGCACCAGGCCTGAAGGCAGCTGCCCCCACAGGCATGCCTAATTTTACAAGGGTGTGGAGCACGGTTTCTAAGTGTCCCCGTCGCTGGATCCAGACCGTGGCACGCTGATGTGCTCTGACTTCCCTGTGCTGGATGCTCGGGACCAACGGCGGCAGCAGGTGGCAGGTGGGTTTAAATGTGCACCTCTCCCCTGAAAGTTGATGATGTGGCCGGTGATGCATCTCCACGGCTTTTCTGGGATGAGGGATGCAAGTCAGCCTAATTATAGAAACGGGAGAAAAATCAATGCCCTGGCAATGCCGGTCCTATTTCTGGCCAGAACATGTCAAAACTCGTCTTCAAAACACATCTTGAGTCATAACTGCATCCGATTCACAGGAGGAACCATGCTTCCCGGCCTCGTCGGGTGCAGGGATGAACACCCCTCATTGCAGGATCTTCATCACATACAGAACTCGATGCAGAGATCAAGCGTTTTGAGATGAGGAGGAGGGGATGGCACGTATGTGACACAGCCTGGAGGTCCTCTTTGCTTGCAGGGTGGGACGGGGATCCCATGTAAAAGCTTAACGTGGGGTCATGAATTAAAACCTGTGTTAAAAGCAGTGCTTGTGTGAGCTGGCTGATTAAGACCGCAGAGATAATTATAACGCCAGACTGTCGGTCTCTGCACCGGTTCGTGTTTTGTGATGCTCCAACCTGAGACAGCCAGTATTTCACTGTCCGGTAGGATGGGGAGAGGCAGCTGAGTGACCCAGAGGAGCCATGATGGGATGGTGGGCAGGGATGGCATCTCCGGAGGGTTCAGCAATGTTGTGGTGCAGGTTTTGCAGCTCCCGGAACGTGGGGGTGCAGATTTTAAGAAGTTTATAGCCCTGTCCAGCTGCACAAAGCTTTTCAGAGGTCAGCAGGAGCCTCAGCACATCTCTGCCAGAAGATTTGTCCCTTGCCTAATGCCAGGCTCCAGAGCTCTGAAGTACCTTCAGGACAAGATCTCCAGGTGTTTTTAATGGCCAAAAACATATTTTCCCTGACTTTGCTCTGGGAAGCAGCTGGACCTTTCTGGCCAGATTTGAAAATATTAATAATAATAATAAAACCAGCTCGCTAGTGTTTCAGAGAAAGTAGGTAAACCTTGGCAAACTTCCCCGTAACTGCAAACAGGGCTTTTTGCTGTGGGAAGCGCCAGGCAGCATCAGAAACCAGCAGGCAGCCCCGGTTCCCGCGGCCAGGCAGCCGAGGCGTCAGCTGGAGGAGCTGGCAGCACACCGGCTGGCTTTCCTGCCAGAAATCAGCCTGGCAAGCCGGTTCGGTAGCCTGCCTGTGTCCCGCTGGAAAGCGCTGAGGAAGATGTCACCGGTGATGAAACTGCTGACAACCTGGCGTACTCCACCGGGAAAATGATCCTTCAGAAAAATTTTAGCCAACTCGACGTTTGAGCGCCTATGCCCAAATAGCAGCACCCTGTGGAATGCAAATCTCCCTTTTAACACAGGATTTTACCCTGGTCCCATGCAGAATTTACTGGGAGAGATGACGCCTCAGCTGTGTTAGCGGTGCAGCTCTAGCCGTCTCGCCCTGCGAAAAAGCCGTACACACATGCCGGTATCACGGCGCCACTTTAAACCTATGACTCCAATGCCTTTGCATATGCTGTCATAAATTCTAGTTTATGCAAGGGCTGACTGCTTTGCTTATGCATTTCTGCATCTCCTCCGGGTCCTAGGAGATGATGTTCATCTTCGCTCCGCAGTCCTGGCAGGAAGAGGCCAGTAAGCTGGACTCCGGTCGCGGCAGACTTCCCCAAGGACAGCTGATTATCCTCTCGCTTTGCTAAGACAGGTTTAGCAGGAGTGGGCGTCGAGCTTGCCTTTTCTCTCCAGTGCCGAGTGCCCTGGGAGAGCGACCATTTTGAACACATCCTCCTTGTTTTCCAAAGATCCTGCGAAAGTCTTGCCTGGCCTGCATTCGGTCAGGACCCAAAGTGTAAAATGATAAAGTCTTGTTGGGTTTTCTCGTCATTCAGTCTCAGGCGCCTGGAAAGCTCACTGGCTTTTGCAGCGCACAGTTGACTTCACGTGCTTATCTTTCCTTAGGTTTCCTCAAAGCCTCAAAGCCCAGCACTCATACCAGCTTTAGCCCTGTCAATCGAGGACCCTGTGGGTCCTTTTCCTTTCCTAGCACCCAAAGGAAAAGAAAATCATCTATGTACTTCCACCAGGGAGAGCAGCCTGAGGCTTGTCTCCTCTGTTTACCAAGTGCTGCTTTTCCCATTAATAGCAATACCAGGAAGTGCAAAATCTACACGCAGTTTGAAGGCTCCAACCTCACCTTGGTTTTGACTTGAAAGTGCACGCCTACACAAAAGGAAGGACAGTGGTGGCCCTGTGACCTGATGGCCGGAAAGGCTCCTCGGCAGCCAGCATGAAACAGCCTGGAGCCAAGTCTGATTTCCAGCCCAGCCTAAGCTGATGTTTGGAGGCCAGCCAGGAGCAGCGCCGGAGTAAGACCAAGCAACCCGTGTCCCGAGCTCTGCCCTGTCACATCACGGGCTGGTGGCTGGTGCTGAGACCTGGCTGCAGCCAGCTGGTGTGGGCTTGGGGAAGGGCTGGAGTTGGCAGCTCCCATGGGACTCGCCAGGCACCGGGAGGTGAGGGCGTGAGGTGGGTTGAAAACTGTCCCAGAGGGTGGCGATTAGCGGCACGAAGTCTAGTTGGAGGCCAGTCACTAGCAGTGTACCCCAGGGGTCAATACTGGCTCCAGTCCCGTTGGGAAGCAGCTTTTCTGAAAAGCACCCGGGGGTCCTGGTGGACACCAAGCTGAACATGAGCCAGCAACGTGCCCTTGCTGCAAAGAAGGTGAGTGGTCTCCTGGGCTCTGCATTCGGTAAAGCATTGCCAATCCAATCATCTTCATTAATGATCTGGATGATGGGGCAGGGCGCACCCTCAGCAGGTTTGCAGACACCAAACTGGGAGGAGTGGCTGATACTCCAGAGGGTCGTGCTGCCGTCCAGAGGGACCTGGACAGGCTGTGAAATGGGCTGACAGGAACCTCCTGAAGTTCTCCTGAACGAGGAGATGTGCAGAGTCCTGCTCCCGGGGAGGAACAACCCCAGGCATCAATATACGCTGGGGCCCACCCAGCTGGGAAGCAGCTTGGCTGAAAAGGACCTGAGGGTCTTGGTGGACACCAAGCTGAACATAAGCCGCAAAGAACACTAATGGTGTCCTGGGCTGCGTTAGGCAAAATATTGCCAGGAGGTGGAGGAAGGGGATGCTTCCCCTCTGCTCAGCAACGGTGGGGCCACCCCTGGGGTGCTGTGTCCAGTGCTGGGCTCCTCAGTACAAGAGAGACAGGGACATATTGGGGACGCCCCAGCGAAGGGCCACGAAGATGAATGAGGGACTGGAGGGAGAGCGCAAAGAAGAGGGAGCCAGGCTCTTGGTGGTGCCCGGAGCCAGGACCAGAGGCGATGGGCACAAACTGAAACCCAGGAGGTTCCCTCTGAACATCAGGAGACACTTTTTCACTGTGAGGGTGACCGAGCACTGGCACAGGCTGCCCAGGGAGGCTGTGGAGTCTCCATCCTTGGAGGTACTCGGAAGCTGACTGGACATGGTCCTGGGCAGCCGGCTCTGGGTGGCCCTGCTGGAGCAGGGGGGTTGGGCCAGATGACCTCCTCATCTCGGCCAGCCTGTGGTTCTGTGAAGTCCCTCCAGAGGAACATGGAGTCCTTCCTCCATCCAAGGAGGGTGACAAGGGTGACACCTCCATGCCTTGGGGGTGACAAGAGGTGGTGGGGTGACAGGGGGTAACGAGGGACTGTGACAGGGGCTGTGGCAGGTGATGATGGGGGTGACGGTGTAAGAGGGGGCTGACGAGGGGTGTGAAGGACTGAGGGCGGGGTGACAGGGGCGGCAGAGGTGACAGGGTCTGCAATAGGGTGCGAGGCGGTGAGGAGGGGCGTCAGGGTGTGACCGGGGCGTGACAGGGTGCCACGAAGCCGTGATGGGGACAGGGAGGCGGTCGGGTGGGGGGCGGGGGATGGGGAGGGCTTG
>NW_008824297.1:216616-218499 GCF_000699105.1 Pygoscelis adeliae | reverse complement strand
CCTCTCTCCTCTTGGTGCCCGCAGCAATCAGGACGACTACCAGCTGGTTCGAAAGCTCGGGCGAGGGAAGTACAGCGAGGTCTTCGAGGCCATCAACATCACCAACAACGAGAGGGTCGTCGTGAAGATCCTCAAGGTGAGTGTCCCGTTGATGGCGTAGGTGCTTGCAGTGGCTGGAGGCGAGGGGGAGAGGAGCTGGGTTGGCAGGGCCAAAGGACCGTTGGATCTCCTCCTTCACCCCAAAACTCTTGTTTGCTCGTTAAGGACGTTGGGACGTTGGGTTTGGAAATGGGTTTGGTGTCCTGCGTGCTGTAGCAATGTTTTGATGTCTCCTGTCCAGCATAGCTCTGGGTTGAGAGCTCCTCTGGAGGAGGAGAGCTGCGAGTCCTGACATTTGAACAGCATTGCATGTGCTGCCTGCGTTTGGTAAATCGTATCTGGCAATGCCTGTCTAAAACAGCCCAGGGACTGCCATGTCAACAGGAATGCGAAGCCTGGAGGGGGGAATCCTGTTAACCTCTAGACAGCTGGCACGTGGCCTTTTCGGAGCCAGGCTGTGGGATGCTCAGCAGTCAAAAAAGCAGGCAAAATTTTATGTTCAGTCCTTTAGAGGATCTTACGTGGAAAAGAACTTCACCACAGGCAGGCCAAAACCACCACGGAAACTTGAGGAGACTGAAAAGGGGCTGTCTGAAGTTTGGCAACATCGGTGACCTGTATTCTGGCGTGTTGGCCTTAGTGCTATGGGGACCTCCATGCAGTAGTAACAGGTTGTAGTCTGGGATGGCTGAATGCACGGGTTAGCTGCTGCAGGGCACACCTTACCGTGTTTGGCGCTGAAGCAGCATGCTCATAGCGAGCTGTGGTAACTGTCCTAGCAGCAACCTGTGTGGGTGATCTGGGGGTAGACAGGGGTGTTAAAAAAACAGAAATGAGAGGTTAGAGTTGAGGTGGTTTTGGTTTTGGCTTGGCTGACACTTGCGGCTGTCACTTGTTGGACCAGCAACACTTGTCACTTGTTCCCCAAGAGCACGTGGGAGCCGGTGTCTGACCATGGGTGTCCTAAGAATTTGGGCACATGTTGATCCACAGCGTGCAGGGGGGTCTGAGCTTAATCTGCCCTTGCAGCCACTAAGACTAGCAGCTACCTAGGACACGCGTCTCTCTGCAGGGCTCTAGCCTTAAGGCATTTGCTAGATCCACTCTGATAGTGTGGCTAGCTGTCTCGTTTTGTCTTTGCTGATATCCCCACTTGCTCACTGTGCCTGCTTCCTTGGGATCTTCCTTGGCTTCCCAGAGAACTTGTCACGGTTTGTCCGGCCACCGCTCCTAGGCAAGGTGTGATCTCCCATCTGCCTCTGGGAGGAGGTGCGCGCACCCCTGCGTTGGCTGTGGTCAAGGTGGTGGCCAGGTGAGCCGTTTGGGAGAGCCCCTGTGGCTGAGCCTGACGTCAGGGCAGCGTGGTGAGGCTCATGTGCCCTTGCCGAGCTGAGTTCCTGTGGCATGCTATTTGGTCCTCCTCCTCCTTTGGATGCTTTATGTGGGTTTGTTTTTGGGTTGGTTTTTTTTTTTTGAGTAAGGGCAGGCAGGAGGTTTTGCTATGAGAGAGTAGTCAAAGGTAGCCAGTGCAGAGCTGGGTTTTATAGCAAGTTGGCTTGTGGTTAGGCTGGGGAAACTGTGCGCTTCTGCATGCTGCTCTGGAGCCCCTGATGGTCTCTTCAGGACTGCTGTGGTTTGTTGAGACCCTAGGTCTTGTCCCACATAAAAAGGCACCATGAGGCTGAGAAGAGACTGCAGGGAGAGTCGTCAGAAATCTTCCTCCTTGCCTCTTCCCAGCCTAAAGAGCCTCCCCTGGAGCGATGCTCCTCTCCCTGTGGCAGCCG
>NW_008824297.1:185772-216399 GCF_000699105.1 Pygoscelis adeliae | reverse complement strand
AAGGAATAGCAGAAAGTCCAGATAAATAAAGATGAACTTTCTTCTCAGTGGAAAGTGGGTCAGTGAAAAGTGAGTTTCAGAGCACCGTGTTGTGTACGTTATGAGAACCTGTGAAGTGTGGCAATAACATCACTCTGATCTGTGGAAAGTGCCTCTGTTTTCCTGTAGCTAGACTCAAACTTAATTGCAAATGTAATTACATGTATCTACAGTGGAGCCTTAGCAAAGAGGCTGGGTCTCGCTGTTCCTCCTGGCTCAGGCTGGATCCTGTGAGGCCCATGGGAAATGCAACCAAAAGTCTTCAGGTTTTTGTGTGGCTGTAGGGGTGGGACAAAGCAGAAGGCTGTTGCTGGGCAATGGATGTGGCTGTTTAGCACAGTTGCTCCTTTCTCTTTAAGGTTTTTTGAGAGGACAATTTATGTTATGTGTTAGAGTGATTTTTAGCAAGAGTCACTGTTTTAATATCTGCGCCTCACAGGAGGTGACTGGTGTCTCTTCCCAGCCTTGCTCTTTGAAGCAGCTTATCCTTACTGAGCTCAAGTTAGCGTGTAGCAAGTACTTCCCCTGCCTTTTTTTTCCTCCCCTTCTTTGGTGTTGTGCTACCTGAACATCTTGTACCCTCCTCCAGAGAGGTCAGGAAATTTTCTCACCCTTTGTGTGATGCAGAACTGAGCCACAGAGATTTCCTGTGTGACTTTGGGCAAGTCCCTTAGCCTCAACAAAGCTGAGACTAGAGCATAAGTCCTAGTCTAGTGCCGCATGAACGAGAGAACTGCTCTTCCTCTTCTGGCAGCTACTTGCCTTGTTTGTTTAAATGCCCTATGAAGACTTTACCATTGGACAGGGCCAGGGAGCTAATGGCTGTGATTGGTATCACAGTGCCGCGGGCCTTTTGGGCTTGCATAAAGCAAGATGCCCCACTTCCCTGGCCAGTACCCAGCGTTGCCTTTCTATTCTGCTACCCCAAGTGCAGGACCAGGTATAATCCTGCAGGAATACGGGATGTGCTCAGGCCACTAGTTGTGGTCCTAAGATGTGTCAGCAAAGGAGCAGAATTAAGATCATGCAGATGACTATAACATTACCATTTCCTGAGTCAAGTGCCTTTCTTTGCAAATATGGTGCTCTTAATGTCACTTTTTCCAGGAAAATTTTGCAGTTCTTTTAAAAAAAGGCAAACGAAGCAAGCAGGTTGCTTCTCACTCCACTGCAGCAAGACATCAGGACGTGCCGTGTAGGACAGTGTGTGCAAAGCAGTGAGGCAGGAGCCCTGGTTTGCCACACAGACACCCCCTGCCAAGCGTCCTCCAAAAGCTTTTATCTTGAGAAGCGAGGCAGAGGGCAACTCCCCACCTTTTCAATCTGTTCAGGGAGCTAAGATTCAGCAAAAAAAGCCGTGGGGCTGAAGTCATCTTGGTAGGTAGCGGAGAACTCTGCACTGTACTGACCTTCCTACCCGTCATGGGTAGTAGGGCATGGAGTTAGCCAGCAGCTGTGTTCCTGCAGTCCCTAGCTGGTGTAGGAGGCTCTTGTGGGCTTTTTGATCTGGCTGGCCTCAGTACAGCTGTGGGCATGCTTCCTGCATGCTTAGGGGAGGGCCAAGCCAGGCAGAGAGAATGTGTGAACAAGTCCTGTACGTGCTTTTGTGTCTTGCTTAAATCTGATGCTAAGGTTTGACTCCCAGGATGAGATCTGACATTCCTTGGCATGTACAAAGGAAGTTTAAGACATCTTTGTTTCCAGTGAGTCATTTATCGTCTACATCCAATGCAGGTGTCTAAAGCACAGCTCTGCTCTTCCATATCTAACCACATAGATTTAGATTTTTGGTGGACCGCTGAGGTCAGTCTGCAACCTTTGTGCCGTCTCTTTGATGAACTTCTCGTTTCACTTTTCTGCTAATGCAGCTCCAAACTGTCTGCCGGTCTCCTCGTGTGCCTTAAAAGTGAATCCTCCGTTCTGGGGTAACGGTGTTCCTGCGGGGTGTGAACAGCATTGCAAGTTGCCACTCTAAAAAACATAGATAAACTTTCCACATTGCTTGTAACTTTTATGGGTGAGTCTTTGTGGTGAGAACGCCGCTGTTAGTTACCTACAGTTATGGCTGTTGGTGAGCTTCAGCTGTACCGCAGCATCCTTCACAGCCCGTTCTCTTGTACTGATTACCGCCATCTGAATTGTCTGCTCGAGGTGGAGATTACAGCATCCATATTGTCAGCTCTGTGCAGGAGTCCTCCTGCTTTCCTGATGCACGTGTGTGTCTATGTACACTCTACTTGCCTGCAAAGCATTAAACCCATCACATAAAGAGACTGTTTTGTCTCCTTGTATGGTTACTATCTGATAGGCACAACACGCAGGCGGAGGTTAGGGGAAGAATGCAGTTACAAGGAGAGGGACCAGTGAAATGGAGGTTCTGCAGCAGTGATGAAATAGCCCCTTTCTCCTTTGGTGGCTTTTGTCCCTCTGTGCTGAGTCCATGAACTGGAACTTTCAACCATGTACGTGGTTTCACAAGTGCATTCTTGTTTGTTTGGCTTTGTTTTTCCCCTGTTCCCCCTTTTGGGCTGTGTGAACCCTCCAGAGCTGCTGCTCATACCAGGCACTGCTGCAAGGTCCTTCCAGTGTTGAACTCAAATTGTCGCTGTAGTAGCTAGAGAACCGTTTGGGAGAGGTAGCCCTGTGGCTCTGATAAATTTTCATCCGTCTTTAAAAGCTTTAGAGCCCACATACATCAGCATGTTCTAGATGGAGGCTGAAATGACTCCCGTGCTGGTGTGCAGAAGGGATTGCACAGGGAAATAGGATTGGATGATGTTGGTCCCTCAGGCTGGAGCTTTTGACTGCGTCAGTGACCTTCCACCAAAGCCGTTCAATGCCTGCTCCTGGTAGCTATCTGTGTCTCTTGCTCCTCCTGCGTTTGCATGCACGGAATCAGCTCTCCCTGGCCCACTTCCTCCCCTGGCAGTCTTGAAATGAGCCCTTTTGCAAGAGAGCCGGGTACACAGCTCTTCTCTTTTAAACACCAGTTGCCCACACTGAGCTTGGCACAGTTGGCTGCTGGAGTCCAGCCTTGTTTGGAGCTGTGATCAACTGAGGCGGCACCGGGTGTCTCGCAGAGGCCTGGAGATGCAGCTGATAACTTTTGCGGTGGTGTTCTAGCACCAAGGAACTGGTGAGCTGCGAAGCTGTGGCTCCTGCGAGGAGGAGGGTGAGTTAACGGCACTGTGTCTGTTCGCAGTGGCCTAGGGCAGAGCCTGAATGAATGATTCGCATCCCTTGTAATGGTGTGGGGGGGATCGGGGCTTGGTCCTTGTGCGTCTCCCTTTTAGCTGACTGCAGAAGTCTTGATGCATTGTGGGCAGTCCTGAAGCCCCGGGAGGGCTGTTTCGAGATGCGCTATGGGGGGAGGAAAGGCATTCTGAAGGAAAGAACGGCACTGCCCTCAAAATACGTGCTGGTATATTCTACCAAACTTAAATAAAAAAGCAAAAGTGCTTTAGTAGTTTCAGGGTAGGTTTTCCCTTTTCTAAAATTCAGGAGCAGCTCGGGAAAGTTTGAATTCCCATAATGGAAGTTGTAAGATGCAAACAACCAACAGAATAGTAACACAAGTGGGCTCCTTGATTTTGTAGCTCTTTTGAATACGATTATTTGGTTTCCCAGATGATGTCTGGCAAAATAAGCACTGCTGCTCTGAAGCCAATTTTCCTATTGAGCAATTGGCGTCAGGTTTTATAGGCCGATTATTGTGATCCTTTTGATAATACTTGCTAGAGACGAATGAGGTTCTAGTGCCAGCTTTTAAATGTTTAAAGCCTGTCATAAGGATGCTGCTCGAGCCTTTTGCTGGTCCTGGATGTTATGTGTTGAGATTTCCCTGCTTGTTCACTGGAAGCATCGTGGTGTTTCCAGGCTGTTCAGGTTTGGTGAGCAAAGAACAGATCTTTTTCTTTATGGGGTGGTGGAATAAATGACTTTAGTTTCTCGCGGATTTGTATCTTTTGACCGCTAAACCTTCTCCCCTGCTGCGCTAACCCCAGTTCTTTTTCAGAGCACCTGCTGGGCAAAACCCAGCACCTTCTGCAACTCCTTCAGAGCAGCACGTGTGCTCCTCAGCTGGCAGTGTGTGCGCGCTGCCTGGCTGCCTGCTTTTGGCTAACGTAAAATGATTTTTATGCTTCGGATTTAACTCGTATTTCACAGGCCTTCCTGGTCACTACTTTTCTTTCTCAGTGTGGAAATGCGCAGAGAACTTTCAATAACAAATTTAGTTTCTCTCTTTGCTTGAATTCAAGCGATGGGTCCCCAGGTTGTTGGGGAAGGCTGGAACTGCAGCATCTAACAGAAGAGTGTACTCCCTTTGCTTTAGAAACCAAGCAAAAAAAATGATTAACCAGGCAGCCATTTATTCGTTCAAGACAGGAAATGATGGTTGCAGCCTTGTATTTAAAGGTTTATTTTAGCAAACAATGTTAATTCTCCCAGCTGGTGTTTGCTGCAGCTGGACTCCTTCCCTGCTTACAAGTTTACATGATCTCATGGAAAATGACCCGGGGTCTGATCTCTCGGTCACAGAGAGGTGTTTTCTCTGCATCCACCTGACTGCCAAGCAACTGCTTATCCCATGCCATTTCTTACCTCTGCAGAGGGCTGGCATTGCATGATGCTCCCCGATCTTTGGGCAAAGGCAGTTGGGATAGCGCTGGCCGCTGTCACTGCCTCTTCTGCCTGACTTTCAAGTGGATTGAAGCACCCTATGGGATCCTTTTGGGTGGTAGGGTGGGAAACCTGCAGCAAAGGGTGGCTGGCTGGGGACAGTCGAGTGAGAGCTGCCGGGTCCAGCAGAGACCATCCTCCTGTGGCTGGAGGTCACCTTGTCCCTCTGCTCTGGGCGCTTAGTGCAGTGGACAGCCGTGAGCTGCGTGTTTTGCCTCCATCGTCTACAGCCACCTCACTTCCAGTTTGCCTGAGGAAGGAAGCAATTTCCTGGGAAACTGGAAAACTGGCTTGTGCTAGACAGTCATGTTGTTCTAAGGGTACTGCTGCAGTTGAAGTAATTAAACCCCTCCCAGTGTAGACACGGTTAAACTGAGACATGTCTTTTAGCCTGGTTTCCTATGGAAACGAGCCTTATGCAATCCTGCTGTCTGTCAGCCTTTCTCCCCCTCCTCCCACCCAGTAGTTTTTGCACTGGTTGGCCAATTTCAACCAAATGCGACAGAAGGCTCCAAGCTGTCAAGTTTTTATGGATTTCATGGAAATAGGTGTTTGCATAGAGCAGAGGGACTCTGTCGGAGCCTGTCTCAGAGGGAGAGGCTGCAGTGAGGTTTTGACTCATACTGGTCACTGGAGAATCCCAGCATGGAGGAAAGCTTTGAAATGCCTCTGCCATGGGAACAGATGGAGTTGGAGTCTGCACCTGTATAAAATGTTGCCTTGCAAACACAGACAGATCAAATGCAGGAGCAGTTAATTTTGTCTAGGTGCCTGCTCCATTCCTCTGCTGGAAATCCCCCTCCCAGGGCAGGGGGACTGAGCCATGTAGGAAACGCAACCCAAAATGCCTCTGTTCATAGCCTGGTTTAATAAAATAGCCTTAAACGGGTATTGTTAAAATACTCTGGTTGCAAGGGCTGGTGTTTTAGAAGCTATCCCTGCTGGGAGAGGCAGATGGTTGGAGGCCATAATAGCTTCAGTTAGTTCACATTTAATCCATGTGTGTTTGGAGTCAACATCCTTGGAGAGACAGATCAGGTGACTGAGAGACAGTTGTAGCAACCCAGACTTAATGCTGGTGCTTGGAGGATATGCTGCTGATTGCCTGTGGTTTCAGCAGTACTGGGGTCTGGGGACAGGAAAGAAGTCAGCAGTTTCTGTGGTTGTGACCAGTTAGCTCCAGTGCAGTACTGGCCGTGTGCTGGAGTGGTTTGCACCAAGGTGTTTGACTTCCCAGATGCAAGACCCTGGGCTTGGAGTCAGTCGCTGGGTAAAAACTGAGCCCCAGTGATGTGCTCTTGGGTAGTAGCCAGCGTTTGCAGTTGTGGCTGGAGCAGTGGCGTGGGTCAACTTGTGGGTGGGAGGTGGCGTGTGGCTGGGTAGGCTGGTAAGGTGACAGCTGGGTGGCGTGGGGTGGGGTGGAGGCCAGCGGTCGCCGCTGTTTTCTCCTGCAAATCTGAAATGGGGAAATCCTCCGTTCCCCTGCATTGCTCTCTGAGGAAACTTCCAGGCAATAGCTTTCCTCTAAGACAACATTACTTCAGCCCGTGGCATTTCTCCCCGCCTCATCCCTATTTGCCTAGTGGTGGAAAACCCTGTCCTGACCACTGGCTGCAGGCGGGGAGAGCGCTCTGGCGATGCACTGCTTACAACCCTGCAATGAGCAGGGCTTCCCGTACCCCCACCCTGCCCAGAGGCTTGCGGGGGCCCTTGCCCCGGCTCACAGCCGACATGGAGGTAGTGTAGCCGTGTGCAGACAGCCTGCGCTACTGCGGCTTAGCAGGAAAATGTGCAAACAGCAAGTGGCTTTTAACACTACCTCTTGCTGAGACAGTGTTTGCTGGAGTGTCTTCCCTCGGTGATGCTGCTGTTGGCGATTATCTGCAGGCATTTCATTAAAAAAAGACCAACTTTCTTCTCTCCTTCTTTCCAAAAGTTGCTGATTCTGTCTGCTCGTGTCTTCTAGTAAGTGTGTTGTGGGTAGGGGTAGATTTCTGGTGGAGATCACGCAGGGCATCGTTTTCCCATCCTGAAAAAGGTGGAAACATGTGAAGTGACTGGAAGACCACATCATCTGCCCCAGTGGGAGTGGTGGTTGCTATGGAAGGAGAAATGGAAATCTCGGAGGGATATCCTCCCCTACCTAGCTGATGGAAAAGGCCCTCAAAATAACTACAGTACAAAGGAAAAGGTATTTCAAAGTGGGCTTTGGGTCCTCTTGGCTGTGTTCAGGCACTGTTTCAGCTCCCGGTCAGGTGCACGTGTTGCAGCAGAGAGGCTGTGATACGTGTCTGTCGGTAGCCAGGCCATTCAGCAAGCGCACTCAGGATGGCAGCGGCTCAGCTCCCTCTTTGAAGTTCCTTGGAAAACAGCTTGTGTGTGCATCTGCCTCGCTGGACGAGCAGAGTAACCAAATTACATCCTCTAATTCCATAGTGGCCTTCTGGTAAGATCAGTGCATGTGGGTGATGCAAGGGTGGTGTCTGTCCCCATGCTGACATAAATGAAATTAGTCCCTAATGAAACATTTTCCTCTCAGGTTCAGAAACGTAGCCCTCACTTCTGCTGGTCCCCCTGCTCTGGCTGCTTCTCCCTGCCTGTCTGACCTCCCACCAGCTCCAGCCATGTCTGGGTGCTGCCCTGGGGCTGTTGGTTGCCCCTCCCCAGCGAACCCTACCCCGTGTCGCTCCAGCTCTGGCTGACAGCTGCGGTGGCCTTGCTGCCGTTTTCCACAGTGGCTTTATGAGGTGCTGACGCTCCCTGTGCAGGCATTGGTGTTATTTTTGGCACTTTGCTTCGGGCTGAGATTCTCATCTTTTGGCTTGAAAGTCTAGCTCTTGCCTTTTAACTTGGAAGAGGAGAAGGGCAGGATTTGAATCTGAAGGTTTCAGCCACCTGAAGAGCCTAGAAAGACAGCATATTTTCTCACTTATATAAGCGCCATATTTTCTCACTATATAAAAAGCTTCTGTTCCTTCTCCTGTCTGCTCGTACGTTCCTGTGAGGGGTCTGAAACCAGGGATTGCCTTGGATTTGCCTGTAACAGGAGTGCAAGTTGCCCCATCGGCACTCTGCAGCCGTCGTCAAAGTGGGAGGCTGCAGCAGAGGCGAGCGCGAGCTGTTGAGCTCTTGTGGCTCCTTGTCCTTCACGTAGACATCTGATAATGTGTGTCACTTTGGTAAGGTGTCTTGTACCTCTTTGCCATTCCCTGTTACACCCCTCCTCACACGCTGGACTCTGTGCCGGATGGTGAATGTTTTAGAAAGCTAAATGTCTGGAGAGGAGTGTTTTCATCAGCAAACCTCACAGATAGGGCAAGGGCTTTACCAGTCTCTGCAAGATATCTCTGCAAGATATCTCTGCATCTCTCTGCAATGGTACCGGTGGTGCAGGAGGGGATGTTCCAGTTCTTCAATGAAGGGCTGCTATACTCAGTGCCTCGCAACCGGTGACACCCACACTGGTCATTAGCCAAGGCTCATTAAAAAAGTCTCACCTCTTAGCCGCTCTAAGCTGCCTTTCCTTTCAAGCAGGCACAGAACTAGAGTTGTCCTGGGAGTGGATGAGTTACAGAAACAATCGTTCATTTGCATTGAAGTGAACCACTGGATCAGCAGAGTGTAAAAGCTAACCCAACCTCCGAGCCCCTGCCTTGGGAGCAGCTGTTCTTTGTCACTCTCTGCAGGGTGATGTCCAGAGAAAAGCTTACTTTGCAAAGGGAGTTCCTGGGACTGCACAGATTCAAGGAGGAGTCAAAAACTGTTTACAATGTCTGTAGGCTTTAAAAATAATCATGGTATATGGATGCGATGGCATGCTGTGCAGTTGGTTCTATGTTCTTGGGGTGGTTGTGAAAGACACGTGCACATAGTTAGGCGCAGCAGTGTCTGAGCTTACTAGAAATCTTGGTGTTGGGGACTCTCAGGTCGTTGTTTCATTGGATTAAAGTACTCGTTGGGAAATGGGTTGGGATTAAGGAGTAAAAAAACTGGTTTGTGATCATAAACAAAAGCTGAGATAGGAGGTCCACCATGCTTGTCCTGTGACTCTAAATGCATAACATAGAATGAGTGCGCTGAGATGTCCTCATAGCAGTCCAAGGTGCTTTTAACCACAGTTACTGGGGTCACACTTATCGTTGTCTGGAGTGGTTTGATTTTCCCCTGATGAGTGGAAAGCTTTCACTGATGAGAGGGGAAATCCTGGTTCACACAAGGTGTCTGTCTCCTCTTTGAAGCTAAAAATGTTCCCTTGTGAGGGTGGGAGCAGAGAGAGGAGAGGAGGTGATGTGATCCAGTCAAAATTAGTGGCAGAAATCAGTGTTAATTTCTGAAAGGACTCTCACTTCTAATTTCTTTTGTCTATTTAAGCCAGTGAAGAAAAAGAAGATAAAACGCGAGGTTAAGATTCTGGAGAATCTACGTGGTGGCACCAACATCATTAATCTGATTGACACTGTCAAGGATCCGGTGGTAGGTGCCTGTGTGTCGCGGTGTGTGTGGTGGGCTTGCCTCCCCGCTGGCTGCAGGCACGGGGCAGGCGCTGCCGCATGACTTCTGCTCTCGGCTCAGGTTAGGTGCTGCCTGTGCCCGTGCCTTCGTGCCAGCCAGGGGTGAGCGGTGTCCAGCTCATTAGGGTCTCCTGAGGTGGGTTGGTTTGGACGAGCTCATGTTCCTCTCCAGGTTCCCCAGACTCTTTTACACCCCTTCTGCGTCTTCTGTGAGTTTAACGTGGCTGATGGGGGAGAAGTTCTGTAGCCCTACAAATTTTCTGTAAGAAAGCAGAGCCTGTAGCCTTCCAGCTTCTGTCTGGCATCTGGAACAGAAGTATCTGCCAGGGCAAATTGGATATTAAGCACTTTTCATCCCTCTGGTTGCTGTCCTGCCCAGTGACCAGAGGTCATATCCTTTGTCTGCAATGCCACAATTACCCCATTCCCGGGAAGTTTTCTCTGACTAGCAGCTGGCTGAGCTCTGACTCCCAGCCTGCTGGCAGCCACGGAGAGGAAATGACACTGCTGTAGCATTGGCAGTCCTGGCTGGCCTTCCTCCTGCGATGGGATGTGAGGCCTTAGCCCCTGGTGACACCTTTTGCTTTGCCCAGGGCTGTCTCTGCTCCGTGGTGTGGGGAGGAGCAGCACTGGCCAAAATGCCATGTTAGTGCTTGCTGCATGGGGTATAAGCGGAGTTTGCCTTTGCCTGCTGTGGGAGCAGGGCTGCGTTTCTCTCGCTGTCCTGCTCCTGCCCGCTCTCTGCAGTGAGGGTTGAGCAGGAAGCATAAGCTTCTTCAAGTCTCTTGGAGCAAAAAAAAGGTCAAGAGGGTGTTTTAAACCATGACTCTCTCTCTCTTGCAGTCAAAGACCCCTGCTCTGGTGTTTGAGTACATCAATAACACAGATTTTAAGGTGAGTCTGCCTGAGTGTGGAGGGGGGAGGCGTCCCGTTTCTGTTAAGAGCGCTGTGATCTTGGGTTGTCAGATACTCCTCAAGAGCTATGGGGGGAGTTTGGAGTTTTCACCTATGGAAGCTTCACCTTCCTTTCCCCATGTAAATCAGAAACCTGTAAATAGGCTGTAGATGAGAAGGAATAAAAAGCTTGTGTGCTGAATCTCCTCCCAACTTTGAGGAGTAAGTTCAACAGGTTAGATATTCTTACTCCCCTCTCAATTTAGTAATTACTGCTGTGCTATATATTCAGTCCAAGTTAATCCCTGTGCTGCAATGCTCTCATTTACAGCAGTGCAGTTGATGGAGCAGGTGACACCGATTTGTGCTGGAATCCTTCAGACCTGGGGACTGTGGGGTGGCAGAGGCTGGAGAGCACATCTCCCACTGCCGGTGGGACTGGAAGCAGGGGACTGAGCAGTCTTGAATACATCTTAAGAGGTTTTCTGCTTGCCTGAGGCTGCAGCATATTCCCTGGCTCTTCTGATTTCTGGGGAGCTCCAAGTAGTATTACTCCTTCCTGAAACAGGGGTCCTTCTGTTTGAGTGCAGCTACGACTGCCTGTGCTACTGAAATGCTTCTGGCTGGCAGCAGCGAGCTGATACACAAAAGGGATATATAATTAGCAACCACACCTATTTTAATGGTATCTTTGCTTCCCCTATGTGAATCTTTACCCTAAGTCATTAAGTCAGTGGTGGAGAATTAATTGAGCAGTTGCCATTAGAAAGCCAGCAGTCATCCCCTCCTGCGCTGTTCAGAGATCTCTTTCATTCCATGGTATGGGATGGTGCTTTTTTCTTCCTGTCTGTGCTGGAGCGTTGCGTAGGTACACACCTTCTAGGATGCAGCTTCAGCGGATAAACCAAACACCCAGAGAAGGACCCTGGGTTGCTGTTGGTGGAAAGGAGGCAACTTGTCAGCTGGCCCATGGACTGTCTCACCTGCAGCCCTGCACGCTGCGAGGCAGCACACTTTGTTTCTGTCCCTCTGGGGTTGGTCTGGCAAGCTGAATCCTGCTGGGTGGGACCCTGTGCATAGCTAGAGCTGCAGCCGTGCTGGCGGTGGTAGTCTTAGTGCTATTTAATCTCATGTAGAGACTTACTGCAGAGGCTAGAATAATAGTAACTTGCAGCAGCGTCTGCCCTGACAGCTCTGGGTGGGGAGATGAGTGTTGCCTCTGTCAAGTAAACAGCCATGAGAGGAGTGCTATGTGGTGACCTTTCAGGGCTAATTAAAGCAGCCTTGGTTTGTCTGGGCTTCGTTGACATCAGCTGGGCTGTTTCAGTGCCACATGTATGTTGGGAACGTGCCCTGTGCTTCTCCTGGTGACCCAGGGACTCTTCATAAGGCTGGTCCTGGAAGTTCTTAACTTTCTACTTAGAGATATTTTTTTTTTTCATTTTGTTGTAACTGAAATATGTTCACAAAGTGGAGCGTTAAGTAGTAACTTGAGGCTGGTGGCCAACAGGGACTCTTAACTGAAAAATGCAGGGCTTGGAGTATGTGGTAGGTCAGCCATGCTGAGAGCCGTCGCAGGCACTTGTTGCAACGTTGGTCTGGCCACAGCAGAAGTAACAGTGCTCAGCCCTGGCTGTTGCATTAGGAACAACTGTATGAGTTTGCAGCAGATGATTTCTAGGCTCCTAGGAGAAAGCTTGGCTGCTCGAGGAAGTCCGGATTCACAGCTGTACAAATCAGAGACAGAAAGTATTGATGCTTTTGATGCTGATTGGTACAAGGCAGGAATAACTTGTCTTGGGAATGCAAGCGTGTCCCCCAGGGCATGCAGTATGGCTGTTTGTGTTCAGAGCTTATTTGTAACGTGAATTTCACTAGCTATGTATGGGGCGTGTGGGTTATTCGAGCTACACTCCCACGAGCTCTGCTGCCTGTTTGGGTAAGTTCTTGGGGCCGCAGCTAACTGGCAGATTACAGAGCTGCTGCTACTCACAGGTACCTGTGCATATCTTCTTCTGTACAGAGGCTCCCAAGCTGTCTCTTCCCTTGCTCTGAAGTGCCCTTGCCAAGCAGAAAGCGCACAGAGTAGATGATACCACTTGCGTTGGAGGTCTTGGCTTGCCCTATACCTCTATGAAGCAGCTGGAGAGCACCCAGTCATTGTCCCCTCTGCTCCACAGTCCTGATCTCCCCAAGCAGCCAAATTCTGCTGGAGTTAAGTGCCATGTGAGCTAGTCCTGGTGACAGGGACCTCTTCTCTTTGTTTTGAGGTGGCTGCTGCTGATCTGCCCATCTCTGCATTGACTTCTGGATTCAGCAGTACTGCTGAGTACCATGCATCTCACTGGCAAATCACCTTCGGGGTGTGTGAGGGGGTTCCCGGGGCAGCTGGTGTACAGCAGGTGATTGCTGACTGCTTTACAGGATTGCGTTTTTGCTCTCCTGTTGGCAGTAGTTGCTCACAAGCTTGGATGTCTCCTCAGTTGTCTCCTTTCTGGCAGTTTCTTTCCTTCAACATTATTATTTTTTTGCTTAATGTTAATATTTTCACCCCTTTCCCCATTCGAATGGCAGGACACTAGTCATGTCTGTGCACCTGTGAAAATGGCTGCTGGGTTTCCTCAGCCCTCTGTGCACGGGCAGAAGCTGCAGTTCCGTGGGGCCTAAGCCATGGCTCTGGACGATTCCGGATCAGAAGCGCAAGCTTGTATTCCATACGGTTTGGCTATTTTTAAATGATGGTATAAACAGGAGACCTAGCTGATACCTCCCTAGAGCTGATTACATTTTCTTAAATTACCCGGATGGGTCCCTTCTGAAAGTCATGGCTCTGTACTCACAGGGATGATGAGTTGGAACTAGACTAAATGCGTATTCTGCTGTGCGAGGACGGCAGCTTGTGTATGGGGCTAGTGTTTCTCTTCAGACCTGCTGTATTACTTGTCATCTGTGAGCACTCAAGCTACCCACAGTCGTCTGCCTTAAATGATAGCTGCGCTGCAGAGCCATGCAGTCAACTGAGTAACTGTCAGTGAAATTAAATGTCTTTTGCTAATTGGTTTCAAACTAGAAATGAAACACCTGTCCTTCAACCACCATCAGCTGTTGCATATTTTGTGTAGTCTGTGAGCGTACCTGGTACCGTGCCTTTCATTGCCCTGAAGAGGCAAGTCCCTCGGGAAAGAAGGGGGCAGAGCCAGGTCTCCAGGAGCAGTGCTGGGTTGGGTTTGCTATTTCGTTCTTAAAACACACTAGCAGGTTTGCAGCTGAAGAAGAGGAGATGGGCAAGAAAGGTTGCTTTCCAGCTGTGTTGCTTCAGGATGTTCAGCCTATTGGAGTTGTGGGGACAGAGGGCTTTTGAGTCAAATCTTCCACTTTGTGTGCACCTTGCTGAATTTTCAGGCCAAGTTGCTGTGAGGGAAGTGTGTGCCTGTGTTTTATCCTTGTACATCCAAGGTTAGTTTGAAAAATAGTTGTTCCCCTGCATAGGCGATGGCAGAAGCATGAAAGATTTTCCTCCCTTGCGTGGCTGCCGAGGCCGGGATGCTTTGGGAGCTGTTTCCTTTTCTTTTGCTGCTGCCTGCCCTGCGCCCCAAAGCAGTGTCTCCCTCCTCCGACGGCTCCTCGCAGCCACCCTGTTGCTTTGCAGATGCTGCTTCCAGCTGTGTTGCTCACTCAAGGGAGGAGAATAAGTGTTTAACTCCTGTCAGCCCCATGGAGAGGGGAAGCATGTCTGTGCCTCCTCGGGCACTAATGGGATTAATTTACGGTTGGTTACATAATGTGTGCCAAAATATCACTGAAAGCTGGAGAGGGGTGGAGGCTGCCGGTGGGTGAGTTTGGCCTTTCCTCGTGCTCTGTATGGAGAAAGGAGACCAGCCCGGGTCTCCGAGGCCTTGTGCGATCCTGAGTGCTGGCAACTAGCTGAGCAGATGTTTGAGCTGGGTCTGAGTGATCCCCACAGTGATGTTTCTGATAGTTTTACTCCGAAGAGCCAGCTGTAAGAGCAGAGCATGGGACATGTCTGCAAAGGAAGTGTCTGCTCTCCCCTGCTAGGCTGGGCAAACGGGATTTGGAGCCCACTGTCAAAGCTTTCTTGGGGCAGCTGCTGTGCGGGACCCACTTGCAGTGGAAACCTTGGCGCTGTCCTTCAAAGCCGCCTGCGTTCACGGGCTGCCTGCAGTGGGACTGAGCATGCTCCTGCAGGGACTGTTCACCGCAGCAAGCGGAGCCTGGGCGCTAATAGCCACACTGTTGGCCTTGGCACAGCGAGAGGGTCAGAGGTGCTGGGTTTCACAGGCAGCTCTACTAGGGAAGTCTGTTGAAAGCTGGTTGCCCAACAGCTGCCTCTGCTGATAGCTATGAGTTAGAGAAGCGACAGCATCATGGGCCTGAGAAGAAAGACATCGGTGACCTCCCTTCCATCCCCTCCCTGCTTACAGGCAGTGAGAGGCAGAGGAGCCAGGGAATGGGGAAAATGGGATCTAGCCTCGTTCTGCCACTGCCTCTCCTGCCCTCCTGCTTCCCCAAGTGCGTTGATGTTGCCAGGCAAAGTTGAACAGGGTGGTGATTCCCAGAAAGACATGTTTTAAGCATCTCTGTCCCCCCATAGTGTTTGTTACCTAAGCAAGCCATTTAAACAAACTCCTGGAAGGGCTCAGCTGTCCTCTGCTGGCCCCAGGTCACACGTCAGAGCCATGCGCAACCAAAATCTCTCTCTGCTATAGCTTGTGGCTATGTCTTTTTTGCTCCCTGCTCACTTGTCTGCTTCAGTGGGTTGCTCCGAAGCGTTAGGATCATCCCAGCTCATGAGAATACAATACAGCTTGTGTCATGGAGGCTGTTAAAGCTCTGCGTGTGTAAGTGACACTTGTATGTTGTCAAATGATTTCCCAGGGCAGTATTGGGGGTGGTGGGGCTGTTTGGAGCTGGCCCTAAGTAAGGCAGGATCCTGAGGATCTTGGCATGGGCCTGGAGGGGATCTGGGGCCGGAGCTGCTTTCTTGGAATGTGAATTTCAATCCCTCGCTCTGGGATTTTTCCTGAAGCTGCCAAGTAGTGCCCGTGATGGGCAGCTGGCTCCAGCGCTGATGCAATCGATGATTTGACTGAGCTGTGAGATGATTCCTGTTTGTTAGAAAGGGCAGAGGGGTCTGGTCCTACTGCTGCCCTGTGAATGTCCTTCCTTGCCCTGCCCTGGCATCTTGCCTTGCTTTCCCTGGACAAGAGCACAGCCCAATGGGGCTGGGCTGGCACCGCTGCCAATGACAGATATAGAGCAGAAGGCAAATTTGGGGCCAGTTGTGACCTGGCATGGGAGCAGCAGGATGATGAGTTCTCCAGTGACAGTGCTGATGGCACAGTGCAGGTTAAAGTGCACCATCGATCTTTGTCGCTTCCCCATGAGTAGCTGCAGAAAGACACAGAGGAAAGGAGGGTGGTGAACATGTGCTGGCAACAAGCACTTCCCCGAGACTCCGAGCTGTGCTCTCCTTGGCCCCACAAGCATTTCTGTGCTGTTGAGTTGCATTAGCCTTTATCCTGGGATAGAGGGGAGCCTCCGCGGCTGTCTCTACCCTTTGTGCTTCCCCACCCCATGCTCCTTTAGGTTAATGTTTTCCTCTCCCTGCCCCACCTTGAGCACTTGGAAGCCTTGCCCATGTGTTCCCAGCCTGCCTGCTCTGAGTGCTGTTATCCATGTTGTCAAGTCACCGTGACGACTTTGCATATGAACAGAGAGTCAAGATCATCTGTGCCAACTCCAGCATGGTCTGAAAGGCTTGCTGTCTTCTCCTTGGACAGACCGCCTGCCTGTCTCCTGCTGGAAAGAAGTCATGACAGGTCTGAATGATCCTGGTAGCATTTCACGGGAGCTCTTGCATCCTTTCTGGATTTCCTAGCATGTAGCCCTGGCAGGTCTGAGACCAGGACAGCCCTCAGGAGTGGCAGCATTCACAGGGGATGTGGAATGAGGTCAATGATTGGAGGCAGGTGGGGTGCAGCAAACAAAACTAATCCAAATCTGGAGTATTTATTTTTGTTTCTCTTTTTCCCTCCCCAAATCTGTTTCAGCAACTGTACCAGATCCTGACAGACTTTGATATTCGGTTTTATATGTATGAGCTGCTGAAGGTGAGTGGCATTGTAATGGCAGTCTGGATGGGGAGACCGGGAATGAGAGAGGCAGTAGTGGGGCTCACGGGGCAGTGCTACTAAGCGGTTACTTCTCTCATGTTCAATGCAGAATCCATGTCTCATAACCTGGGAAGGTTTGGGAAGAGATCTGGCTACCTGGCTTGTTGCTGTGAGGTATTACAGCCAAACTGGGGACCTTTTGGTGACCTCCAAAGAGTCTCTGATTCTCTGGGGTCTGTTCTTTCCCCGTGAAGCATTTGTGATTGTTAGTGGCCAGGTAGGGCTGTGCTTGGTCTCCCTGTGTCTCTAGCACCGTTGGGCTGCTATGAAGAAAATAAACTCCCTCCCAGCCAGATCCAGTACAAGCACCGAGAGGTGTTTGCAGGGCTGGGGAACTGGGGACTCTAGCACGCTAGGGAGAGCAGAAGAGAGGGATTGCCAGCTCCAGGCTTTCTTCTGCTGCAGTATTCAAATGCAGCTCCAGAAGGTGACTCCTGTCCACTTGGTCTTAGATCCCTCTGTCTCTGGGGTGGGGGAATCTAGGATGCTTCAAGAACAAGCTGGCCAGCTTGGTGCCCTGTGGTCACAGAACTCCATGGATGTGGTCTTGGGGAACGAAGCTTCTGGTTATGTTGGCTGTTACATGTTGGTATAACACTGGTATTTTCCTTTGAGACCTCCCAGCCAAAGCTTTCCCTGCCCCTCTGACGAAGGGCGAGGAGCGCCCTAAATACCTCCTCTTAACTAGCCTCGCTTGCACCTCCCCATGGAAATGCTCACAGAGCCATATGGCAGATCTGTGAGATCTGCTGCACTGCTTCTCTGGGGTCTCCAGCTGCAGGACATGGGAGCCAGCAGGGCATTAGGGAGAGCTTACAGGTTTTGGCTGATTCCAGGGCTGTTCTGTGCTGACCTGCTGGAGCAGCAGCTTGGCTGTATCAGGTCCCTCGGGACTTCTGGGCTGGCATCTTGCAGGTCCCCTGCCTCTGGAAATGAGTGCGACAGGCTAGGGAAAGCCCTTTGTGCTCCAGGACTTGGTGACTGCAGGAGACTTCCTGAAATAGATCTAGTGAGCTTGAGGGAGGCTTTCTTCTCTGTACCCCCAAGCTGGCTGCATCTGTCTGCAAGGGAAAGACCTTCCTACTGAAGGTTGGAGGGAGCCTGAGGCAGCCCAGGATCAGGGTGGGAGGTGTGATGAGGTTCAGATGATCCATCCTTGGAACAAGCCAGACACTAGAACAGCTTCATCCCTGGAAGCGGTTTGTCCAACCTGTTACAGATCTCCTGTACTAGAGATCCCAGGACCACCGTTTGCTGTGACTCCTGCTGGTTGTGAGGCTACGTGTCATTGCAGGGATATTCCCTGAGGCCTTGCTGTGATGGAAGCTGTTGCCTCCTATGCTTCCCACTGCAGCAGGGGCCCAAGGACAGTGTTACTTCCCTGGCACGGATGTCTTGGATATTGAATGACTGCAGGCTGTACCCTCCTTCCGTGCTGCTGGAGACCTCAGAGCATCTGATAGATGTTGATGGATGGATCTCCCTCCCCCTTGGAGATAAGAAAACAACATTCTCACCCCCTTGCTCAAAAGAACAGCTGCGTGGGGGGGCGAGTGGTGCAAGGTCATGGAGCTGGAGAGCTTACGTGTGCTCCTGCCTTCAAGCTTTAAGCAGCATCGCCCTCCCTCATGTGCTATCACTTGCCTTTTGTAAGTGCAGGTTTGGCTTAAATGAGCAGGGCAGAGGTGACTTTCTAGCTTAAGTGTGTTTTGGGACACAGGTAGAAAGCTGCACTGGAAGGCCATAAAACTGTATGCACGTAAGAATCATCCCCTTCTGGGGAAGAGAGCGTGACCTAGGAAACACAGGGCTACCCAGGTTGGAGGATTGGGCTTGTCACCAGGTGGGACGCCTCTCTGCATCACGCTCTTCAAAGACTGTGCAGGGAACACGCTTCCAGGACCCGTGACTGCAGTAGGACATGGGATCAATATAGTCTTGTTGCCAGCTTGTCACTTCATCACGTGCAGAAGAGCTGAAAATGCCAGTTTCTTGTGCCAGGGTTGCAGCATTTCCTCGTGGACGGGGCACTCCTGCTCCTGGCCGGGAACTGTCTGTTATATTGTTAATGCTGTGCCTGTGGTCACAGACATGTCTAATGTATGTGCGTGTGTCTGCCAGGCCCTGGATTACTGTCACAGCATGGGGATCATGCACAGGGACGTCAAACCCCACAACGTCATGATAGACCACCAACAGAAAAAGGTACCGTGGCCCCAGGGCTCACAAGCAGGGTTTTTCCAGGGAAACTTGAAACTCTGCCACCTCTGTGCCCGTAGCCTGGGCAGCTGTACTTACCCCTTTAACCTTTCTTCACCAGCTCCCCTCCACTTGTGCCTGCGTCAGGAGATGGCCAAAGTCCCACTGGGGAGCACCACAGTGGGAGTCTGTGGCCTGGAGGTTGCTCTTCCCCCAAGCCAACCATGCTGGGTTTCTTTGCGGAGAGGAGCCGGTCTGGGCCATTAATCTCCACCTGGGGAGGTCTGGCAGTAGGGTGCAGAGGCCCGGGGCAGAAGGGTGGCCTTGTCTGAAATACACGTGGATATTTTTGCCTAGGGAACATAAGCTCCTCCTGTAGTACGGCCTGCTTGTCCCGCAGTGGCTTCCTCACTTCTGGGGCACACTAGCTAGATCACAGGAAACGTTTGTACCCAGCTCGCTACCGTGGAGGTGGGCAGCACAGGGAGCTTCCCCGCCCCATCATGGTACTTGCACCTCATCGGGTGCTGTGTGTACCTGTCTCCCCAGGGACCTGGGATTTGCAGCAGCAAATTAGTTGCTGATCCACAGGTCCCTCCCTGTCAATCACTGGTGGCTGTACGGGCAAGGCAAGGTTTATTAGGAGGGGGAAGTCTCTTACTAGACCCTCTGTCCTTCGGTAACACGGCAGGTCGTCCATCCCTGCGGCTGTGGAGGAGGTGGTCTGCCTTGCAGGATGCGGTGGGCCCCCCTCCTACCTCGTTTCCTGCTCTCAGCCCTCAGTTAAAATCAACACTGCCTTCAGCCCAGCCCCTCTAAACATCAGGATAAGACAGCTGGCTTTTGCCTGTTTCCTAGTATGCAGCGACCTGTCCGCTGTGGCTGGTGGTGCTGGTAAGGAGCCAGTTGCCCAGCAGTAACAGTGTACTTGGACTCAGGAGGCAGAGGACCTCTCTAAGCTGGGCTTTGCCCCACCAGCTGGTGATAGGGGGAAGGGAAGAGCCTGACCAGAGCACTGCTGAGAGCATCTCCTGTCCTCAGAGCACCTCTCTGCGTCCCAGGCTCCACTCTTGCATCGCAGGATTGAGAGGTTTGGCCAAGGTGGCTTCCCCTAACCGGCTCATACTGAGGCTTCTGACTCTGTCTCTCTTTATTGCATGTTCAGCTGCGGCTCATAGACTGGGGTCTGGCCGAATTCTACCATCCAGCTCAGGAATACAATGTCCGTGTGGCCTCTAGGTACTTCAAAGGACCGGAGCTCCTTGTGGACTACCAAGTAAGAGTCTGCCTCCTCCTTGCTAGCCAGTGATACCACGTGTGGTTGCACTTAGACAACCCAAAGGTGGCCAGGTTTTGCCCGCCAGGGCATTGCCTGGGTTGGAAAGAGGCTGGCTGTGAAGTGAAAAGGCTGAGGTTGCCTGTGCGGTTGGGGAACCGGGCCGTGGTGAGCATGCCTTTTCTCACAGCTTCTCCTTTTTCCCCTCAGATGTATGACTACAGCTTAGACATGTGGAGTTTAGGCTGTATGCTGGCAAGCATGATCTTCCGAAAGGAGCCCTTCTTCCACGGCCAGGACAATTATGACCAAGTAAAGACTTTGCTACCTGGCTTATTTCATGAGACGTTTGTCACCGCCTCATCCCTGTGTGTATAGTGGGGAGGTTCTGGGGATCAGACCACCAGGTTGGGTGGTCTGATCTTAACTAAGCTATGTGCTTAGTTAAGCCATCTGGGATTATGCTTCACTGTCTTGTGTAGGAGACTTGTTTTCTGCACATGCTGCAAAAACAAGTTTTGAGGGAGATACTCCTTCCATCTGGGATGTTTCCAGAAGGAGAGCTCTTAGATTTGGGCAGCTCTGCCTCTGCGAAAAAGTGGTAGCCTGCCCCTTCTGCTCTCTGTCAACATGCCTTTTGTTCCAGCTGGTTCGCATCGCAAAGGTCCTGGGCACAGATGAGCTGTATGGGTACCTCAAGAAGTACCACATAGAACTGGACCCGCACTTCAATGATATCCTGGGCCAGTAAGTGGAGAAGTGAAATGCAGCCTTTTTTCCTTGTAATACAGAGAGGGAGATAAACTGATGTCCATCCCCTTGAAGGACGCTCAGCAAAGGCCTGCTCTGATCTTCTGGGTCACAGTGCTGCTTGCAGGCCTCCCATCTGGCTGTTCATGTCATCTCAGGAGGTCACTGAAATGCAGGCTCTTTCCTTTTGCCTCTCCCGTGATCCACGAGCCATCCCCTCTTTCTTCCTTCTCCTGCTTGTTGACATCCTAGAAGTGGAGATGTAGACAAAAGTTGAGTGTGGGCTGAGGGGCTCAAAATCTCCCCGTTGAGATTCCTAAGAAGGATGAGAGGTGGATGAGATAGCGAGGACAGCTTCTGTGAGGCTGGCTGGCAAGCCAGAGCACTTCTGGCCTCAAGGGTGTCACCCTGCCTGCTGCATGCTGTTGTCTAGTCCCTGTAGACAGAAGGGAATGTGCAATATTTTGCCTTTCCCAGGCGTAGGACATCCACACAATTGTGTACCTAAAGAAGAGGGTTTTCCCCCTTCAGCAAGTGCTTGCTGAGCAGTAGCTTGTGCAAGGAAGAGCTGTAGGCAGTGTCTGTTGCAGCTCTCTCCTCTCAGAAGTACACAGCAGCAGGTGATTCCCCTGGGAGCTCCGGGACCTCTGGGAACTGCTGTGCTGGTCAGAGCAGGGCAGTGACAGCTGGTCCCTCTGCAGGCATTCCCGGAAGCGCTGGGAGAACTTCATCCACAGTGAGAACAGACACCTGGTGAGTCCTGAAGTCCTAGACCTCCTGGACAAGCTCCTGCGATATGACCATCAACAGAGGCTGACCGCCAAGGAGGCGATGGAGCACCCCTATTTCTGTGAGTCTGTGGAGAAGCTGGGGCCAGCTGGGATGGAGAGGGGTCTTGGGTTGTGGGGGCAAATTTTGGCTCCCCGCTCTGCGAAAACCTTAGCAGCTGTGTGGGTTTTGAGGGCAGTTTCTCTGGAAGGGTTTGCCAGGGTGGAGCTTCCACTCTATTAAATGCTGTTTCCCCTTCCTGCCTGGTCTGTGTCTCCTGCAGATCCAGTGGTGAAGGAGCAGTCCCAGCCCAGCTCAGAAAATGCTGTGCTCTCCAGTGGCCTGACAACAGCACGATGAAGACTGGAAAACGACGGGTAATTCAAGATGTTTACAAATAAAAGCAAAACCTTCAGTCACACAGTGAAGGGAAAAGAACCACAAGGGAAAGGGAAAAAACCCAAGCCCCCCCCCCCCTCCCCCTCCCCTTTATACTCGGCAGAAATCTAACCTTGGGGGGGTCATAAACCTCAGTTCCTCTCTGGTGGTTGTGGTTAATGTAACTCTAACCCTGTGGTACCAAAGCCCTGGGCAAATGGTCTTGCAAGAGCTAAACATGTAGTGATATCCCCAGGGCTCAACACAACTGATTCTGGTTCACATCTCTATGGATCCTTCTCTTCCTTCTCAGTCCAGCCTTCCCCACCACGCTGGTGGGGACAAATTGGTCGTTCCACCATCAGCCCTTAGCATGCCTCTTTCTAAACATGCCTTTCTGACTTGTAGACTCTGGATGAACCAAATTCAGGCTGGGGGTCAGCAGGTGCAACTCTGTTTTGAGGTCCAAGTCCTACTGCTCACTCTGGGCTTGAATTTGGCCCTTGAATTCCAGTTTCAATTGCGAATGCCGGGGCGGTTGGGGGGAGGGGGGAGGTTCAACAAAAAACAGCCCACAAACCCAGCAGCATCTCAGGATTGGTTTGGAGCATTAAAACGAAGGCGCTGATCCGAGTTGCTGGGGAGAGGTGAGATCCCTCCTCCAGGTGTGTTTGACAAAGGCTCGCTCTGAGAAGAAACTCAATAGACCTGCTTTGGAAACTTGTGAATGTGAGGGCTGCTCTTGTGGCAGGAGGGGGGAGGGACTATCCAGACTTTCCCACCGAGCTCGGGAAAGTCAGTGTTGCAAGACTTCTTGTGATAGGTGTGCAACCACGTACCTCATGACGTGGCTCCCACGAGAATTCGTGCCAGACGCAGACTTGCGCCAGAGCACAGCCAGCACCGCAGGATGGAGGAGTGGAGAGGAGGCCAGGGGAGAGAGCACAGGGAGGAAGAAGGATCAGCAAACAGCGGCGTGGTCTGTCGGGGAGGGGGCTGTGCAGCTACTGATCCAGGACTTGGGATCCCACGTAGTGTTTTAACAAAGTCAGCCATTTGTTGAATTCTGGGGTGCCGATCCTGTTGCGGGGGGGTGGGGGGTTCGTCTTGCGGGTTCTTTCATCAGATCCCTCGATGGCTTTATAGCCCCACAATTCACAGTTGCCTCCTCTACTTGTTCTGTGTGTAACTTCATCAAGTGGTTCTGGTGACACTCAAACCTAGAAGCTGGAGATAGTGTTTTCCCACCAGCACCTAAACACAGAATTTCCTTCTGCGGCATTGTTGAAATAGTTAATTTTTTATAAGGTTGCAATGTTTCTATTTGAAACATCTGTTTACATTCCATATTCCAATAAAGTTCTATTGGCATCGATAGCAGGTCAATCCATTTGTATAATTCACTGAAACCAATAAATATCTATACGTCTGAACGTCTGCCGTCTCAAATCTATGGGATAGCCTGAAAGAGTGAGAGCTGAAGGTGCTGCCTCCTCGAGGAGGTCAGGTTGGCTCTTCCAGACCCTCTTGTCTGAGTATTTTGGGATCTCTTAGTCTTTGGTTGCAGCTCTTCATGCTGTCAGCCCTGAGAGTTTCACTGTGGCAGATGTGTCTCCGCTTCCACGGGGCCGCAGAGGAGGTGCAAGGTTTTGGGTACGGCGTGGGGGTCGGCTGTTGTGGTACATTGGACTCGGACAGCCGGTGCCCGGGGTAGCGGACTCAGTCTGCCTGTTAGGTGGCTGGTCAGACCAGAAGTCACCAATGCATGGCTGGAAGTTGGGGGTTCTCCACGTGCGTACCCCCCCCATGCTTGTCTCCTCTCAGCCTGGGTGGATGGCTTTTTCTAAAGATGTGCTGAGCAGGGAGTAGCTCTTCTTTCCTCCCACCCTGGGATGCGACCGGTGCATGAGCTCAGTTACCAGTTTCGGGGCTGAGGGGCCGTCTGTGGCGTTGCTGATGTGCCACCGGGCCCTCGCTAACATTAACTCTCCCGCAGATGCTGCTGAAGGCTTTGGCGAGTGTTTCCAGCTCTCTGTCCTTCCATCTGCCTGGCCTGAGAGGCGTGGGGGTCTCTCGTGCTCTTAAGCTGTGCTAATACCAGCAGGGTTGGTTTGGGGTTTCTACATCAATTTCTGAACTGATTTTAAACATGTATTGAATTGCTCCATTGAGAAGAGGCAGGAGTGGGTGTTTCTCGTGGCCTGTCCAAGTTGCTATGGGGGAAACTTGCCCGTTTTCCAGCTCTTGTGTGTTGGCGTTCCCAGCTCCCAGAGAGCCAGGGCAGAAGAGGCGTTGAGGGAGAAGAATGGGTTCAGTGTGGGAATTTTGATAGGTGAAAAATGTTGATGGTTGTATATGAGTGCTTGACAGTGTCCAAACCTGATGGTGGAGTTTCAAGGTGGTGCTTCAGGAAGTATCAGTTCTGTAAACCTTGAGTCAGAAATTCTTTCCTGGTACCCTCAAACAGAGGGAGAGAGATGCTCTTCCCAGCGAGTGAAACGGGTAAATGGATTTCCCTGGTTGCGGTAACCAGAGAGGCTGGAACAACCTGCCCTGTATCTCCCCACATCCCTACCCCAGCTCTAGGGTAGATGAGCTGTGATGGAGTCACCCCCGAGGGAAACATGGCAGCTGAGCAAGCGTAGCCTGGGAGCGAGGAGGGTGTGGAGTCTCCTGACCCCAGGGCGGTGTGGACGCCTGGCCACAGCTCGGGCCAGTCCCTCTCCGTGCCATCAGCCCTTCCAGCACCGAGAGCAGGACACCCTGCTCTCCTCTGGACCTTAGCAAAGCGTCGTCCTGCCTGTAGGGACAGCCGGGAGCTGGAGGAGGCGGTGTCTTGTCCTTGGGAAGGAAGGAGGCTGGGGAACATGCAGCTTCATGTGCTTTCTGCTGGAGAAAGTTGGGAGGGTCCTGGAGCACGTCCTGGCCGTTCAGCTGGCCTGGCCCCAGCTTTCTAGCGGAGGTAGAGCGCAGGTTTGGCCGCGTGCTTGGTAAGAGGAAAGGCTCAAAACCAGAACCACGGCAGCCATTGAGGGATGCAGTAAGCGACTTCCCCAGCTTCTCCGTGCCTGTTGCAAGTGTGCTGTGGCATGACGGAAGCCTTTAGCGGAACTAGAGGAGATGTTTGAGGCAGCGGAGGGGCGCTTAAAGGAGAAAAAAGTGCAAACGTGTGTCTGGCTGCCCATGAAAGTGCTGCTTTGCCGGACTGCGTCTCTCCCTTGCCTTGCTCGGCCCTGCCTTCCCCTCTCACCCTGCCACCCCTTCTAAAGCAGGCTGAGGATGCCCCGCTGTCCCCACATCCAGAGCGGCATGGAGGGGGTGGCCGGGCCTGGCTGGGAGTGGGGTGGCAGGATGTGGGGCAGCGTGCCCAGCCATCTCCTCGTCACCTGGGGCCAGAGGAGCTCTGTGTCGAGCTGGCAGTGCCCCGTGACGCTCACTTCCCTCCTCCCGTCTCTCCTCAGGTCCGATGCTGTTGCTCCCAATTTTCCATAAGCAGAATGAGAACCAAATCAAACGTCCTATCGGCGCGTGTAGAGTGACGGCGGGCAGACGGCGTGGGCAGGGCTGAGAGCGGGGCAGCACGCCTGGCTGGACGGCACTCGCCTCTTTATGACCGCAGCCCTTCCCTCCGAGTGTTAAAGGTTCTTCTGCCTTTGGTTCCTTGTTGAGCTCTTCCTGACCCAGAAAGCGTGGAAACGTGAAGGGTGTGCAAAGCAGTTGTTGGTTAGTTGTTCCTTCCTCCGTTCTGGCTGTTCCCCCCCCAACCTCTGACGGACCACGGTTAGCCAGCTTGTGCTTGTCTCTGCCAGGGCACGGGGGTGGCAGGGAATGTAGTATCACGATGGACAGTTCTATATAATTAAAAGAATTCTATATTGTTGAATAAAAGTTTTAAAAGAAGCATATGAGGAGGAGTATTCAGTGGGGAGAGAGCTGTGGGGCAGGACCGGCCACACTGGAGGACGCTGGCAGCGTGAGCCTTTCCCTGTGCCCTGCTAGGACAGGCTGGGTGAGGAGAGCAGGAGGAACGAGTTGTACAAAATCACCGCGGGCAGAGGCAAAGGAGCCACTTGCCGCCTTTGGAGGTGTCCCTCCTTAGGCCCCCACTCTCTTCTGGAGGTGCCTGCCTGGGTGGTGGCCTGGGTGCTAATGCTGGTAACCCGCTTTTCCCAGCCCCTGGGGCTTGGGCATGGCTCTGTCTCTGCACCCCAGGAGCTCCCATCTCTTCCTCTTTCTTGGGCTGAGACTCTCCTCCTCCTCCCCAGCACGATCACTGCAAAGCCCTGAGCTTGGAGCTCCTGCCCGTGGGCCTCTGCATCGCAGGAGTTCCCCTACAGATGTGGTGCTTCACCAGCAGCTCTTGGGAGAGCCTGGCTGCAGCGCTGGTGGTTGTCCAAGCTGTGCTCTGGTCTTGGGTGTTAACGGACCACTTGAAACTCTGCTCTAAAAACCCCCAGCTGGACTCCGTACGACTGCACACGGTCATTTCTCTTCCGTTGTCCAATTCCTTCACCGCCCATGTGTTTTGCCCTACACAGTTTTCCCCTAGACTGAAGCTGCCCAGGCTAAGGGTACCTCTGAGACAAGGCTCTTGGCTGGGAAAGATGGACCCGTTGCTGGTTCCCAGGGAGGGGAGCCTGGGCAAGGGGAGCCGTGGGCTCCTGCTGGCACAGAACCACAGGGTGCTCACCCAGCCCTGGGCAGTGGCTGAAGTGGAAACGCAGGAGTGAGCCCTCGCACAAAGCCTGTGGGTGGTACGGGTGGAAATTTGCCAACACTGTCCTCGTGCGTCGCACCTGGAGATGTGCTGATGTGGGGCCAGGTGTGGACGTGTACATCAGGTAAGTTCAAGCTACTGGTGCTGTAAGGCAGGGCTTGGTGCATTGCCGAGGCGCGGTGTAATGATAGCCCTGTTGTACCCAGGACTGTGCTGATCTCTGGCGCCTAAATTGAGCAAGAGTCTTTTTTTGGCTGCTGTAGATCTGGCGAGTGGTGAGAGCCTGTCCCTGCAGGGAAGTGCCCATGGCAGAGCCCACCTGAGGTCCACATGTGCTGGGCAGAAGCAGCGCTGCGAGCATACGCCGAACTGAGGTCCCTGTAGCGTGGTGGCACACACGAGTGCTGTTGCTACCTCATCCATCCCTCCCCTGACGCTGTTGGGGCATGCCCCCCATTCCCACCTGCTGCCCGCTGCAGCCCAGGTTCCTCTCCAAGTCAACAGCTTGTCTCTAAAGGGTGCTCTCAATGGCTCTTTTTTTTCACTGTTGCTTGTCAGAAATAAACTCTTCTTTGCCTGCCCGTTTTTTGTCTTCAGTTTGTCAAGAGTCAGAAAGGTTTTGTTCGTTCTCGCCCCTAGCTCCACCGTGACATCCATTGCACCATGGTCCCACCAAGGCAGCGTGTCCTGCTTCCTTGACTTTCTCTGCCAAAGAGCTCCAGCACCTGCTCGCGTTGTCTCCTGCACCCACTGATGTTTACGCTCCCCTGTTCTCTTCTGATCCCTCGCTCAGCAGCCGCCCAGCTTCCTCCTCCTCCTCCTGCACTGCTTGGAGTTCAGCCAGCGTGAGGTCCAAAGTCTTCGTCCAGGTTCCCTCAGCACCCAAAGCCACTTTTGCACCTTGCCTCCCCTTGCATGTGGTGGCTATGGATATCCTGCCCAATTCCCTTTTTGGTTTCCTCATTACAGCTGCCCTTCATCCAGTCCTGCTCCCGTAGGAAAATCCAGGCTGGGAGAGACGGCTGGAGTCATCTGGGCAAATCGCAGGATCTCACACTCCTTGCAGAGGTCATTGCTTTGTTCTCGTTTTTGCCGTGTCATGAAGGCTTTTGGCTCACAAAGGTACCGACCGAATCCGGTTCTGGTTTTACTGGTGTAAGCGCTGTCCTTTCAGCTGCCCACTGGGCCACGCAGCCAGCCCTAGGCACCTGCGCCCCGGCAATGGCTTAAGCCGGGAGGGCGACGGTCCAGGTTGGGATTTCCCAGGCCACGAACCTGGGCTGTGTGCTCCAAGGCAAGCACGGGCTTGGGTGACACTGGAGAGAGCCGCTACGTTTTGCTCTGGTAACTGCACCCAGCAATGTGAAACCTCAGAGGAGCAATGGTTCAGGAGCTTCCTGAAGATCTCATTCCTCTGAAGGCGTCGGGTTGCTGGGAACTCTGAAGGGCAGGAAATGCTTCAGTCAACAGTTATTTCTGGAGCAGGCAACCGCTGCTCACCCCTTGGACCGGATTATTCTCTTAGGACGGGCCTTTTCCTCCACCTGCTCCCCGAAATCCGATCCCTCTGCACCCTGGGAAACGGGAATGGGGGTGATGTAACATGCCGACATCTTCCTAGCGATCTTCCAGGTGGATAACATCAGTGTGTGAGCCTCATTGAAATACGTCTCCCAGAGGCCTCTTTCCGAATGCCAGCCTCGACTATTATTATGTGTTAACATCTCATTAGGCTCCTCCGTTTCTGCCCTCGCCTTTAGCCCGCACGTCCCTGGGGAAGGAGGAGAGGCAACGGGTATTATTTTTCGTTAAAATTCATGGAGAAATGGGGACAATTTGAAACCACAACATATTTCCATGGACATCACTTGCAGCAAAACATGACATTAAAATGGTAAGTGGAGAGCGTGTGAATGAGCAGGCTGTTCAGGAATGGCAGCTGGATATTTGTCCCAGTTGTCTCTTACCATCTGATTAAGGGAACAAGCTATGTAATCGTGCCATATAAAGTGTACTCTAACCCACTGACTAAATATAGCCGATCATTTCTAAATAACGCCTTGCTTTCTGTGTGCTCCACTTGTTTGCGCGAAGGAGAAAGTGCTGCTAACGCGGGTGCTGCGAGGGGCCGCGCGTTTGGGACAGTCAGAGCATTTGCAGCCCAAGGGAGAGACAAGCACAACTAGCAGACGGCGTGGTGGTGGTCAGCGGGATTTGGATGGGGCATTGGTTAGCAACAAGAGCTACACAGGGGCCTGGAGTTAAACTGCAGGACCATAAAGCTGATGCAGGATGGTAATTTTTATGCTGTTTAGTGTCTGTACACTGAAAATAGATGCTACGGATGCTATTACAGCAGGAAGAAATGTAATATATTTCAGTTTAAAAATGTAATTTCCAGCCCAAGCTGTTCCTGGTAAGCCTCTTCAGCCGTGCAAGGCCCTGCCTATACTCGAAAGCATTTTCACAACAGTAAAGCTGTACATCAGCCCCCCGCTTATATCGTCAAGGTATTGCATCTTATCCCAGCCTACAAAAAGAAAAAAAAAGCATTTCTTTGCAGTCATGCAGTAAGAGGCAAGGGTTGTTGCTGGCACAGTTATCTCAGAGCACGAAGATGAACATACTCAAACAGATAAAGCTTTCTACTGGAGGCTAGGCCAGAGCTGAAAGCAATAATTTAAAAGGAGTAAATAAACAGCATGAAAAATTAGGTTGTACAGGTACTCTGCCGCTTCTCGCTCGTGCTCAGAGAAGGGCTGCTTCTGAAGATGAACCGGGTCTGGCTCGTGTCCCTGTGCCACAGAGGTTTCCTGGACAAATAAATGGTCCCTTGGCAGCCGGGCAGCAGACACAGCAGGGACAGGGCTCTGCCCACCTGTGCGCTCGCGTGCGAGGGGTTTTGTGGCTCTGATTGCAGAGGGTTTCACCGACCGCTATCAGCAAAGGGCAGAGGCACCATTTTGGCTTGAGCGGTGGCCGCGGAGGGGAGGGAGGGAGGGAGGGAGGGTGTGTGCAACCACATCACATCATCTGCTTCTCACACCCACGGGAAGCCGCTTTGGTTTCTTGCCTTTGGGAAAGTTTTTTCCAGAGGTTCACTCCTCGGGCACCTTTATTTGCTTGAGCGAACACACTCGTGCTTGGGTTTTGGCACTGCAGGCACTGAGCTGGGTACCCCCCACAGGTGCCGGGGGGGGGGCTGGATCTGACGCAGCCCTCTCTGACCCCAGGCAGCGTCTGCCCACCTCCCCGCAGCGCACACTGCAGTCCCTCGGCGGTTATTCCCGGCCCTGGGGGCTGGTGCTTCTCCAGGAGGGCCAAGACGCCTCTTTCCACTAATCCGAAAATCCAGATCTCCCCGTGGGCACAGGTCAGCACCATTCTGCTCGAACAAGCCGGCGGGCTGGAGCTGCTGCCACTCTCCCCTGGGAGGGGACCCTCGCACGGCGCCGGTGTCCCTGCACGGCAAGTAGAAGCTGGAGGTATTGCACTGATGGCGCTGCTGTCCTTGAGGGCTTTCCTGCCCCTTCCACTGGTCCGCCTCGTGATGGGTGCAGCTGATGTCAGCGATTCCGGCCCATTTCCACGTGGCGATGGAGCAGTTCTGGCCCGAAATGCTGCCTGAGGAAATGCCGCCGTGACAGCAAGCGTGACGCAGGACTGGGACGACCTCCCGCACCGGCCGACGTGCAGGAGGCTCCCCTGGAAAGGACGGATTCGCAGACGTCCCAGCGGTTTCTCACCTAACGAGGCAGCAGCCCCCGGCACCAGCGCGTCCCTGTTAGTGCCGCATCGGCGCGCGGCAGAAACGGAGCGCCCCGAGCCCATGGCTGCAGCCAGCTCCAGCCCGGGCGGCATCAGAGGGCTGGGAAATGGCTCGGCAGAGCGCAGGACGTGCCCACCGCCGTTGTGTGACCGAAACATCCTTCCCTTCCACTCCCATCAAAGGCGTTTGCCTTTCCCTTGGGCCACAGAGGTACAGGAAAGGGCCTGGCCGTGCCTCGGAAGACCCGAGTCAGGAAACGGCTTGGGAGGGACAGGAGCTGCTCTCCGGTACTCAACGCTTCGCGGCGGCGCTACCCAGAAATGCAGGTCCACGGGCACAGGGCGAAGCTGTCAGCATTGATCACTCATGTTTTACGGGACCCGCCGGCATTAACAGTCACGCAGGGTTTCCAAGGGGCGTGCGTACCTGCTGATGCGCACAGGCTGCTCCGG
>NW_008824297.1:175416-184039 GCF_000699105.1 Pygoscelis adeliae | reverse complement strand
GGGGTTTGGTTTTTTTTGGAGGGGTGTTACTATAACGGTGTCTCCTTTTCTGCCTTCGCCGAGCAGCAGAGCCCCGCCAGGGGCGCGGGCCAGCCCGGTGTCAGGGGGTGCAGCGCGGCAAGAGGCTGCAAAAAACGTCGAACGCTGGAACCAGGCAGCAGGAAACAAACCGGCCCTTCGCCACACACGGCGGCTTCCCCACGGCGGCTGGGTGTAACCGAGATGGGGGGCTTCTCTTGCCTGTGACCCCGTTTTTTAAGCAGGCTTGCTAAAGGTGTTTAAAGGTCGGCTGCGTGGCAGCTTTTAGGGCATACAAGAGGTCGTGGATGTTTCATCTGTTTGTTTTTCCCTCCTGTCTGTTCCTAGAGTGGCTCTGGTGAGGGTCCCCCGCCTTCTCCTGGGCACCTCGCGTCAGGGAGCCCTTCTCGGGAAGTCTGGAGGTGTTGAGACCTGCTGCTTCCTCCCCTTCACAAACCACCCGTATAGTCGTGTTGCTACCTAAAAGGTGGTTCTGCAGAACGCTTGTTATACTCTCTGAGAGCAGGCTCCCCTCTCTGAGGTTACGGCGTGTATTCAGTTACTTGTGCTTGAAGCTGGTGTTTGACCTCAGTGGGCTTGCGTGAGCATTTACGAGTTGTGGGATGGGGGACAGGCAGCGCAGACCCGTCCCGTTTCCCATCAATGGGGGACCCGTGCAGCTCTGCGAAGAGCTGTGTGGCCTCGCGTAGCCTGGCTGTGTGCACATGCCTGCGTCAAGGCTTTTGCACAAATACTTGTGACTTTAAAAAAGGATCGGCAGCTTATTTGGATGGTGTGAGGACGGGACGCGTTGAAGACTCTTAGACAAAGGGATGTATCGTGCCTCCAGACTGCATAAAGCCATGAGCAATCTGGGCTGACCCTGCTTGGGGGTGGAGGTTGGGCTGGAGACCTCCTGAGGTGCCTTCCAATGTGAATTGTCCTGTGCAAGGTGATACCGTTGCGATCAGGCAGCTCGTGGGGTGGCCAGCAGGAACGCTGCTCGCAGGGTGGATGCAAGCAGCGGTCCATTCGGGTGCAGTAGTCGCTGGATTGGCCAGAAAAGACTGACGAAAAATTAGCACTGCTGTTCCCAAGAACAGCAGCTGGGTGTGCAGGCTGTTTCCATCGCCTGCTGTAGGGCTTGCATGTGGCTGGGCTCCTCTGGCCCTGCCTGGCGGCAGCAGCCCAACATCCTTGTGAGCGGGAGGGCTGAGTGCGGGTGCTCTTCCTCACTCAAAGGTCTGTCTGTCCTGAGGAAGCACGGCCAGCTTGTTGTGAGGATCCCCCTGCTCGCAAAGGTGTGGCGTGAAACCAGAGTGGGTTTTCTGACTTGTTTGCTGTGGATGTCAGCGTGGCTAGCTCTTTCACCTTGCTTTTCCATTTAAAAGGAGCTGGGGTGGTGGGTTTGTAATAGCTTCGCCATTCCTGACCTGACAGCCTTGGTGTGTTGGCAGCAGCAGGAGGCAAAGGGCGGCACTTGGGGCATCTCGCTGCCTTGGAGCTGAGAAAGAGGAGTCCCTCAGGTCTTCACTCCACCGCGCGTGGGTGTCATCTCCCCTGTTCAGCCCCTTCAGAAAATCCTGCTCATGCTGTTGACTCACGTGCTGGGCAGTGCGAAGACTGCATGGGGAAGTGCCACTGATGGTTTGGGTGCTGATGGCCTGCTGCAAGCAGGGAGCTGGGTGCTGAGGTGCTGATGAAGGTGCTCTGGCTCGATGCAAGAACCTGCCAGGCCTGCAGCAGAGGGGCAGGCTGGTGTCTGGCTTGGGCAGCGCGTTCAAGAAGTGAGTAAATGTCCAGAAACGGTGAGGGATTTTTCCCATGGGTTTACTTAGTTATTTATTGGAAAATACTGATCTGCCCAAACACAGACATCCCAGGAACGATCCAGCTCTGGCATTGCCACAGGGAGAGGGTTAGGGTTGGGGTTTCTGGAAGGGGGGAAAGCAACCAAAACTTTGCAATAGGTGATCGCTGCTCTCTTCAGGGGTGCGTGAAATGCACCTGTAGTTTTGGTGAGAATTGGAAACAAGGGATTTGATGTTCTCCCGTGTCCTAGGTGAATGCCCCGATTGCTGGATTCATTGTGCTAATGTGGACTCTCTTATCTTTGCAAAAAGTACCAGCAGACGGTGATTTTTCTGGTTTTTAGATCTTAGGGAATCTCAAGCTTTTGTGACATGGGGAAAACCATTTCTTGTTTGGCCCTAGTAGGATGTGCACTGCTTGTGCTGATGGAGACAGTGTGAAGTAGAGGCTTCTTCATTTGATATAGGTGTAGAAATGTGGCACTGGAAGCCTTTCCTTGTTGTGAGCCTCTGTAACCTCCCTCTGAGCAGTAGGATACAGTCCTTCCCTTCTCTCCCGTCTCTCTCAGGGGCAGTGGGTAAGCTCTGGGCAGGCCTTGGCAACAAACCCCGCCGAGCCCAATCTGTCCTGGCCACCCGCATACTGTCCCAGGGGACTCTGGCAGGACTGAAGCGTCCAGGCCTTGGGAAGGGCGCGGTGACTGTCCCGCTGTCCCTGCAGGCAGAGGTTCCTCCCTCAGCCTCGTCCACAGAGAGCCGGTAACTACTGGGTTGTGCTCTCTTCTCCTGCCTTGCAGCGCTGCATGTGCCTGGTTTGGAGACCTGTTTGCGAGGTGTTTTCTGTTTGCCTGCCAGCACTTCGTTGTTGAGAGTCCTCTGTTTATTCCTGCAGCGTCCTGCCACCATGGTCCCCCTGCCAACGTGTGGAGACGCGCTGACCAGTCTCCAGGGGACTCGCTGACACTTTTCTGCAGAGCAAAGTCGATGAAACTTGTCAAACCTATCGATCCTCTTGCTAATTTCTCTGTATTTCTTCTGCTGGCGTGTCGACGCGGAATATTACTAGCAGTTTCAAATGCTGTTGGGAGGACGCGAGGTCAGCTAGTGTTCAGTACCCGCCTGAATGTCAAATGTGTGCTTTGCCACCAGGATGCAGATAACAATTTCCCTGATCAACGTGGCCAGGATCAAGTCCCTGCGAACGCTGCGGCGGGGTCCTCTCTTGCGGCCCTTCTCTGACTTGTTGTTAGTCTGGGGACCCTCCTTTGCTTCTCTCGCACAGCGTCCTTGTTCGGGTTGCCCCAGATCTCTGCAGCTCAAATACGGCAGTCCGTGCTGCTCACTCCTCCTCCCCAAACCTGTGTGCACCAGACGCTACAGCAGAGCCGGGTAGCTCCTGCTTTTGTCACTTGTTTTGCCCCCTCTCCCTTCCTGGGGGAGGGAGGTGACACGAGGGCCTCGTGCCTGTTCTGGACCCACCATGGGCTTCGAGAAGTGCTGTCCTGTCCCAAGGCGAGGGCATACCCTTGCCTACGGTAGTCTGGGCGACGGTGCCAGCCGTGTTTCAGCTTGCTGTTGCTGGCACAAGCCCATCGCCTGACGACGGGGCAGCTGGCAACGATGCGGGAGCGAGCCTCCAGAGGTCGGCCTCGGACCATGGCGTCCCATCCGCCGGCGGGTGGGTGGCGGGGCCTGGGGAGGATTGCTCCTTGCTGCTTTTCCTCTGGTCTTTGTTACGTTTGACTGGCGTTGCTAGCAGCAACGGCAGCATCAAGAAATATATATGTTCAGACACAAATGTCTGTGAAGTTGCTGCTTCCTCCAAACCCTGTGAGATTTGAGGTTTGCATCTGCGAAAAAAGCTTTTTCGGTTTGTCTTTAGATGGCAGGTAACTTCCCAGTTACCCTGATTCAGGGGCTATTAGGCATTTGAAGGACTTTTATTTTCGAAGAGGGCTATTACCCTTTTTTCCAGCTTCAAAAATCCACCTTCTTAGGCTTAAGATGGCTAGAAAATATTGGCCAAGTAGAAATGTGGAGTGTTTTGTTCAGATTTCTAAAATCTTCTCTTTCTGAGCTCCTGTGAGGTAGGGGAAAGCCCCTGAAGACTGGGAGCTCTCGCTGAGTAGCCACTGCGAGCACAGCAGGACCGTCCCACCAGCCCTGCACCACACAGAGCTGGCGGCTGTGCCTGATGGAGCCGGAGGTCGTCTCTTGGTCTGGGCGAGCCTGTTGGGAAGGGACCCCCAAAGCTGGTGCGGGAAGAGAAGTGCTCCCCTGGCTGGCACCAAAACGTGTCCTCCGCCAGAGGTGGTCCCTGAGGCAGGCAGGAGATGAGCTCAGCCTCCGGCGGGGAGCCGGCCTCTGGAGTGAGCCGAGGGGCCGAGCTCGGGCATTTGGCACCGCTGAGTCCCGGAGGGCAGCGCTCTCGCCCTGTTGGCGGTGAGCACTTCTGATGCCGTTCAGCCTCATCTCACCGAAACGGCGAGCCTGCTTGAACTTCTGCTCCAGCCAGTGCTGGATGCCATGCTCCAAATGTCTGTGTGTCTGTCCTGCCAGTGCTGGCTGCAGGCACGTGCGGACAGGCTGGCTTTTGGGCGCAAGAGCGCCTGCGCGACCTGGCCACCGTCTCCCTGCGGCTGGGCGGTAGTGCAGCTCGCAAAAACTCCGTACCGAGCTAGGTCAGGCTGGGAGGAAGGGCTCTGCCGCAGCCTGGCCCTGCTTTGTACTTATCTCCTCTCCTTTCTGCTGTCTTTCATCCTGTTTCTGGCAATGCTGAGGAAGAAGAGTTGCTTCTTTTCATTGTCCCTGTAATCTGGGGAAGGAAAGCCTTCACAGGCTAAGGAAGGGGACCGGGATGCAGATAGAAACACTGCTGACTAATTGGTTTAAAGCATGTTTAGCCATTTTCTCTGTTACTGTCCTCTCCAGCGAAGCCCAAACCTGAACTTTCTCCCCTCTGTGGAGCCATAAGCTACCCTTGGTGAAAGCTGTCTTACGTGGCGCGGAGGCAGGCTTTGTTGTGCACTACTGTCACCTGCTTAGGCAGGGTTATTTCCCGGTGTTAAGTCCGCATGCTGTATCCCTGTGACTTCAGGATTTAATTTCCCACATGCCAGACACTGCTTCAAGTAGAGAGGGGCGCATGGGGCTTCTGCTGGGCTGGTGATTTTTTTAAAAAAAAAAAAAAAAAGGCAATTCATCCAGACCTCGTGCAGTTGGTTTCTCCTGAACAGACCTATACATCCATGGGAGTTGCGTTTGATGCAAAGGAGAGATACGGTTATCCTGTAAGGATCCTCTCTCCGAGCTTAATGTTTTCTGGAAGTATCTGTGCGGGCTTGAAGCGGAGTTAAGAGCAGCCTGGCAGGGCGAGCTGCACTCGCGTGCTTATCAGCAGCAGCTGGGTGATCCAGGCTGAGGTTTCTTGAAACTGCTTAGTGTAGAGACAGGCCAGGGGGGTGGGCTGCTCACAGGGCTTGTCTCTTTCTTCCAGAAAATGTATGCAATATCACCCAGGTAGGTCCCCCTGAAGAAATGAACTTTGAAGATGAATTGCTAAACCCGTAAATCATATTGTAGCTCATGACTGGAACCATCCCATTAGAAGCTTAATGTATCCTATATATTAGCAGCGGTGATAGGTGCTAAAGAAATTAATTCGTGGAGCTGGAAGGAGCATTGCAATTCGCTGATCTAGCTTTGGGAAGAGCAGAGGGCTTAATTAGCAAAAGTGCCTTTTTAAATGGAGATAAATTGATGGGAAGTGAGCTGCTTCATTAAAAAAATAAATCCTCAGATCCTGGGATTCAGCCATGTTGCTTGTGGAGAAAAATGAATTTGTGTTGGCTCCCGGTTCCAGCCCTGGCCTCCCGGAGCTCTGTGGGGAGCTGGCTGCATGCAAGTAGCCAAATCCCTGTGCCCCTCAGCAGAGCAGACGATGGCTCTGCACTTGCGTGCGCTGTAATTATGAAGAATTTTAACCAAGTTCTTCCAGAGAGGCAGTCAGCCATGCCCAGCAGTAGAGACTAAGACCCCTTGGTGACCGGTGGCTGGCTGGTGGCTGCCTTTGCTTGCCCCCCGTATTGCTCGTACTTGTTTTTACCCCTTATCCCACTCTAGTTTGATCTTGCTCTGACACTTTTCTGTTTGTTTATTTGGGCCTCTAACATGAGGCTTGAGTCACTTGTGTTCACTGTAGCGTATTTTGATAGATTGAAGTCTTGCACTCGGTGTCCGTGCAGCATGCTGGGCCATAAACTCTTGCTTGGAGTCCTGGCACTCCGGGGCGGTGATCAAAGCCTTGGAAACAGCGATGTCCAGGACAACAGGAGCCAAGTGAACGTAGATGGGTCCTCCTGGGATCTTTTTCCCCCTGTCAGTGGAGCTGTGGGCACCTCTTGTTTCCCTCTCAAGTAACGTCTGTGCTGTCTGCCCCACTTTTCTTCCAGGTGCGCAATGGCCACATCAAGCGAATCACCGACAATGACATTCAGTCACTGGTGCTGGAGATCGAAGGAACTAATGTCAGGTAGGAGAAGGCATCTTCTTCTGCCCTAGCGTGCCCTGGGGGCTTGGCCCTGGAGCAGAGTGAAAGATGTTGGTGCCCAGCCGACGTCTCCTCCAGACTCTACTGCAATCTCTTTGTCAATAAATGGAAGAATATGATCTGGGGTCAGATCACTGATACCCCCCTGTGGCACTGTACCGTGCCTTTCCCTGGACGTGCTTGTAGAGCTCTCTGTCACCCTCTCAGTGGAGCTAAGGGATACAAAAATAAAAATAAAGTCCTGTTATTTTTCCATCACCCGGGGGGAAAAAAAGCTGTATTTGATACCCGGTCCCCAGTCAGTGCTGCCGATTACTGAGAAAGCAGCACTGCCTTCTGCATCTTTTATTGTCTTAGGGCTGCTCTGCTGCTCTCCCCACGTGACAGCGGCTCTCCCGACAGCAGGAAGATCAAAGGGAGATTTATGAGGGGAATTGCTTATGGTGCTTCACTTAGCAACCTCGTCTCCATCGATCTGGGAGAGAAACGCCAGCTCCATGAGTGGGTTCAGAGTCTCCAAGGCTTCTCCAGGGGTGATTCAGAGCAGGGCGCTCCTTATAAGGGCAGCGGAGACTCCTCTCCTGCAGACAGGCTGAGCCAACGCTTCTCTTCCTCCCAAGATGTGTTGATACAGAACTTGCCAGGCGTGACGTGTACTTCTAGGGCTCATGACCTCTGTTTTCCCAGCCATATAGAGCACACAGGGCCTCTGCTGTGCTCTGGAGGGCTCTACCTGTTCAGTCAAGGGTAGGAGGAGGTTGTGTTAAGAAACAGCGCTGGCGTGGCCTTGAAATTGGGGAGGTGAAGCTGTCCGGGAAGGTGTTTCACGCCCTGGGTGAGAAAGGTGGGATTTGAAATGCATTCTTTGGGCCTTTTATCTTGTTCTCCCTGCAGCTACCTCTGAAACTCTTCCTCCTGATGCAGGAAGCCCTGGTTGTTGCTGAGATCTTACAATCGCAGCTGTCTTTTTCTGCCTGTCCTCCCGGACTGCGTTAGGTCAAGGGAGAGACTTGGGACTCGGGCTGTGTGCTTTGTGCCATGTGAGATCCTAAAGCATTTTTCTGTCCCTCTCAGTACCACGTACATCACATGCCCTGCTGACCCAAAGAAGACCCTGGGCATCAAACTACCTTTCCTAGTGATGATCATCAAGAACCTGAAGAAATACTTCACTTTTGAAGTGCAGGTGAGGAGTGTGCAGTGGGGGGGCCCATCCAGGGACCAGTGAGGAAGGTGCCAGGGAGCCCGCAGTCTTACGTTGGAACTTGTCCCAGGCAGCGTGTGGTCCCCAAAACAGTTTTGCTTTCTTGGCCATGTGACGTGTCAGGTCTTCTGCTATGGGGGCATCGGTCAGCTCACAAGCACATCGTTGCTATTCCTGAAAATAGGTCTGTTTCCTGTGTTAAAAATACTTCTGCCGTGAAATGGAGGGGTGGGAGTAGGAGAGCCCTCTCTCAGAGACAGGTAAAGCCTGAGTCTAGAACAGCTGCTGTCTCGGGGAGCTGGGGGCCCCTGACACCTGGGTCAGCAGCCTTCCTCCCTTGCCCCAGGTGCTGGATGATAAGAACGTACGCCGGCGTTTCCGGGCGAGTAACTACCAGAGCACGACTCGGGTGAAGCCCTTCATCTGCACCATGCCCATGCGGCTGGACGACGGCTGGAACCAAATCCAGTTCAACCTGTCAGACTTCACGCGCCGGGCTTACGGGACAAATTACATCGAGACCCTGAGAGTTCAGGTGAGAAGCAGGCGTGTCCTGCCCACAGAATCCAATGGTTGGTAGTCCTCCTGCTGGCTGGGACAGCCTTGCTGTAGGTTGGGAATCAGGGTTTAGCCCTGACTGGTTCCTTTGCCAGTCCTGCTCTTTGCAGAGCACTGCAAGAGGGGAGCAAAGGCCAGACTGAGGCAGCAGAGGTCTTGATGCTGCCTCACTTCGCTGGACTAGACTGGGATGAAGGAGCCCATTTCCATCTTATTTCTCTTGCTGGCTGTTGGTTAGGGTAAGAGTTGCAGTCCACCTGGAGTTCTCTGTGGCGTGCTACACATCCTGCTGGGTGGAGGTCTGCTGGGAATTAGCTGGGTGCTGCCTCGCTGTCCAGATATGCCAGACAGCGACCGGCTGAGTGGGAGCCTGGCTGGTAAAGACCCAGAGTTACGGTCCGTACATATCCCCAGTCAAGCTTGTTTCCTAGTGCGGGTGGAGTGATCCTGCCTTCGCCAAGCCCCTTGCGCCAGAGATGAGGC
>NW_008824297.1:173408-175365 GCF_000699105.1 Pygoscelis adeliae | reverse complement strand
TTCCATGTGCTAGGGATTCATGCTCGCTGTGTCCAGTGGCATGCGTTACTTTGAGGAATGCCTGTGTGCGGAGCGTGGCTGTCCCTTAGTACGATGGGACTGCTGCAGTTCCTTGTGGGGTTGCCCTGAGATGAGCAGGCCGTCAGCTGGGAAATGTCTGCCTTCTCACATGCCCATGAGGGGGACTGGAGCAACTCCTTCGCTGCCAGCTGATAGTGAAGGCAGCACAGGCTGGACAGTCTCATTCCTGACCTCAGGGAGGCCCTGAAGAGGGAGTGTTAAAAATGCAGCAAGCTGAGGCTGCGAGTGTTCTGGGAAATGCCGATACCAGTGGAGAAGGAGAGGTGGGTTCACAGCAAAGAACCCTCTAAGCAACTAAGGCAGATCTCAATTTGCAGAGATGCCAGAGCTTGGCCAAATCTCTTGAGCCAGCTTGCATCATTGGAGAGAGCATCTAAACGCAAAGCAGAGGGCATGAGTCAACGTTCCTTCTCTGATGCCCTGTTAGATTCCGAGAGAGGCAGTGAGGTCTCTTCTCCAGCTGCTGAGCCAAGGAATCCAGGCTGCGGCCTGACAGCAAAGCTGGATGTGGAAAGAGCGTATGGAAAATGGACTGACTCTTTGTTTTGACTCTCAGATCCACGCCAACTGTCGCATCCGACGGGTGTACTTCTCTGACCGGCTCTACTCAGAGGATGAGCTCCCAGCTGAGTTCAAGCTGTATCTGCCTGTCCAGAACAAGGCCAAGGTGAGCTAGCCATGGGCAAGGAGGGTGGGAGCAGCAGCTGGGCCAGGCTAGCATTCCTCTTCCTCGTCCCGCTGCCTTCACAATCCAGAGATTCTTCTAGCAGCAGAGCTCTTACTAGCTTTGGCCGTCAGCCAGGGAGCACCCTCACTGTTGCCAGGGTGAGCAGTCTGTCAGGGGTGCCTTGTGTTTTGGCAGGAAAGCCACTCAGCGTGGAAGTTGTCATTCCCATCTAGGAGCAGGGTGAGCTGTGCAGCTGCTCCCCACGTCCTTCCTGTTCGCGTTGAAGGACTCTGGGCAGGGTGGCAGCCTTCCGGCGTCTCTCTGGAGCTTTCACCCGTGACTCAGCACAGCGGCTTTGCTCTTCAGAGCTAGCTGCAGCTCCACGCTTGTCTTCCAGGAGAGGTGCTGTTTGTGTCCCTCTGGATCAAATTTAGTCCCCTCTGATCTCTTCCCTGCCCAGTGCAGACGGTGGTGCTATGAGGTGGGAAGGGGACAGGCCAGGTGGTGGCTGCCCAGCAGGAGGAGATGCCAAGCCCTGCTCTTACGGTGATGGGAGCAGAGTCCCTGGCATATTGGCAGCAGCCTTGAGGCTTGTGAGGAAGCACCTTCTTTGCCAGGGCCAGCCTGTCCCAGTGCAGATGCTTCTTTTAGCAGAGAAGATTCCTCGGCAAAATTTCAGGGAGCTGAGGGAGGATGTTGGGTGCTGATCTTAGTGGGAGGTAGAAGGCAGTGTTAACAGTAGGTAACACCTCTGGGGAACCTGTCACTGCCTTCTGGGCTGTAGCAGCCTCCCGGGTGTGTCTGGGGAATGCTTGGAGCCCTCCCAGTACAGTTGTCTTGGTCCTGCTGAGTCTAATAAGTGTCTCCTTTCTTCTCCCCGCTCTGTCCAGCAATAACACCACGTTGGGAAGAGATGCGAGAAATGTTTGGGGTCAGTAGGAAAACAAAAGCAGGTGGAAGAGAAGGCCCTGCTGAGACCAAGTTTTAGATCAGCTCACCTTGCCTAGGGTAACTTTGATTCATCTGGTATCCCTCTTCTGGGCAGGACACAATTAACCATGTAACAGGTCTGGGGCTATGTTGTTGGTGTGTGAGTTGTACAGAATCAGAGTTTTCCTAGCTGTTCCTAAAGTGCTGAGCCTAAACACTGCAAGTGGCCTGGTACCTGACCTTGTGTTGCACAGAGGCGTTGCTCAAAGTTGCCACTGT